>NC_056735.1:126057135-126409635 GCF_019279795.1 Protopterus annectens
TATGCTATGTACTGTATGCACGTAATCATGATTATATGTTCTGTACTGCATGTGCGTAATCATGATTATATGCTATGTACTGCATGTGCGTAATCATGATTATATGTTCTGTACTGCATGTGTGTAATCATGATTATATGCTATGTACTGTATGTGTGTAATCATGATTATATGCTATGTACTGCATGTGCGTAATCATGATTATATGCTATGTACTGTATGTGTGTAATCATGATTATATGCTATGTACTGCATGTGTGTAATCATGATTATATGCTATGTACTGTATGTGTGTAATCATGATTATATGCTGTGTACTGTATGTGCATAATCATGATTATATGCTATGTACTGCATGCATGTAATCAGGATTATATGCTATGTACTGTATGTACGTAATCATGATTATATGCTCTGTACTGCATGTGCGTAATCATGATTATATGCTATGCACTGTATGTGTGTAATCATGATTATATGCTATGTACTGTATGTGTGTAATCATGATTATATGCTATGTACTGTATGTGTGTAATCATGATTATATGCTATGTACTGCATGTGTGTAATCATGATTATATGCTATGTACTGTATGTGTGTAATCATGATTATATGCTATGTACTGTATGTGTGTAATCATGATTATATCTGAGGTTACCTTTTCTGTCTGCATTCTTATACAGCAATAGAACAGAAAGCAGGGCTGAGTATTTTTTTAACTGACTGTATCACGCTGTTGCCTGAATTAGCATGCCAGCACTTCACTTTCTGCTGATCAAACACTTTACTCTCCCTCTTCCTGAAAACATTTTGGAAATTAATGAGACTATGCTCACTGTTCCTGATAATGGACATGCTGTTCTCGAAAATGGACATGCCACCCTGTCCTCATATTCTTTTATTTTACTTTTACATTTAGTAACACAACATTTTGCAGGAAAGCCTGTATTTAAAAAAGTCAGTACATCAAGTTAGTTTCACTCAATACATAAGTTTGATTACAATTCATCTGCTCTCACTGAATGTGTACACTATGGCCTCACTTCTCTTTTATAATAAAATTAAGAAATGTTTTTTTGTACATTATGATGCTCTATTCCAATCACATATTGGAACTCATCTATTTTCATAGGTTCATAGGTTGGTACTAGGCTATCGGCCCTAGGGCCTACACAAGCCTAGCCATAATAATTCCCTGGCTATTTCTTCCCACAGTATTTACTTCCCTTTGAACAGATAATGGAAAACTCTGCATACCTTTAGTAATATGTTATAACAATTTCAAGTTTTTAAATATTGTTACACAGTCTAATGGAAAGCAGATTGCTTAATGCTTTTGTATGATAGTTTAATATGCATCCTGGCAGTATATTTATAAGAGAAACATTGTTCTATGCCTTTTAATTAATGATATGTGTCTATACCATTTCCTTTTTTGTTGCTGCAAATGTATTACAACTTAAAAATGGATAAACTAGGAATACATTTGTTAAGATGTCATATGCTTTGGCAGTCTTACGAGACAAAACCATGCTTGAAGAGATATTTTCAGACATTAAGCAGAAACCTGACAGGATGAAAATCAAAGGTTTTTCTTTGATTCACAATATACCCCCCCCCCCCCCCCACACACACACACACACACACACACACACACACACACACATCATGAGCTTGATGCCATTTAACTTTGTACAACATAGCAGAGATATATTGTACACAGACAGTTACCTGTCACTTTCTTGAACTTGGAGTCAACCCTTCATTACATTTATACCACCAGTAGCTACGATAAGATGGATGTTTTACATTCATCTAGTTATAACTGAAGTATTTCTTTTCAGTTGTAAATTAAATAAATAAAAACAAGTGATTGATCCTCAAATTATTTAACACAATATTCAAAATACCTATATTTTAGATTAATACCTAATACACATTTTTAATGGTGTTCTGATTTCACAGTGATGTGTCACAGACATCAAAAGATTAACAGTGTTAACATTATTGGACAGATACCCTGCTAGGTGCTGTTATTGGAATTACTCAGTATCATCTTCTTTTGTAGATTCATGGAAAATAACATCTAAAATAAAGGTCTGCTTTACACACCTAGGCAAGTTCGATCATTGAACATATCTCCAGAGAACAGTTTTTCATCCATGTTGTACAATAAGCATGGTCCTCTGCTGAATAAGTGTGCATGGAAGATTATTCACAATGAAACTGTTTATCATATTAACCACTTACATGGAGTACACATATAATAATAATACCATATTATGAACAGAACAATCAGGTTAATTGTAAGTAATATTCAAAAATATTGTTTGCTGTTAATTCTTGTGAGAGAGATCATTGTTCCAGAAAGCCTGAAGAAAAATTACAGTTGACTTCGATGAATGGAAACAATTTGCAGGGGGAAAAAAATCAGCATGACTGAAAAAAGATATTTAACTGCACTGCATTGCAATGCACTGCACATCAGTTTGAATGCCAAAAAAATAAATGCCTGCTTCTTTTAAAACAATATAAACTGGCATAATTGCCTTCCATCCAATGTTTATTGACATGTTGTGCAACCACAGAATATACAAGGCCACTAGGCTCCGTGTCCATTTAAGCCTTACTAACAGCCACTCATAGACCTTTCCTTCTTTTTCATGCTGTAATAGGCTAGTTATGCCAAGTGTGTATTTGTAAATACCCATCTGTCTATCTCCTTTCTGAAGGAAGAAATGGGTTGTATTGCTTTAATTCAGAGCAGAAATTGTTGCAGAGAAGGGTTAAGTAGTATGTCACAAATAGGTTTCTCCATTATGTTTTGCTTGTTTGTTTGCTGAATCAAGTTTAGATCTCTAGTTCTAGTGTTAGTGGGACTGTTTGATTTGTGCAGATATAAGAGGTCTTGGATTACTGAATTCATAATGGCCTGAAAGACGAGGCACAGATGACCACTAAGGAGTCTGTAGGTCACTGAAAAAAGGGACATGACTTACAGTCTCTCCTAATTGCACTTGTGATCATTTTTATCTAGAGACCTCTGTGGTCTTTCCTGATGTTTGAGAGGCCTAGTAAGATACATGTTACGTAAGGGCCATTGTATATGATAAAAGGTCTGATCAAACCAAAATTTAGAGGAATAAGAACTTCCTTGCATCTGAATGGAATACCTTTTTGTAATCAGCTCCATCAGGTAAAAAAAAAAAAGTCCTAAGCAGTTTTATAACACAAAATCGAAAATGAGTGAATGATCTACCCATGTTCCAAGGTGCATCACTGCACTTTCAGTTTAACAAATGTGACATCATTGCATTTTTTAGTATTTCATTTTAAACCATTTTTGAGCAGCAGTTGCTGACATGTTTATGCAATATTTGGAGCTCTTGCATACAATTAAGGTGCTTGAAGATACCACCGAGTGTACAGTCATTCTTTATATTGTTAGTCTGGGGTAAAGTTTTCACTGAATTTATTCAGTAGTATTTTGTCTGTAGCAACTGGATCTGAGATGGTAATACTATTATGGATACATTTTGAGCAATGCTGGATGTTATTATTTATACATTTTGAGCAATGCTGGATGTTATCATGGATACATTTTGAGCAATGTTGGATGTTATTATTGATACATTTTCAGCAATGCTTGATGTTATTATGGATACATTTTGAGCAATGCTGGATGGTATTATGGATACATTTTGAGCAATGGTGAATGTTATTAAGGATACATTCTGAGCAATGCTGGATGTTATTATGGATACATTTTCAGAAATGCTGGATGTTATAATTGATACATTTTGAGCAATGCTGGATGTTATTATGGATACATTTTCAGCAATGCTGGATGTTACTATGGATATATTTTCAGCAATGCTGGAGGTTATCATGGGTACATTTTCAGCAATGCTGGATGTTATTATGGATACATTTTCAGAAATGCTGGATGTTATTATGGATACATTTTCAGCAATGCTGGATGTTATTATGGATACATGTTGAGCAATGCTGGATGTTATTATGGATACATTTTCAGCAATGCTGGATGTTATTATGGATATATTTTCAGCAATGCTGGATGTTATCATGGGTACATTTTCAGCAATGCTGGATGTTATTATGGATACATTTTCAGAAATGCTTAATGTTATTATGGATACATTTTCAGCAATGCTGGATGTTATTATGGATACATTTTGAGCAATGCTGGATGTTATTATGGATACATTTTCAGCAATGCAGGATATTACTATGGATACATTTTCAGCAATGCTGGATGTTATTATGGATACATTTTCAGCAATGCTGCATGTTATTATGGATATATTTTCAGCAATGCTGGATGTTATCATGGGTACATTTTCAGCAATGCTGGATGTTATTATGGATACATTTTCAGAAATGCTGGATGTTATTATGGATACATTTTCAGCAATGCTGGATGTTATTATGGATACATTTTCAGCAATGCTGGATGTTATTATGGATACATTTTCAGCAATGCAGGATATTACTATGGATACATTTTCAGCAATGCTGGATGTTATTATGGATACATTTTCAGCAATGCTGGATGTTATTATGGATAAATTTTCAGCAATGCAGGATATTACTATGGATACAGTTTCAGCAATGCTGGATGTTATCATGGGTATATTTTCAGCAATGCTGGATGTTATTATGGATACATTTTCAGCAATGCTGGATGTTATTATGGATACATTTTCAGCAATGCTGGATGTTATCATGGGTACATTTTCAGCAATGCTGGATGTTATTATGGATACATTTTCAGCAATGCTGGATGTTATTATGGATACATTTTCAGCAATGCTGGATGTTATTTTGGATACATTTTCAGCAATGCTGGATGTTATCATGGGTACATTTTCAGCAATGCTGGATGTTATTATGGATACATTTTCAGCAATGCTGGATGTTACTATGGATACATTTTCAGCAATGCTGGATGTTATTTTGGATACATTTTCAGCAATGCTGGATGTTATTATGGATACATTTTCAGCAATGCTGGATGTTATTATGGATACATTTTCAGCAATGCTGGATGTTATTCAGTAGTTTCCTAACTAGCTAGCGACAAATTTGTAATTGCCTTTAACTTTTGATGCTAATCTAAGTTCATTGGATGCCTTTGCTTTCCTGTTGCTGCTTTTTATTAATTTTGATAACTTTTTAAATGCTTACCCTGACATGAGGGTTTTTGATTGTGCATAGTTTTAAGAATTGTTTTTATTTTATTAGATTTCTTATTTATACATATGGGCTACCAGACTGACTTACTTCATATTTTGTTTGGATCTGGAAGGAACTAACGGGTCGGGTCAATGATTTTATCTCAGTGTACACAGAGTTTGTTTGCATAACTACTTGCTGTGTTAGTATCTTGGATAATACAGTTAAACTTGAATTCAAAGACTTCATCATAGAGTTTTAGAAGAGTGATATGTTTGAAGTCTATGAACTTTGCAATATTTGCATCTAACTATTTGGAGATTTTGAGGAAAAAAGGTTATAGGCTTGTGATTAGATTTAACTGGAGAAGGGAGTACAAGGAGAACAATTGGTACTGATGCTCTGTTGGTAAAGACCAGGTACGTTTTTTTTTTTTTTTTGATAACTTGGACAAGGGAGCCTTTACTTATGAAATCAATTATTTATTTATTTTTTTGGTGTAAAACACACTTGAGGCATATGTATCCCAGTTTATTGTTGGATAAATAGTCTCCAAGGATAATGCAATCTGTAAATTTGAAGTTCTCTCAGCTTATTTAGGAATCTTATATTGGTTGGGGGGGGTGGCTTTTAACACACTATGACCTGATAGTTTGGTCCTATTTAGTGTGATTTGGAGCTCAGTTAAATTTTTGGGTGTCTGAAGATCTGCTTAGAAGTGATGTGGTATTTAACAAACGGATACTCTACCAGAGTTACCATAAGCCCAAAATGTGTGTTAGGTACAAAACCCTGGTATGGAAGGAATACTTTTGGTACTTTTCTACCAAGTTTCTGTAAAATCACTCACATGTATGCACTCAAAATTTAGCAGGTCCTGCAGATCAGACAAGATAAATATTATGGTGTGATATACATTGCTATATGTGAGATTTGCTCTAGTTTCTATACAGGGAAAACAGAGAGAAAAATTAGAAGAATATATGAACATACAAATGATATTAAAAATAAAAAAATTACTAATGCATTATATAGACACACCATTTCCTGCCCACTAGCTAAATACAAGTTTTTTGTGATCGAGGAAGTAAAGCGTGATGAAAGGGGTGGTCTTTGGGAAACCAGGATCGAATATAGAGAATTATACTGGCAAATTGTTTTGGAAGCTAACAGATTCCCAGGACTTAATGATTATATTTCACTTGCTCCTGTCCTCAAAATGAGGGCTGCTAGATTATAATACAGCTTTTGGCTTTTAGCTTTGGGCTTACTTTATTACTATTTTTTATTCACTTTTAGTTTTTAAATTTTGGGATCTAGCAGTCTATGATATATATTCAACATTTTAACTTTAACATACAATACAGGATATTCATATCCATTCCAAGAATGAAATAATATTTTACAATATTTATTACATTTATGTATTATTTATTCTTACATTCACTAATTTATTTATAATCAGTTTTCATACGTGTTTTATTTTCAACATCATTGAAAGGCTTGAATATTAGGTTGAGTTTTAATATTGAATATTCAAGATTTTGCATATTTTATATCACAAGTTTAACAACATATATTTATAGAAACATATTCTTGTGTTTATTCAAATATTTTAGTGGATTTTTTAGTTGGACTTGTTATTTCAGTCTGAGACCACTAGAGGGGAGTGTTATAATACAAATGCAAGTATTTGTACATATATTCCTTCCTCATTGCATAGGGGTGTTCATTTATTAATTAAGTTAAATTTGTATGCAGTTTTTATTCACTCATTTATTTTATGATTTTTGATAATTGATATAATGGTTATATAATCATTTTTATTACATTGCAACATGATTTTTTGAGTCAGATGTTTCTTTATGCAGTATGAAGAATTTTGCTCCATTTCAGAGACCTTGATTAATTATTCATGATTTTGGTTTCTCATTGGTTTATTTGAAATAGTGTTTGCCTATATATTTTAATGTTTAATTAATTAATTGATTGTGTTTTAATTGATGTCTGATGAAGTCTGAGTTTTAGATGAAAAACGCGGTGTTTCGATAAGTGTTTAACGTTATATTCACTTTGGATTGTATATTGTGGCTCATTAAACTTTTGGAATTATCCTGGGGCTGACCGGTGTTTGGTATCTCCTCTCAACAGTGCTTTCAGTTGATTATTGGTGTGTTTTGCACTGTTTCTTCTCGATTTTGTTGTTTACAAGATAAATATTGAAGTACTGTTTGTACAATTGTAGCACACCTAGTGTTTTAGCCATGATCCTTACTGTATTTAGATATCTCACTCACACAGAGCTTACAACAGTTCATTTTATGAGAGAGGTAGAATACTTGGGGCAAGGAATGACTTTAAAAAGGGGCATAAAGACACACTGAGGTTGAAGCTAGAAAAAGCTGCCAAACAGATAATTTACCACCAGATATTTTAAAATAATTAAAATTAATATAACTGATTTAGTAAAGAGACACTTGTTGACACATCTCATTAGTTATGTGATGACAAATAAGAAATCATTGTTTGTAACCTTTACATTTAAGAAATAATTGAGATGAATTTGGCAACCATGGACCAGTCAGCCAATATCTACAACTATAAAGTCACAAAAATCCTGACCAAACATAGACTGATGATTGCATGGTATAAAGTGTGACATGAATTAATAAAGCATATACCATACAGTGTAAGCTCCTACCTTTGTTTGATTCAGTGGAAAGAAAGATTGGTAAAGGGGATACATGGATGTTGTTTAACTGCTTTGTTTGGCATAGTATATTATAAGACTTGCTTCACTACTGAAAAAGATGAAATCATGTGGTTGGGTTTAAGGCAATTCATTTCATATGGAAATGGTTATTACAGAAAATGTAAGGATTACAGTCAGAGTGAGACTTTCTGATGCTAAAGGGACAAATACTAAGTACTAAAGATAAAACACAAAGACGGACTGGAGTTTCATGAAGGCACTGGAAATTAGTGCTTTAAATGAGATATAGCTATGTAGAGAGAGAGAGACAAGTGGGCATCTGCTCTGGGGATAACCATGATGTGGGGATTTATAAAAGCAAATCTATTATTTGCCTTATGGGCTTTATCAGAAAATGGTATTCTACAATGAGTGCAACAAAACTTGGAAAAAGAAAATATATATGTATATATTTATAGTAAAATAATATATTAGCATCCAGGAACAAGAACAAGTACAAGGTTAGTAAGGATCCTGAACAGAAATGCATAATCAATTTCTTCAAAACAATAGACATTGCCATTTATGAAACAGTGGCACCTGTATTTACAGAAGCATTAAATAATCATACAGAAAATAATGAGAAGTGTACCAAAGTGAAATAAATTGTCATCGTAATGTCTTTCGTAGGAAAACGTTTTAGAGTTTGTCTGCTGGATTGCATATCATTAGAGTGAGAATGACTCATTCAGTTTGTGCTCCATTTGTACTTCATATTTTCTGTTCATTCATTCATTCATTCATTCATTCATTCATTCATTCATTCATTCATTCAGTTATTCACTCATTTGTTCATCAAGCCATCCATTCATTTAATTGTGCACATTATCTATATTCAAAGTTTACAAATGAAAAACAAACGTATCCCCTCCTTCTCAAAATGCTGGGATGGTGAGCTACAGAAAAGGGTCATTTTTGATCCCTAGCTTTCCTGGATAATTTTATATAAGGATACCAGAAGCAGCTATAAAGATTGCAGTGTTAGAAAATAAATATGATCACATGAACCTTCAGTTACAGAATACATTGGAAGTATTTTGCACTGTAGGTAGATAACATTTTGGCTGTTGACAAGCTGTATAGAAATACTTCTAAAAAATGACACTTAAATTATTTCTGCTTGCCAAAAGTAGGTTTTATGGTGCAAGACCTGAAAAATAGATTTGAGATGAGGATTTGGGCATGGCCTGACCTTCAAGACAATAGCTGGATAACCTAATAACCCCCCTGTCAGAAAAGTGTTTAATGTTATAAAGAGTCTCATACTGTCAACCACTGAGCAGAAGAATGAAGAGGAGGACTGATGCATTTTAAGAGAATCTTTTCACGACAATAAGCTTATCATTTTTTTTAAAGGCGGTGAGCTGTAGAAACAAATGTAACAGAATACAAAAAAATATTCAGTCATCAGGAAGCATGAAATAACTGATGTAAACTCTGAACTAACTGAGCTTAAACTAAGTCAAAACATTGAAACAATTTAAAGATGGTAAAATTGAAATTGAGAAATTGCATGAAGGATTTTTTATAAACCTTTATTGAATTATCACTTGTAACATAGACACATTTACATTTATATAAAAGTAATCAAACTGTATTAACAAGTTAAAATTAACATACATTATGCTTCACATATATAATAAAAGAAAGTGACATTGAGAAGTGATGCAGAAGACAGAATATAAATGACTTTGGACCACCTGAAGAAGTAAGGAATGGCAATATTTTACCTTTGGTTTAAAAAAATCCTTCTGGCTGTGTTACATTTGCTAAAAGAAATTAGCAGTGTAATTGAAAGAATTTACAGAGTGGAAATAAAGTCAGAAGGAAAAAAAGTACACACACAAATGATAAATTGTCTGTATCCTTACCAAACTAAAGACTAGTATGTAAAGATAGAGTGGAAGAACATAAGAATAAGCTAGAAAAATCTTACAGTTGTATAGCTTAATGAATCCTCCAACGAACTAATTTGGGAAAGATATGACTACCACAATTACAAAACCAACACCAACAATTGTAGAAAAAGTACACGGAGGGAGAATTGCTCAATGAACTGCTTTAATGATCCACAAATGATTCACAAACACAATACAATTTAGCGCTTTCATTTCTGTTCATTCAGAAACTTCCTAAGAATGATTAAAACGCACCATTTCCTCATGTAGGAACCAATCAACTACAATGACATTGAGTGAACCACAATTCATTTTACATAACCAGTTTTCTTCTTAAAATGACAAAGCATTAAAAAGCTAATACTCAAAAAATGACCTCAAATATATTTATTATGAAAGATAAACTATAAACAATTAAAATGATGGGTGAAATAACTAGATAAAAACAGGAACAACAACTTCATTTGTATTTGTGTAAATATATGGGTATATCACTGCTAGGGTAGTTCTTGATAAAAGCATGTATTCATTTATTAAAAACTATATGATAAAAAATACACACATACATCCTATTTCTATCTTTATCTCTCCAGTGCCTTTAGTCTTAAAAAACATGTAATAGAAAATGAATCATTTATGCCAGGCCACTGGGTGGCATTTGTTCTAAGCTGCCACAAAGCTTCCCGCTTCTCAAAGTAAAGTGCCCACAGTCCACCTCTCATGCCTACATCTAATACTTCAATTATGGAAAATTTGAAACTATGTTTGGGGATTCCATACAATGTTTTGCTAAAGCATTAATGTCTTTTCTATTCTTTATATCTCCTAGGTGCTTGTAAATCTGATTTTTAGTTTCCTCTCGGTTTTCTTGATATAGAAACATGGACATGACAAACAGAAGGCACGATAAACCTTTTCTGTATTACAAGTGCATCTCTTATTTAATTTCATCTCTACAATATTGATATTAAAGGTGGAACCTTCAAAAATATAGGAACAAAAATTACAGGATCCACATTTTTCCATACAACAAATGCATGGTCCTTTGTAACTTGTTTCTAAGATATTTCTAAGACATGTACCCCGTCATTATACAATATTGGGTCTTTCCCCTACACATTGTGTAATATCCCCATTTTTTGAGACCACTACCCAATTTTTGTATAATACATCTGCAATTCTACTGCTTGATTTATAAAAAGATGTAATAAAAGCAATTTTGAACCTAGTATTATTCACTCACAAATTGCCATCTTCTTAAGTGTTAACATTTACCATGTCATAGTTAATAATAAAGGTGGATTCAGTTGGTAAAGTGCTACCCATACAAACTCTTTCCTCCTGCTTTTGAGAAAGTATAGGTTTAAAGTAATACCTCTCTTGCTCTTGTTGATTACTTCAATCATAATTCCATTAATTAATGAACTAGGATATCCTCTCTTTGAAAACATGCTTCTAAGCAGGTCACATTCATTCAAAAATGTTTAGAATGATGTCACCTTATGTGCAGCCCTTACAAGTTGACCCTTCACAATGGCCCTTTTCTGTTTGTATGGGTGTGAGCTGCTAAAGTGCAGGAAATTATTGGAACATGTCAGTTTCCTAAATATTTCAGCCTTGAAGTTCTTAGTTGGGATATCCTTCACTAATTTAACATGTAAATATGAAATCTCATAAACTCTGATATTATGTGAGAATTTCAGAAACGTTGTGGCACCATTTATATATTCCAAAAATTCATTGATAATGCTCGCAGGTCCATCCTAAAAATGAAAATAGCATCTAAAAAATGAACATAATGTTTACAGTGCACATAATAAGGTGAATCAACCAAATTTTTTCTCTTCCATTGTAACATAACTATATTCACATATAACCCACCACAGGCAGAGCCCATTGCCACCCCCTCAACTTGTAAGAAAAATTAATTTTCAAACAAAATGAAAATTTTTTTAACACTATTTCAAGTAAAATTTCATATACATTTATTATATTTGGGGGTAATCCCTTATCCACTAAATATTCACAAAGCCATTCTACTCCAAATCTGTGGGGTATTATGGTATACAAATCCTTGACGTCAATTGTAATAAATACCCCAGAGTCTGAATAGTTAAGTCTATTAATTCTTTCAAGAAAATCCCATGAGTCCTTACATAAAGTAGATTCATCAGAAAATATGTTTTTCTAACTTCATGTCTAAATATTTAGCTAGGGGTTGTGTGATAGATTATCTCCCATCTATACTAGGCCTCATGGGTGGATTAACCAAATCTTTGTGGATTTTGGGGAGTCCAAAAATGGTTGGTGTTCTTGGTTGGGATAAATTTAAGTAATTAAAATCACCACTTGAGATGCTGCCATCAATAAATAAATCATTCAATTTGTTTTTTATCTTCCTATATGCCACATTTATTTCATTAAGGGAAACTTTTCTATGTTGTACTAGTCAAACCTTCATTAATTTTCTCAATATAGGAACCCCTATCCATGATAACAATACCATCTCCTTTATCAGGTTTGATGACTGTTATATTTTTATTTATTTTCATTTTCTTTAATCTTTCATTTTCATCCTTGGTAAGATTTGTTACAACCTTATCATAGCTTAAATTACGAATATCTATTTCACATAGTTTTTCAAACATCTGTAAGGACAGATAAATGGAGGTTATATGTACTGGAAACATGTAAGGAGTTACTTGTATGTTCTACATTTTGGAACAGAATATTTAAATTCAATTTTCTTACAAAATGCTTTAAATCAACAATGGTATATGCCACAGCAAAACATTTCTCCGGTACAAAAGTTAACCCCCTTGCTAATAAATCACAGTCATGTGTATCAAAAGTAGTTGAAGAAAAATTGAACACTTTAAAGTCCCCTTTGCTGTTCCTCAGAACAGTCAACTGATTAGATGGACCTGTAATTATCTCAGACCCAGACGGTTGCCTCTCAAATTGCCCCTCATGTTCCCTCTTGAGTTGTGAGAATAGTTGCCTCTACCCTTGTTGCCCTGTTAACTTCCCCATAAGGGGGGGTCCTCTGTTGTTCATTTCTCTCAGTCACTCTGACCACCTCAAAGCCAGATACTCTTCCTCTCCATCTAAAAAAGCTTCTTGGTTATCAACACTATTCCTTATATTAGAGGCGGATCTTCCACCCCAGCTCTGGGACCTAGGGCGTTCAGGGTATGCAATGTTCTGTTGGTATTCAGCCTTATCTCTGTCAATTTTTCTCAACTTCCAATTTCTGATATTATTTAGTTGGTTCTCAATGCTTTTAAAAGTCCAGTTTTTTTCATAAGCCCCATCATCAGTAATGCTTTTGTCTAACTCTGTTGGCTCTTTACTCAGGATTTCAATCATCACCCTTAGGAATTTTGATGCTGGCGATTAAGTGTTTACTATTAATAAATGGCTGAACTTGAATCCAAGTTTTAACTTCAATACACCAGTAAGTATTGCAAGCTATTTTCAAAAAACTGCAGAGGCTTGATGGTTTGTTATTAAAAATTAAAAAGCTTGAACTTGACAACCTTTATTTTAAAGAATGCTTAACACTTAAAATTGTTCCAAAAGGGCTCCATATGTGGTGCTTTCCCACTGGTTAGGTGATGAATTCTGCCTTTCATAAAGACCTTTTAGCTATGTTTCACTGCCATGGGTTTGAATATATGGAGATGGTGGTCAGAAAAAATCATAACATGACTGAAAGCCTGAGGAAAGAGGCAACAGAGTTAGACAAAAGCATTAGTGATGATGGGGCTCATGAAAATAATGTTTATGAGTATAACTGGACTTTTAAAAGCATTGAGAACCAGATAAATTTTATTTATTTATTTTGATTTTATTTAACATTTGTTAACCTGGAAAGTCCGACTTGGAACAAAGCCAGTTTTCAGTGGAGGCCCAGGGAGAAATGCTCCAGATGCATGTCTTTGAAATAAATAATATCACAAATCAGAAATTGAGAAAAATGACAGAGATAAGGCTGAATACCAACAGAACATTGCACACCCCAACACCCTAGGTCCCAGAGCCGGGGTGGAAGATCCAACTCTAATATAAGGAATGGCGGTGACTGAGAAAATGAAGGAGGTTTTGACTAGTACAACATATAGAAAAGTTTCCCTTAATGAAATAAATGGAGCATATAGGAAGATAACAAATGAACTGAATGATTTATTCATTGATGGCAGCATCTCAATTGATGATTTCAATTACTTAAATTTATCCCACTCAAGAACACCAACCATTTCTGGACTCCCCAAAATCCATAAAGATTCTGTTCATAGGTTCATAGGTAGGTACTAGGCTATCTGCCCGAAGCATTTATGAGCCTAGCCAGAATGTGTTGGCTTTCACTGCCCCCTTAGATTAGTTCCCTGTGCCTCTGTCCAGCTGAGCCACTGAAGTGATCCACGGGGTAAACTTTCTGTTTCCCATCCACTTGTCAAGGTTTCTCTTGAAGAGTGTTAGTGAGGAGCTCTGCCTAATGTAGATTAGAATCTTGTTCCAAAGCATGGGAAGTCTCTGGGACAGGAATCTATGCCTCCAGTGCGTCCTATTTATTCTTGTGGTGAGGTTTAGATCCCTAGAGCATGTGGCTCGAGGGGATAGCTTTTCTTTAGGTGGAGCATGTCCATCAGTTCTGGGTTGGACATGGCCTTGTATGTCAGGCAGAGATCACCTCTGAGTAGGCGGTATGCAACCGAGTACAGCTGGAGTTTCTTCAGTCGAGCTGCATAGGGCATCTGTTTGAGGCCAGTGATCCTCTTGGTGAGGTACTTCTGTGGTCTTTCCAGCTGTTGCAGGTGTCTTGTAAGATACATCCCAAATGGGGCATTGTACTCTATGATGGGTCTGATGAGCGATGAGTAGAGGGGCACAATGACCTCTTTTGATCTGGATGCGAACCCTTTTGTTATAAGGTGGGTCAAGTAGAAGGATTTTCTAACCACTTTGGCAATGTGATTATAAAAGGAGAGATTACTATCTACTTGTGTCCCCAGATCCCTTATAACATCTTCCGTATTTAGGGGACTACCATCTATGTGGTAGTTTGTGGGTACTTTGTTTTTTCCAAAGCGGATGACTATGCACTTTTTGGCATTTAGCTTGACACCATGATTTTGACACCAGGCATCTGTCTCAGTGAGACCCTTTGGGAGGATGTCTGTGTCAGCCAGAGAGTCAATTATAGCCTCTAGTTTGCAGTCATCTGTGAACTTGGTCAGCCATAGTCTTCCTGTGCTTGCCTGTACCATGAGAAGTATATGCAGAACAGGAAGGTCCTAGGACTCAGCCCCGGGGAATGCCACTTGTAACCGGTTTAGAGTCAGACCTAGCCCCTGCAACTCTTACCATGTGGGTTCTGTCCGTGAGCCAGTTGGCAACCCATCTTGTGACATAGGGGTTTATGTTCAGGCTGGTGAGCTTGTCTATAATACCAGAATGGGGAATGGTGTCGAAGGCCTTTGTGAGGTCTAGGTAGGCTGTGTGTACCACCTTTCCCTCATCTATAGCCTTGGTAACTGTCTCAAAGAAGTTCACCAGGTTTAGGAGGCATGATCTGCCCTTAACAAAGCCAAACTGGGTAGGGTCCAGTGTTTGGAGGTTCCCAATGTCTCTGTTAATGAGTTCCATGATGATGATGTGCTCCATAGCCTTGCAGACCAAGCTAGCCAGGTTTATAGGGCGTTATTTCCTGGGGTCTGTTGTGGCTCCACCTTTATGGAGTGGAGTGGAATAACCGTTGCTGTGTGCTACTCTATGGGTATGTAACCTGTGGAGAGGCTGAGTTTGAACAGTGTGTTTAGGTGAGTGGTTAGTTCATCTTTGAGCTCATGTAGGATGCAGCCTGGGACACTGTCCAGTCCCATTGATGCTGTGTTTTTGGCTTTGGAGAGGGCTGTTTTAACCTGAGTGTCTGTGATTTCAGGGGCTCTACATTCTTCTGGTATGGTTATGGGCCCTTTTGGGGGTGAGAGGGGGGTAAAGTTTGCGCTGAACCTGTCTGCCAGGATGTTGGCAATATCAGTCGGTTCAGTGTATTTTGTACCATTCTGCACTATCTCTGAGCAGATCTGAGCATTGCCACTTAGATTCTTGACATAGCTAAAGAATGCCTTGTGGTTATCTTTGGAGTCCTTTGAAATTTTTCTTTCAAAACTCACCTTGGATGATTTTATGAGGGATCGTAGTTTCTTGTTGATACTGATCAGGGATGTCTTCCCTTCGTGGGATTTTACTTTTTTCTGTACTAGTTTCCTCCTTCTATTGTATAGCTGTTTTTTGGCAGGAGTCCACCAGACTGGTTTCCTTTTCTTGGAGGAATGAGTCTTGGTTTTGCTTGGGATAGCACAATCCATGCATTCTTGTAGGTGCCCGTAGAATGCATTAGTAAAGGATTTTGCAGCTTGGACAATGTTATCCTTTAGCATGGGGGCTTTGAAACTTTCCACCTCGGTCTTAAGTAACGTGAAGTTTGCTTTTGAAAAGTTTTTCACAGTGGTTTCCTTCTCCGGGGGTGGAATGTGGATATCCAAAGTGATTTGTTTATGGTCAGATCTAACCAGCGAGTGGTTGATCTTCAGTGTGGAGCACCAGTTGTCCATGTTGGTTATGACCAGGTCCAATATGTTGTCACCTCTGGTGGGAGTGTTGACCAATTGATCCAGGGCGTTTGAGTTTATAAATTCTGGGAAATGTTGGGCAAGGGAGTTTGTACTTGAGTAGTTCTCCCAGTTAATGTTTGGGTAATTGAAATCACCCAATATTAGGGTGTTTGGTAGTACCTTTATATTTCCCAGTGTTCCAGAAATGCAGAATGGGGGCCCTGGGACATGGTGGGTGATCTGTAGCAAGCTACAATTTGAATTGCAGTTCTGCCCATTGTTAGTTGCACATGGATGATCTCTGAATCATCGTGCTGTGCTACTAATCTGGAGGTGTGGGTATCCTTGATAAATGTGGATACCACCCATGTCTTTTGTATTTTGGTCCAGGTTCTGTGGCCAAAATGTATGGTATGAGTTGTAGCCTGGTAGTGCTGGGGTGCTCTCTGGAGCCTTAAACCAGGTTTCTGTTACTGCACATAAATCAATTTTCTCCATACTGAGGAGTTCCTCGAGTGCGTACATTTTGAGGTTTAGACTTCTGGCATTGAGTAGCATTGCCCTCAGTTTTTTGTTACTTGTGCTATTTATGGTGGTGGGTTTGTCTTTAGAGCCTTGCCTAAAAAAAGCACTATGAGGGTGGCAAGAGCCTTGGCCAGTATTTGAAAGCTTTCTCTAGTGAAGCAGTGTGGCTTGCCGAGCATGTCATCCCAGGCGGACAGACACTGGATCCTCTTTGAATGACACCAGAAACTTAGCCAATTGTTGAAATTGATCATTTTTTCTTTATACCATTGTTTCATTCTTGGTGAGGGCAGGATGCTACTCAGGGTCAGGGTCATACCGCCTGGGCTACAAGACCAGAGAGCTCTTCCATGTCTCTTTTCATGTAGCCCAGGGAGGTATGGCTCAGGTTATTCACACCAACATGTACAATGACAGAGTCATATATGTACTTGTTCTGGAGTGACCTGATTGCTTGTGTTATGTGGTGAATCCTGGCACCCGACAGGCAGCTAACAGTAACCTTCTCCTTATTCAGCCTAGTGAGTGGGACATCAGTGTGCCTGACTATAGAGTCATCTATTACTAGTGTGTTGGCTATGTTATTTTGCCTTAAGGGCTGTGATTGCATGGCACACTGGTTTTGTGAAGTATGTGTTTCATGATTTGTGTTGGGGATGGAGGTTGCTTGGATGTCTGCTTTGGAGGTCTCTGTTGCTTTTGCAGATTTTTATTTAGAGCCTCCGAGTATGTTTTTGTGTATTTATGTGTGTTTTTTGCCAGTGCTGGTTTAATGGGTCTATGTGAGACTGGTTGCGTGATGCAGATATTTCCCTTCTCCTCTTGACTGTCTGATCCAACCTTGGGTTGAGAGAGCTTAGCCTCCAGTTTGGCTGTATAATTGCATCTCTCACATGTATTAGTGTTTGGTGGTAGGAGGAGAGGGTTGTCTGTGTACATGAGGCAGTTGTAACATTGCCTCAAAATACCCAGATTCACCAGTTGGACTGGAGAGTATGCCTGAAACTGCCCTTTGGACATGCCTGGATAGGTACAGTGAACTGTTTTACTGAATGGCTGGTAAGGTTGAATAGAGAGCTTTGTCCTTCTGCAAAGTAGACAAGTGTCTAGTGCTAGGGTTTATAAGTGTTTCCTATGAGTTTTGAGCAAGTGCCGGGCTGAGAAATGAATGGCTTGAGTGCTTAAGTGTAAAGTTTGTCTAGTTCAAAGGGAACAATTGAAGAGGAGACTTTGTGGAGCCGGGAATAGTTATACCCTAGCTAACAGGCGCTGCCTGGCATGCAAAACCAGGCAAATGTGATATTTATAGTAGGGAAATGAAAGAGATAGAAATTATCCCAAAATGGCCAATAAACTACTAATTTCTGGGCTGAAACCACTCCTCCAGGGACAGTTAAGCTACTCAAAGCTCCCCTCTCTCACAGGTGAACAGAGAAACTTCCTTCTATCCAAGTAAGGTATGGGCAAACACAGAGATTTGTAACACAGCCTTGAATTCAGCACTTAACCTGAAAACTGGTCTATACTATTTTAGAAAGGTGGGAAACAAGTATATATATATTTATTTCAGAAAATAAAGCAGATACAGTAAAAAAAAAAACACTTTAAATGCACATAAAAGGATACTTATTGTTATATATCTCAGATCAGAGTTGCAGTCAATGCCCCTAGTAATAAAGTAGGAAGAAACACAAATACAGTAAAAGCAGATAACTAAAGTGCAAATTCTTTATATACATATATATATATATATATATATATATATATATATATATATATATATATATATATATAAAACAATAGAAAATGAACAAACTGATTTAAACAAGTTACCCAATTAACCAGAAAAAAGCTCAAAACTGAGCCCTGCTCATGCAGTCTTCAATCAGACAAGTTCTAATTGCACACTCCTGCTGCTAGGGTGCAGGGGAACCTTCTCCAAAAAAAAAAAAAAAAAGATGACCTGGATCAGTGCTCAAGTTATACAAACAAAGCTAGATTCAGCAGGTCTGAATCTGGTCTATGCTACAGCAATAAGGTGCACCAATTTCAGAAAGAAACTGTTAAAATAAGCAGGCACAATAAGCCTGTGACCAGAAATTCCCAGCTCAGAAGGGCAGAACCCAGCCTCCCACAAGAGTGCAGACCACACCTTCTTAATGTAAAAAAAAACTGGCCCAAAGCCCAAGTGCTTAAACCAGAATTAATACACTTTAAAATAACAGTCACTAAGCCTTCAATCAGCAACTCCCAACTCAGAAGGATGTAAGCTACTTGTCTTGCCACAACACTGCAGACCACAAACTTTCCTAATGTGAAACAACTGGTCTGAAGCCCAAGTGCGTAATCCAAAGGCTTAGAATAACACTTACAATTTAATCAGCTACTAAGAAGCAGTAATAAATGCAGCAGAATAAATGTTATTAAGTACTTTTAAGAACAGGCAGCAAAAACAAAATAAGTAATAAAGTAGGAAGAAGCACAAACACAGTAAAAGCAGATGAATAAAGTGTAAAATACATTTTTTCTTCTCTCTGTATTAGGTAGAATGAGCTAAAGATACAAGACTGGGAGGAGTGTCAAAGATCAAATATGCAGTAGGGGCAGGCAATTGCAAAGCCACCAAATATGAAAAGAAAACACCAATAGAGAGGGCACGTTGGGGGAAAATAGCACTTTCAACTCAGAAAAATAGCACTTTCAACACAGATCAGAAGCCAGCAAATATTATATATTTAAATCAATCAAGCAAAAGCAATTAGGATACTGTAGAACTTTGGAAAGAAGTGCCAAAAAATATATTTATCAATTTATATTTCAAGTTGTTTCAGTAGTACTCTCAGTCAAAATTAGTAATTAGATTCAAGCAATGTTCCACCCATAAGGCCTACTGTAGATAGGAGGGGATCTATCACACAACCCCTAGCTAAAAAGTTAGACATGAAGTTAAAAAAACATATTTTCTCATGAATCTATGTTATGTAAGGACTTGTGGGATTTTCTTGAAAGAATTAATAGACTTAACTACTCAGATTCTGGGGTATTTATTACAATTGACATCAAGGATTTGTATACTGTAATACCCCACAGTATTGCAAAAGAATGGTTTTGTGAATATTTAGTGGATAAGGGAGTACATCAAACTATAATAAATGTATATGAAATTTTACTTGAAATAGTGTTAAAAAACAATTTCATTTTGTTTGAAAATGAATTTTTCTTACAAGTTGAAGGGGTGGTAATGGGCTCTGCCTGTGGTGGGTTATATGCGAACATAGTTATGTTACAATGAGAGAGAAAATATTTGTTTGATTCACCTTATTATGTACACTGTAAATGTTACGTTCATTTTTAGATGATATTTTCATTTTTGGGATGGACCTGCAAGCATTATCAATGGGGTTTTTGGAATATATAAATGGTTCCACAACGTTTCTGAAATTCTCACATAATATTGGAGTTGATGAGATTGCATATTTAGATGTTAAATTAGTCAAGGATATCCCAACTAAGAACTACAAGGTTGAAATATTAAGGAAACTGACATATTCCAATAATTTCCTGCATTTTGACAGCTCACATCCATACAAACAGGAAAGGGCCATTGTGAAGGGTCAACTTGTAAGGGCTGCATGTATGGTGATGACATTCAAAGCATTTTTGAATGAATGTGACCTGCTTAGGAGCATGTTTTAAAAGACAGGATATCCTAGTTCATTAATTAATTGAATTATGATTGAAGTAATCAACAAGAGAGAGAGAGAGAGAGATGGGGTTACTTTAAACCTATACTTTCCCAAAAGCAGGAGGAAAGAGTTTGTATGGGTAGCACTTTACCAATTGAATCCACCTTTATTGTGAACTATGACATGGTAAATGTTAACACTTATGAGGATGGCTATTTGTGAGTGAATAATACTAGGTTCAAAATTGCTTTTATTATATCTTTTAATAAATCAAGCAGTAGAATTGTGGATTTATTATACAAAAATTGGGTAGTGGTCTCAAATAATAGGGATATTAAGCAATGTGTAGGGGAAAGACCCGATATTGTATATCGACAGGGTAGATGTCTTAAAAATATCTTAGAAACAAGTTACAAAGGACCATGTATTGGTTGTATTGTGTTCAGAATTTTACTTTTCTTCAAAGTTGTTCTTTATACCAACAAAAACCATTGATGTTTGTTTATCACTGTGAGGAAGTTGCATTATTGCGGTGGACTTTTCTTGGTTAATTCAGTTATTTTCATTAAAGACAGCACAAAGTACAGCAGATTTGTTAACAGCGAGAATAAAAGTAATAATGTTTCAATGAAAAAAAGAAGATAAAAATACTGGAAACTTTATTTGCAGAGTTCGTACTGGAAGAAAACAGAACATGTCAGAGAAAGAAAAAAAAAACTCAAATTCTCTTTAGTCCTCTTGGTGAAAAAAGAATAAAATTAAAGAATAAAACAGGACTATGAGCAAGGCCAAACTCATAATAGGAAGAAATGGCTCTCTTTTCTGAACCATCAAAGGACTTAAAAAAGTTTGTACTACAAGGACCAAACCCAGCTTATAAATGGAGAAAAAAGATTACCAAGCATAAAAAAAAAAAAAAAAAAAAATAGGAGTGATGGTCTAGCTGAGACTTAGAAACTATGATAAGAAGTTATTCTCTTGATATCAGTATAACTTAAAAAGTCATATTGATTATTTTTCAGAAGACTCAGAGGGGTGAACAGTACATGATGTGTCAAAACATGATACCCTTTATGACAAATCAAGTAAATAAATTACTGATGAATAAAACAGAAAAGACAAAAAAGAGATGAGAAATATTATAGTGAAAGGGGTTTAAGTTGGTCCATGTAGGACATGTTGTTTAGGCCTTCTATACTTTTAGTAAGTCATCTGGGCATTCCAATTGCATGTGTCTGGAACGATACAAGTCAAAGGGCTCATTATATTCCATGACTAGCCTAATGAGGGGAGAGTAAATGGGGGGGCAATGACATCCCTAGGTCAAGATCTGTTTTGATATTTTAGGGTTGATTATACAGCGTTCACTATTTTAAGCATTTGCTGTTATAATGCAGACCTGGTCAAGACACAATCCTTTTGTTCATAAGCTGTGCAATACAGGACTTTTTTTACAGCAATAGAAACACGCTGATCAAAAGTTAGGTCACTGCTGACACAAGTTTCCAAAACCTGAACAACTAGGTCAGCTTTTAAGAGAGTATTCAAAATATTGTAGTTCTCTGGGGTGGATGACTTCCTAAAGGAAGCAGTAATGCATTTTTTGGCATTTAGCTTCAGACCATAATTTTAACATGAGTTATTTATTTGACACCAACATTCTTGAAGTATGGATATGTCATCTGGAGATTCATTGACTGCTGACAGCTTGCAGTCATCTGCAAACTTAGTCAGCCAGAGCCCTTTACTATTGGATTTTACTTCAGAAAAGTAGATGCCAAAAAGGAAAATTCCAGAAAAGAACCCTGTGAGGACTCTACTGGTGAGTGGCCCCTCTTTGTGGGTGTAACGTTCGCTATTTTTATTACTTGTGTCCTGTCTGTGAGGCAGTCAGCAATCCACTGGGTGACACAGGGGTTTATTCCATGTTTATTTTGCCTGAGTAAGCATGACCTGGCCTTGATAAAGACAGACTGAGATAGGTCCAGTGTATGGAGGTTCCTTATGTCCTGAGTGGTTAATTTCATGATAATTCTTCCATGGCTTTGCATATGAGGCTGATCAGACTTTTATGGCGTTTTCATTGCCTGGGCTTGTGGAAGGTTATCTCTTATACAAGTGGAATTACTGTAGCTATTCACCATTTATTTGGTACAAAACCTGTATGGAGGCTGAAATTAAACATTGTTGTTAGGGGTGCAGCTAAATCATGTTTCTTAACATATAAGATGCATTATGGGAAATGGTCAGGACCCATTGATGCAATAGTTTTAGCTTTTGATTGTACTTTTAGCACTTGGTCTTGTATGATAGCTGGATGTGAGCCAGTTTCAGGTATATCACAAGGGACAGAAGGAGGAGAGAGGGGGGTAAAGTTAAAGCTAAATTGATGGGCCAGTAGGGTCACTATATCTTTAGCCTCAGTGTAGGTAACATCATTAACAATCAGTTCAGTACATCATTGTGTTGTGCTTTTGAGATTATGTACACAACTAAAAATGCCTTGTTGTTATCTTTGGCTTATGTGGCTATTTTAACCTCAAACTTCACGTTGGTGCATTTTTATCAACCTGTTAAATTGTTCATTTAACATCTAACATTCTGGGAATTATTCTTTTTACTTTTGGTCAAATTGTTTTCCTTTTATAATAAAGCTTGTTGCTATTATAGTTACACCATACTTGTTTTTAATAACTATAATTGCATAATATTTGAAGCTGACTGTAAATAGCCTCAAACAACAAACTTAAAAATAAATAAAAATATATAAATAAATGAATGAAAATTAACAGAAACATACAGAACTGAAGAAAAATTAGAAAAGAACATAAAAACCAATGATTAAATAAATGTTTCCAGCAATAAATAGAATAAATAGAAATTTACGGAAAAAAACATGAAAGAACTGATAAAAAATAGTCAAATAGTTAAAAATATGACAAGTAAAGGGTGAAATAAGCTAGTACCAGCAATATTTATGAAATAATTGAAACAAGAAAAACAAAACTAAAAGAGAAAGAAAGAAGGAAATAAAAAAGGAGGAAGGAAAGAAGGAAAGAAAGAAAGAGAAAGAAAGAAAGAAGGAAAGAAGGAAGGAAAGAAAGACAGAAGGAAGGAAAGAAAGACAGAAGGAAAGAAGGAAGGAAAGAAAGAAAGACAGAAGGAAGGAAAGAAAGAAAGAGAAGGAAAGAAAGACAGAAGGAAAGAAAGAGAAGGAAAGAAAGAAAATAAGAAAGAACAAAAGTAAGAAGGAAAGAAAGAAAGAAAGAGAAAGAAAGAAAGAAAGAAAGAAAGAAAGAAAGAAAGAAGGAAGGAAGGAAAGAAGGAAAGCAAGAACATGAAAAAAGAAAGACAGAAATAAGGAAAGAAGGAAAGAAAGAAGGAAAAAAGAAAGAAAGAAAGAAGGAATTAAAGAAAGAAAGAAAGAAAGAAGGAATTAAAGAAAGAAAAGAAGGAAAGAAGGAAAGAAGGAAAGAAAGAAGGAAAGAGACAGAAGGAAAGAAAGAAAGAAAAAGAAAAAGAAAGAGAGAAGGAAGGAAGGAAGGAAAGAAAGAGACAGAAGGAAAGAAAGAAAGACAGAAGGAAAGAAGGAAAGAAGGAAAGAAGGAAAGAAAGAAAGAAAGAGAAAGAAAGAAAGAAAGAAGGAAAGAAAGAAAGAAAGGGAAAGAAAGAAAGAATGAAAAAAGGAAAGAAAGAAAATAAGAACGAACAAAAGAAAGAAGGAAAGAAAGAAAAGAGAAAGAAAGAAAGAAGGAAGGAAAGAAGGAAAGAAAGAAAAAGAAAAAGAAAGAAGGAAAGAAGGAAAGAAAGAAGGAAAGAAAGAGAAAGAAAGAAAGAAGAAAGAAAGAAAGAAGGAAATAAAGAAAGAAAAAGAAAGAAAGAAAGAAAGAAAGAAAGAAGGAAAGAAGTAAAGAAAGAAAGAAAGAGGGTCATTGGAACAGGCTTCCCATCCATGTGAAGCTGACTTTGTCTATTACCTAGTTTAAGCACAACCTAGACCAGTGGATGGGGAATAGGAAATTTACACTGGTCCTGGCACTTATGACCCTTATGAACAGAGGTAGCTTATAAATGCCTGGCTCTCAGTGTCCTATTTAGATGAAGGACATCATTATTATTTCATGAAAAATTGGCTAGTCTTTGGAAAGCCTTTTTTTATTTATTTTATCATAGGGGATATTAGTCCAGATATATAAAACTTAGAACTTGATGGACAGATAATATACAGTATACTTGAAATGTATATAGTGGTGTATCTAAGAGTGTGCCCTGGGTGTGGGTAAGTAGGGGGAAGAATGTTATGCTGTGTAGATGTAGATATCCAAAGTGAAGAAACATTATCAGATAGGGTAAGTGAGACAGCAATTAGGAGAGAGGATCAGTAGAAGCTTGGAAAAGGCTGATTTGTGGTCTGAACTGTTGGAATATAGATATCTGCAGTGGCTTAGGCCTATTGCAACCATGGCGAGCATTGGCCTGCTAATGATACAAGCCCATAAACCTTGGAAGTCCAAATTTAGTTGAATAGTGGATAGGCCTAGAGTGTGTGTGGGGGAGGTCAGGCTCATAGGCACATGATGTGTGGTTATGGGGTGAACAGTCGAATTAAAAGAGACCGAGTCTTAGTTGGAATTAGAAGGGAGAAGCTATATTTGATGTGTGTGCAGTAGTTGAAGTTAAGTAGCTGCTTTGATTGTAAAATGTAATAGTTCTTTGTGTATATGTGTGGAGCTTTTCTCCCCGGGCCTCCGCTGAAAACCGACATGTATCCAGTCGGACTATCCCAGTCAACAAATATAAAATAAATAAATAAATAAGTAGAAGGGGATGGTGAAAATGCAAATGAGGATACTTACCTGGATAATAACTGACTGCATAAAATGAGGCAGGAAGATTGAAGTGAGTGTGTTATCTAGGAGATAAACTTTGGAAAATAAGAGAGAAAACAGTATAGATGGCTGTATAGTCTGTAGGTGGGTGACTGATTTAATAGGGGTAATAGTGGTCTCATATTCTGACCCAAATGAAGATGATGTTGGAGTTAAGGATTGTGTGAAGGCAGCAGAGGAAATACGAAAGGATGGGGACAGAGAGATATGGTGGAAGGATTTCAGTGTAGGCTTAAACCTTGAGCTCAAAAGTATAATTTCATGTTAAGTTCGAGAAGAAATTAAAAAAGTAGATGGATAGGTTAGAAGTGTTGAGCATGTACAGAGAAAGATGAGATGGAAAGAAGTATGCATTCAGGCGATAACATGGGAAATGATGTGGAAAATAGAGGATGTAGATATCTCATAGAGGGTGGTGATTAAAGAATAAATAGATAAAGATGGTAAATGAAGAAGGATAAAGGAGGTAAAATATGGTGGAGAGACTAGTAAAAGTGTTATTAAGACAACTAAGGATGAAAATAGTAAAGCAAAATAGATGTTAGTGATTATTTGTTTTTTTTTTTTTGTGTAAAACTACAGTAAAGTCAGATTATAGGAAAAAAATAACTGATGAACTTATTAGATTGAGGTAATCTGCACTAACTAATCAATTTTAGTGCAAAGATTACATGCTTTTTTCAGGGAATAGGTCCACCTTCACCCACACATGACTTATATATAATGACCATAAGGCTGTATAACATTGAAGAAGGGAGCAATGACAATTTGCCTTCAAATACACATCTTTATACTGTAGCATTCCTTTACGTAATGACGTCTGATTCAGTGAGTTTACAGTGATGTAAATAGATTCACTAGTTTGTCTACAGAGCGAGAGTCACACAATCACCAGTACTCTAGTCACTTGCATGTCTCACTTCTGTAATATATCATTCCATCATGCTTATGTTTAAATATCTACTCATCACACTTCATTCAGCCTTTTGCTTTCACATACTCCACTTACATACTACCACAATGTCACAGGGTTAGAGAAGCGTAAAAAAATACTTATATCAGCTTTGTATTTCCAGATGGTTTTAGAAGCAATCCAAATCTTGTAGCCACAGGTAGAAGGAAGCTCTGAGCAGAATCTAACAGTGTAATTCTTTCATGCCAGCAAGATAAAAGACTTTTGTAAAGTTAAACCCTCAGGCCAATCAGATAAAAACACAAAAAGTTACTGTGAACTCAAGTTACCAAGGGAACACACCTCCTGTAAAACAATAAGTCAACACCCCCTTACTCTTTCAGAAGTACTCACACTCTCATTCACATAAAACACAGATTTGTTAATATTTGCACATAATGAATTTTGCATTGTAACTTTTAATTGCATACAAATAGTTTTTAACCCTTTGTTGAAGTTTCCTTCTCATTTTGCAAGCAAACCTTCGCAGGAGATGCATGCAGCAACATTATAGCTATCACAGTTAAAATGTTCTTTAGCACAATATGTTTCCCCATTTTCTCATCATAGTAATATGGGCTATTAGCAATGAACTTGCAACTGCCACAAAAACTACAGAAACATGCTACATTATTTTATGTGTGAACCTTCTCTCTCTGCGTTAACATTCCTTTCTAATAAACGTTTTAAGTAGTTACCCCTGATGTTATAAAAATAAGGATTATCAAACATAATCCAAGGGACGGCTACATTACTTTTTTATTATCTTCTGGCTTTTGGACAAGATAAGTATGTATCAAAGAAGAAAGAGTCCAAGACAGATCCTTGTGGGGCACTACTTTTGATGCAATCTTAACTGCAGAAAATACCCATGGATTTAACTGAGTGGTTTCTGCCAGATGACCATTTACTTATACAGTGAACTATGAACTATGAAAGGGCAAATGCTGAGTTGGAAGAGTTTGCCACTAATGATATCATGGTGTTATGTGCCTTGGTACAGTCGTTTAGGCAGCATAGACTGTAATCTCCTTATCCATAGCCTTGGTACTTCTTTCAAAGAACTCATTTTGGTTGAATAGGCATGATCTGTCATTTTCAAAGCCAGTTAGATGTAAACATTACAGAGTTCAGAGAAGTCAAATGTACAACCCTTTTAAAATTTTGTGATGGAGTAGTGTCTAAATTCATGTTTAACTGTATTACCCAAGATATTGGCATTGTGAGTAGTTATGCAGGCAAACTCTATGTGCACCTGGAAAAACACATTGACCTGGCAGTCCCTTCCAGATCCAAACAAAGTATATAGTTTAAAAGGAAAGCAGCCTAGTGGTCCAAACTTATGCATAAGAATTAGAGTGAAATATAAAAAGCTTGCTACACTATATAGCAAAACAAATCCCCTCAATCCAAGGTTAACTTTAAAAGCATATCAAAAGAAGTAATACTTACCATCAGGAAACAAGGATATCCAATGAACACATGAACTAGCATCAGAAGCCAAAGGCAACTATAAGTCCTTCCTTTGTTAAGAAACAAAGAAATAATGCCCAGCCAAAATGGCACACCCTACTTGGATACAGTCAATATAGTCAACATACTGGCAAATAAGTCTTCAATCTTCAAAAATCAGACAGTCCCACTAATACTAGAACCAGGAATCTAAACTTACTTCAGTAAAAAAAAAAAAAAAAAAAAAAAAACAGTGCAGACACAGATGTGTCACATACAACTTACTGTTTCTCTGGAACAAACCTCCTCTACAAATGAATCATTATAACACACTTTCTTTTATTAAAACCAAATTAGACAACTGAATTTGTATCCATAAATGCACCTCTTGTATTACTGGCCTGTTGCTCCTTAAAAAGGAGTATAGGCCATATGTATAGGCAAGATATAAATGCCACTGGGCCCAATTGCCCTGTATAACATTATGATTCTATCAAAACTGGTGTGTATCTACAGATATAAAGTCACCTATATCATTGTTTATTAGATCATCTATGATACATCATAATTCTTTCTAGGGCATAGAGATTTGTCTAATCCATGTACTAGTATCCACAGTAAAATTAATTAAAGAATGTAAGTGTTGTATTGGCTTTGAAAGTCAATTATACAGCTGGGAATCACTTCATGTCTTTACGTATTTCTTGTGTAAGGAAAGCAGCTACTTCCAAAAAAAAAAAAACTTTTGTTGTCTATAATGTAGACAGATGACAGAAATGGAGTTGAAATTAACCAATTTCTTGTTCTGCTGGTGGTATTCACGCTCAGATATAAGTTAAATAATGTTCTGGTTCAGTGTTACTATAGCACCTGATGTGATGTTAACAGCTTATGTGCTGCTTATCAATTGTTAAGCAGCATTCGAAGCATAGTTAAGGTAGCGTCTCACACTACAGTAGCACTGAACCAGTGTGCAATTTAACTATTTGAGTGTAAAAACAGCACTACATTTACCGAATACTTATTAGTACTATCATTAACAAATAACCACTCCAGTAGACAGCCAGGTGAAATAAATACAAAAAACAATGCCAGCAAAACTTTGAAATAATTTAATAAAAAAAGTTTAGCGCTTTCATTCCATGAACCCAGACCTTCATCAGAACAAGTGTCAACATTCATCATTTCCTTTTTAACTTACATTTAAAGAGACAAGCCGCAGATATGTTGTATTTAATATTTATCACAAATATGTCCTATATATTATTCTAAAAACCCTTTTCTTTATAACAATATGCGAATAAAAAATAATTTCTATATAACACAAATATTACTGAATATTATAATTAAAAATCGATATCAAATGTATATTATCACCTATATTACTTAATAAAACAGTTTAAAAACATTTTCTTTTTTAAAAAAATGTTATATACAAATGGGTTACAATTGATCTGCCCTTAATTTCAGTACTGGAAGGATTGATACCATATCATTTAGTCCTGGTGGATTTGTGGCATACAATCTAAGTCGCCGCAATAGCTCCTTAAACTCAAGCCCTGATTCCCATTTACCACTTCCCAGACTATGAACAACTTTTTCCAATACTGCAAATTTAAAAGTACTGAAGTTATTTAATAAAACAAAATGTTGATGTAAGGCATTATTTAGGTTACTAGATCTTATATCATATAAATGTTCATATATTCTTTTTTCAATGCTCGTTCTCTTTTACTAATGTAGAAACTGGAACAACTTGAGCCATTTGCAATGTAAATCACTCCCTCAGTTTTACAATTGCCATTCATTTGTTTGACTTTGCATTGTAAACAGTTTTTAAGGACAATATTTTCCTCTAATAATAAGAAAGGGCACTGTTTGCATGAACCACATTTCACCATACTCAGCTGAACATCAAAACCCCGATTGCAATCTTTTAAAATTAGGAACTGTCTTAAATACAAACTTGGGATCCTTCCATAATAATTCATATAAGGAAGGATTATTAGTACTTGTGGAACTAATATGTCTGTAGTTTACAATAACTACTAGTAATTTTACATTTGCAATATTGGAAAAAGCTGATGAAGTTCCGGGTTTACAGAATGAAAGCACTACATGTTTTTTCATTAAATTATTTCAGTTTTGCTTGTGTTTCTTTTATTTATTTCTCCTGGCTGTCTATTTGAGGGGTTAGCAGTTCATCTGTCTCTATATCAGTTCCATGGTTAGCGGTTCATCTGTCTCCATGTCAGTTCCATGGTTATCTGTTCATCTCTCTCCATGTCAGTTCCATAGTTAGTGGTTCATCTGTCACCATGTGAGTTCTATGGCATTTTTAAGTTGGGTTTTAAGCCTTTACAAAGCCAGTTGCTACTTTTTGGTTTTTACTACCATCACTAACACCATTCTTTTGAACTCTTCCTCTTAGACAATCCCCTCCTAGACATAGCTCTCCCCTCCCCATCCTAAAATGTTCACTTACCTACTATCTTACTGTATACTGTTTCTTTCCCTTTTGTATGCCAAATATTTGTTTTCCCATCATTTATGCATACTTCCTTCTTTTTCTTTGTGGTTTAGCCCTAACCTTACTTACCCTTTTCTCTAATTTAAGCAGTCACTTTGTTATATCCATTTAGATTTCTGATTTGATGCTGTTTCATTCCTCATAAGATTCAACTTCCTTCTATCAGTACCTGCTTAATCTAGCTTAGACATGAATCATTACATTGCTGAACATCTCTGAGGTCACACCTCAGAACTGCATTCCATTGGCTGATCTGCTTCTGTCCAATGCATTCTCTGAGTCTTATCACTGTTTTACTTATTGGCGTTTCTTCTGTTTATGGTATTACTTGTATCTTGAATCATGTAATAATTGACCACAATTCTGAAATGCTATTATTTTCTTCTTGTTATAAATTTACTTACTTACTTTGGTGAAATTTAATATTGTTGCATTATTATACATGTTATTTTACTGAAAGACATCAGCATTTTCTATATATTCAAATTGCCAGTTTCAAGTATGCTGCTTTATGAACCATTTTTTCCCTTCCTTGACCTCTTCTTTTACTCAACGGGACCTTCAAAGTTAACAAAAATAAATAATAAATAAATAAAATCACAAATCTGTTTATTGTATAATTAGTTACCTATATTTATGTAGTACATAGCATACATGCATTAATCCAGACATTTCAGTAAAAACATGATGGCTGTTTTCTATATTAGAGTAGTGGTTAAATTGCTAAGCCCCATTGTAGGCTTGTTGCACTGCATTGTATTTGACTATGTATGTATGTATGCATGCATGTATGTATTTATTTCCTTTTGTTTTTAGGGAAATTCTAACTTGGCAATAGTATCCCCTTATCAGTAGAGGCCCTGTGACAGATACTGAATATATAACAAATTTGAACATTTATACTGTAATATAAGACTCACAGGCTTAATGCAGAAGTGCAATGATGCAAAACAACGGTTCTTGGTAGTGTAGGTGAGCAAAAGTTTAAGTATAGTCATCAGTCCAGAAAGGCAAGCAACCATAACAAGAGGTTAGTGGGATATTACATGGAAGAATAGATCAGAAAGGTCAGCCTAATTGTTAACTAAAAGATTCAAGCAAACTGTAGGCTCATTTTATTAAAGGAAATTACAAAATTATTAAATGAAACAAAATAAACATGGAAATGTATAGCTGGCCACATTGTCGTTGGGATTAACATGTGATATTTGTGTGATCATATGAGGATTGCAAACAATGTCTGCCATATCCCATGCTTTCTTTGTTCTGGCCACATTAGTCTCCATTGTAAAAAACATTAATAATTTAAGTTAACATGGCAAAGGTGTGATCCATTCCTTCACTTGTAATAATAATTGCTTTAACCTAAGAAATGAAACTAAATAATGCATTTTGAATGTATCACTGGGAGATATGGGAGATAACCGTCACCAGGCTGGCTTTTAGGGTTAGGATGTAAGGAATGTATATTATATATAGATAGATAGATTGATAGATAGATGTGTGTGTGTGTGTGTGTGTGTGTGTGTGTGTGTGTGCGCATGTGTGTGTGTGTGTGTGTGTGTGTATGTATGCAAACACACGCACAAATATATATATATATATATATATATATATATATATATATATATATATAGTTTCACTTCATAATCTCGAAATGCTGAAATACCAAATTGCAGTATTCCGAGACCATGAAGCTAAAAATTTAGAATGCCGAAAGTGCATAAGAGCGAATTAGAATATCTCAAATCTGTGCTTATACATTTCCGGTACGTTGCGTGTAGTGTTATGGTGCCTGAAATTGCAGGTGAGTGAGTGTTTGTGTGTGTTTTTGTATGTTGTATGTATGGGTAAGGGTAGGGATGTGTAAGTGTGAGTATGAGTGTTGGATTTGTTGGTGTTTGTGCATGGGTGATGTGTATTTGTGGACGAGCGAAGGGAGAATGCAGTGGTGTGAGTTTTTTTTTTTTATGTTATGTGTGCTCTCAGAATTGGTATACATATATATATATATATATATATATATATATATATATATATATATACATAAGTGGAGGGGTGGGAGGTACAGCCCCCCAAATGGGGTGCAGGGGGGCTTGCCCCCCTGCTTATATGTAGTGTAGGGTTGTGTGGTTTGTGTGCTGTGGGTGGAATGGTGTGTGTGTTATGTGGTATATGGTGTATGTATGTTCATGATTGTGTAATTTGTGATTGTGGGTTTCGATATTGTGAACGCTTCGGCTTCATGGTCTTGGAATGCTGAAGTTCGGTATTTCAGCATTTCGAGAATATGAAGTGAAACCATATATATATATGTTCTTGTTTTCTTTAAGTCTGTATCCATAATAGTCGTCAGCAAGTTCCTAGCTACTTACAAATCTGATCCCCAGCTGGATGTAAGAGTTATCATACTACTTATGTTTTACATTTGATTATTTGTAAACTTTTGCACGTTTTAAAAGGTACTTATGATTTTCTGTATTTTTGTTTTGTGTTAACTTTTAATAATCTAAACACACAGAAAACAGCTTAAAAGTGCAGTCCATACTGATATTTGCAGCAGGGATGAGCTCACATATTCTGCTGATATAGCCTGCAGGCAACTTTTAAAACTCTATGCTCAGTGTAAGTTATATAATTAAACATGCATAAAGCATAGGCAAACTGAAAAGATTTATGAATATATAACAAGATTATATTATTTCTCACTGAATGGTGTATATTATACTGCATAATTTTAATTACTAATTGATAAGCCTAAAAGTAACTAATAATATTGTATACTTTACTTAATTGTTAGCTACTGTTCTATATTTACCTGTTCCACATTTCAGAGCACCGCTTCCAGATTTGACAAACTGAAAGCTGAAAACTCGGCAATTGAGCACCGTCTGTTTAAGCGTTAATACTTTTTCTGAGTAATCAGATTTCTTTTCACAGATGATTTACATTATAAATGGTAAGAACAGATTAGGAAATGTTAATTGACAGAGTAACATCAGTTAGCTACTCTACAGATCTGTGATTAACATAGATTTATATTTAAGCTGCATTTTTCCTCTCCCCAGGGTACTCAGAACAATTTGTGAGTGTGATGAACTATATTCAAAGTCTTAATTAAAATGTATTAATAATAACTTTTATTATTTTAGCAGGTTTCTGCTTCTAGTTGTTGAGTAAAATTGTAATCATTTATGTGCAATTAATTTCAGCGTTCATTTATATTCAGGACATGTCAGTTTAAAAAAGTGGCAAACAGACTTATGGCTTCTATTTCAATTCTATCAGAAGTTGAAAGTTTCTAAGCATCAGAAATTTTGTCACTATTGATTTAGTCCCTGTAGTGGACCCTAATTGTGTTTTTTCAGTTTTGTAGCTGCAGACGCCTACCCACCTTGGTCATTAGACGTGGGAGAAGTACAAATTACATGGGATGTTAAAACTCCCGAGATATAACTTTGTTAATTAGCAGCAAGGAGGGCAGAGAATAAACAGCACGCTCATGATCTGGTATAAAAATGAAATCCCTAGCAAGCTGCTTAGGGGACTTTAAGCTAGTTTAAAATCATGAGGGACAGCTTTCTTCAAGTCACATTTGTTTAACAATAATCCTCAAAAGTAGAGAAGTGAAATGGAAAGCTGCTACTTATGACTTGAATTTAATATAAGGGTTAGGAAAAGGACAGCAAAGATATTTCTTCCAGTGACAGGCTGCTCTATTTAAGGTTTGAAACCATAAAGAGCCACGAAATTCAATAACTTACTTATTTGCAAATGTACTTTAAAACTTGTCTAAAATATCTGTTGGTAAATATCAAAATAGAATTAGGAAATGTTCAAGTTTACACTGGGTTTGCATCTATATACTTACAAAAAATGTAGATAAATAGGTTAAGCAATTATGTAATTAAACATACTTTATAGCTAAAAGACATGCTATTTTCCCTAATCTGTGTTTGTTTTCGTTTATTGCTAAGACAACTGTATGAATTAACAAGGCAAAGAGAGACAACGTGTCAGTGTAGAGTGAGAAGTATCACTGCAAATGAGTCTGCTGCATTTTGAACAAGGTGAGTCATAACCCTTCTCAACAGACAATAGAAAAGAGAGGTCAATAACGTAAGCTAGAGAAAGATAACTGATGTTGTTTAAATTCATTTAACAACTAAAGGTTGTATGAACCACAAGAAATACAGCTTTCTGGTTAAGAAACTATATAAGACAATAGGGATTTACACATTGATTTTAGCAATGACATTTTACTTGATATAACTAACCAATTCACACATATCCATTTCACCAGCACTGGTGTGTTTTAACAATGCTGTTGTTGGATCATATGTAACTCCACAAAGACATGTAAAATATAACAAAAAATGTCACGTGTAGTTTTAGAAACATGGTTTTCAGAAGCTGATATACAGTGAGACTTACATCAGTGTTATTGTTTCCTTAAGTGTGAACATAAAATATCTCAGCACACTATATTAGTGGGCAAACAGTAATAATGCTGGTCCATTTTTATAAAAATGCAACCTTCTACATTTATATAAGCTAGATACATGGGAAGTTCAGTTCAATTAACAAATAAATGTTGACATTTACCAATAAATCAGAACAGACCCAGTGGTTGGTGAGAAGTACAATTTTTGTAATGATTAAAAGCATTGTAAATCCTGATCCTTGTTGATAAGGAAAGGAGTGAATGCTGAGCAAAGCAGATCCCCTAGTCCATGTTCTTACAGCTTAAGATAAAAATAAAATATATTTAATGTCAAGTCATTTTAAAATTTCATCAATCAGTATATATTTTAATTTGGACACAGGCAGGGTGCCACTAAATCATCTCCCAGGCCCTTGCTTGTAAATGATTCATCTCCCTGCTTACACTACTAAGGCACCAGAACTTGTCAGACATTTGGGATGCATGGCTAGGCTTTAAAAGACTCCAAAAGTCATTAGCCTGGTACACACCAATATAACTATGGAACCTTTCAAGTCTTATTTTAGTGAAACACTTCTATTGGCCAATACATGACACTAATTGGTATAAAGTGGTCATTCTAAGTGCTTCAAACACTTTTACCTTAATTCTTTTCAGGTAAGACACCAAACTCATATGGTAAACCCTCCATGGCTTCTTCTGACTCTAGACATATAAAACCATTGAGTTTTGTTTATATGTTTATAAAAGAAGATAGACACCTTGAGACATTGAATTGTAGTGTTTTCTCAGACTGTGACTACAAATGGTCTGTTGTGATCAGTGTACTACCCCGGTAAACAAACCAAATATATAAAATACATTTTACAGAAAGCTAGTCTTAGAGACAAATAATCTCCACTGTGCATGCAATAAGTATGCAGTACTCTAGTGTATACTAATAGATAGGTAGGGGTTCTAATCTCAATAAAGGCAACTCTGTCCGTGTAAGTGTACAAATATATGACATCAATAGAACTTGTTGGAGGGACAGATTTGTGTCCCAGAGACTCCCTCTCCATGTCAAGCAGAGTACCTCATTATCCGTTTTTAAGCACAACCTAGATAACTGGATGAGAAACAGGAAATACACCCCTGGAATTCCACTTGTGTCCCTGCTGGACAGGGGCTTTGGGTGCTGACGTCTCTAAAAATGGGCTAAACTCTTGTTAGGCTTATAAAGGCCTCAGGGCCAATAGCCTAGTAATTTCCTATGAACCCATGAAAGAGAGAAATGTACAGGAAGCTTTGTATGTTCTAACTGATCTGCAGAGTTCAAAGATTAAATAAATAAATAAATAAATAAATAAATAAATAAATAAATAAATACAAGCAGAGAGGTACATACTGGTAAATTAAAAATTATATTTACAGTCATAAGGTCAACTCATTGTTCCACTGACTGCAATGCTTCAGGAAAACCAGTATAAATAGAAATGGTTTGCATCCATGGCTTCATATTTCCAATACATTTTTATCATACTGAGATAACACCTCTACTGCTTAAACAGCATCTATATTACATAGTTGAAAGATAAAAAGAGGGAACGCTCTTTTATCAAACACTGAAAGGCAAAACCACTAAATATTGAAGACATAGAATAGCGATTTTTTTTTTCAGGGAAAAAAATCGCTGCTCCGCAAAAAAAAAAATCCAAACACAAAATAAAGTGGGGGGCTTGCTCCTCACATCTGCAGTGTGGGTGGCTGTGCCCCCCACACCCCCCTACTTAAATATACCAACTCTGAGATCGCACCACAGTGGAGCAAATGGCAAAGTCCCAAAAACGGTCTGGGAAAAAAAATTTGCTGTTCCGTGCTTTCAATATTTAGTAGTTTCGCCTTTCAGTGTTCGATAAAAAAGTGTTCACTCTTTTTATCTTTCGACTATATAATATATATCCCTTAAAAAGGCTATAACATTTATGCAGCATGATTATTTTTCCTGAGTTGCTGTGACATCACAGGCCTTCCGTGGCTCAGTAAATTCCTAGAGTTGTCTCGACTACATTTCAAAGATTCCGTGTGTCACCATTTAGGAATAATAGCAGCAAAGCTGGATTTGTGTCACTGCACTGGAAGCAACAAAACTGACATTGCTAATATAGAATGTAGAAAACTGATTATCAGATATAATTGAAATCTCTCCCAAAAAAGGAATGAAGCATTTTCAGTAGGGAAAAGTGACCCTTCTGAGCTCCCATACTCCCTTTCTTATATACTAACTCTGTAGCTGCACATCCACACACAAGCATGGAGCATGGGCAAACACTTTCCAAAGTGAACACATGTCCTTAAACTTTTGTAGTACTGCTTTGCATGAAAATTAAATTAAACATGTTAAAATATTTAAGCAAGTCATTCTAAGAAAACAAACAAAAAGTAAAGCATAAATCATAAAATATAGCAATACAATTTGGTCAAAAATACCCCCCAACCATAACAGTACAGAATCCATTCCATGTCTGTGTGTCTGTTTGTTTATTTATCAGTTAGCATTTATTTACAGGGAAAGTCTGATACAATGGCAGATGCCTTTTCATTGGAGGCCCAAGGAAAAAGCTCTGCAATTAACAAATCTTATAAGTTGTCATACAATATACAATAAAATACAATGCAGTACAATACAAGCAAAACAGCAAATGTTAACTAGCTCACAAAAAAAGAGTAGTAGATCCTGTATTCCACAAAGTAACGTCAGTTTTTCTGTAGCAATGATGTCATGAGATGAAAGCCCTGAAACGTAGCTTATGTAAGAAGGCTAAAAGGGAACTACAGACAGAGGACAGAAGGTCAGGGTTGTAGCAACATGGACCTGGACAAGATGTGTGTCCTTCTACCTGCAAGATCTAGATGGGGCAAAACATAGCATTACTGCATTCAGTGCTGGACATTTGTTTGGTTGATGGGAGTACAATAAAATCACTATTGCCAGTGCTGGACATTTGTTTGGATTATGGGGAGTACAATAAAATTACTGTCTTCACTGCTGGACATTTGTTTGGGTGATAGTGAGTATCATAACATCACTGTCTTTACCGCTGGACATTTGTTTGTGTGATGGTGAGCACCATAGCATTACTGCCTTCAATGTTGGACATTTGTTTGGATGATGGGGAGTATCATAGCATTGCTGCTTTTGATGCTGGATATTTGTTTGGGTGATGGCAGTATACTTTGGGCAGTTTAGGTTTAATGGATTTCAACAGTACAGATTCTACCAAACAGTTCTTGATTAAACAATACAATCCTGTCAGTTCACCCCATAGAGGCCATTGAGTTAATTACAGAGAAATTTTATCAATAGCATCACACAGGGATCTATCCCATGAAAGCCTACTTTTGGTTCCTGAGGCATGGGCTTCTTTAGCTTAAATTAAATATTAATAATTCAATGTGAATTTTGGACATTTCTTTTTGAAACCTTAAAATGTTGTAAGCATGTCTGAGGCTCCCTGCAGGATATTTCTAATCAAAAGAGTCTCTGTGCAGTGTCTCATGTTCCCTGTTGTAATACTCTGTTCAGTTTTGCACATGGATTTGTAGAAATCAGAACTAGCAGTCCAAGCAACAGCCTACCTTCTCAGTTCCATCTTATCTCTTGGAAAACTCCACCCATGGCTTAGATAAAAGCTAAGTTAAATGCATTCTTCTAGATTGCATTAGTTGTGCTTTCTGTCCAAAGGTTGTGCTTTCTGTCCAAAGGTTTCCTTTACTAAGCACTGTCTGCAAAAGTTGCCATGAAAACAGAGGCCATCCACTGTAGTCTAGCAGAGAAATGTTTTTTTTTTTTGTATGTTATGAAACAGAGTACTAAGGTTAGAATCTCAGAAATGTGTATTTTATCCCACCTAAAGAGCCCAAAGCACAATGTTTATGTATAATGACCCTGGAGCGTATGTCACAAAACTGCGTTATAATGTTCTGATGTCTGTAATAGTGGACATACGTATAATGTTCTTTAGCATCAGTAAAGGACAAGTACTGGGAGAACACCCATATTAACTGGGAATGGTCATACCAGGAATTAAAAGGTTATTTTCTCCTATGTTCAGGAAAAGGGTACTATTGTGGCCTGCAGTCTGTTGTAACTGACAGGAGTAACACGATGTGGAAGTAGGACAAAAAACCTCTTGTACTTTTGTACATCTGAAGCTTTGCAGACAAGTATGGGAAACTTGCCATAACAATGTTAATTTGCATTAAATTTAAAGCCAAACATGATCCATAAACTTTGCTGAGTTCTGTGAAAAGGTAGATCACATTTGGCCAGACTTGTGATAGTTAAGGTAAAGACATTTGCAAAAATATCTGTACAAAACTGAACCCTAATCAAACTGGGGAGGGTATACTGGTTAAAGTCTTCACCTCATAGACACACCACAGGTTATTAGCTAGGCTCAAAATGGCCCTTCAGGGCAGTTAGCCTAATATTCACAAATTAACCTATAAGATGGAAAAGATTAATTTAAAAATATTAAAAAAGGTCTGAACAAGCAATATCAATGGTAACAAAGAATCATGAAACCTCAACGTCTTCTCTTTAAAAGTGGGCCACAATGAAAGTAATCACACCAAATAGAGTTCTTCCAAGCCAAATTCTCTGAGGCTTTGCCATTTGCACCTCTCTTCTGAAGTACCATACATATTTTTCTGAAAGTTCAGAAAAGGGTGATGCTAGTGTAAGAGAAAACTGTGTGAGACAGGAAATAGAACTGAAGAAACACCAGTGGTCAGTTAAACTCTACCCTTTAGTAAACTCTTCTCATGGGCCATCAACATTATAAATTGTAAAAATATCTCAGGTGTTTCTATAACGAATCTAGTTATGATTGTCCCATCAGTATCACTGACTGTTGTGTGTGTGTGCGCGCACAGGTGTGTGTGTGTGTGTGTGTGTGTGTGTGTGTGTGTGTGTGTGTGTGTGTGTGTGTGTCAGAGAGAGAGGGAGACAGAGGGAGGACAATGTGATTAAAATTCTGAGTATCTTGCCTTGGACTCCTTCCAGGTGATACCTGAAAATTGTACATAGTGGTAGATCCATATTCTGACACATTTCAGCAAGTGATTCAAAAACAAGAACTCCCTTCTTACACCAGGGAAGCAGTTATGGTCCTTCTATCCAAACTAGGAGTCCAAGGCAAGATACTCAGAATTTTAATCACAAAAGCAGGAAAGGCTTCCAATAATTCTGTTGTTTTTTTAATGATATTTCTAAAGACTGTTTTTTCCTGGGAACTCCTGATGACATCTCATAGAAACCCTGAAGCAAGATTTCAAGAAGTTCAATATGTGGTGGGTTAGTTCTACCAAATATTATAAGAGGTAAACTTTAATAAATAATACTTACATTCCGACGGTATTCACTTTATTTAATATACCATCATTTTGAGATAGGTGAGTATTGCTGTCTGCTTACTTTAATGTAAGCCAGTAGGCAAAATGGTTTCCCAGTCTTTCACCCAGTCACTATAATATGCTAGTAGCTGTTGCTAGCCCTGCCTTCTAAATCATAATGTTCCCAGTAATCACTATTAGGCAGTTTGCTCCATGTACATTGTATATATAGATGTGGCCAAATGAAATATCTAGCGTTTTATGAGATATTTATATCTGGTATACCTGAGCTCACAACCTGTTATAACTTCCTTTATTTTTGAACTTGAGATAGCAAATTGTTTAAACCATGTGTCAACATTTTACACCCTCACAGAGATTTTAGTTCACCATCAAAGAAAGGCCTGACTGAGAAGTTCAAATCCATTTGAAAGGTGTTATGTTTAAGCTAAAGCATTATCAACCCCACAACAACGTTCTATACTAACACATGATCAGATGTGACTTAGTGTTACAGTCACCTACTGTAGTCATCGGAAGGAAGGAAGTGTAGACTACTAACAGTTTTCATGTCTTTGCTACGTATATAGGTTCATAGGATAAATAACATTCTATCCACATCTTACAAGTACACTCATTGTGTCTTTCTCTCTAAAGATTATTCTTATGTGGAGCAGAGTTTCATCTTTGTATTACTACCCCCAAACTCAATTACTCAGTTTTGTACTTGGAAAAAGGAAAGACAATATGTGGTGGATTAGTTCTACCAAATATTATAAGAGGTAAATAGAAGAAACTGAAGAAGGTATGATTCTCAGAATTGGGAAAATGGAACAGCCATGATGGAACAGTTAAATAACTGACTGCAGAAGGCCAGTCACACAGGTCCTCCTATGCACAAGCACAGGGACATTGTTGTCCTGTGTGTATGGCAACAATGATGTTTTTAAAGCTCCTTACAGCTTGAAGATACCAGTGGGTACTGAGGGTGAAAAAACTCTGAGATTCAGTGGAAAGGACTCTTGTATTATAAAATACCAGGAAGTGCTTAAGCCTGTCAGCTCACATGCTGTGATGACATCAGCAACAATAGTTAACCCTTCCTGTTCTACACACTATGAAAAAATACTGTTTAAAACTAAAACAATGCTGACAACCATGGACAAAAAAGATTGAAGCTTCTTCTTCTCGGTTAGGGGTCGCCACAGCGGATCACCTTGTCTGCTTATGATTAGCAGTGGAGTTTTATGGTGTTGAGTTGCCAGCCCGGCACCCAACCTTCCACAGAAGGCACACACATGCACACCGAGGGCCAATTTAGAGTGTCCAATCCACCTGCAGCATATCTTTGGGAGGAAACCGGAGCACCCGGAGGAAACCCATGCGACCACAGGGAGGACATGCAGACTCCGCACAGAAGGCACCTCAGCCAAGGATCGAACCAGAGAATATCTTGCTGTGAGACAGCAATGCTAACCACTGCACCACCGTGACCACCCTCAAAAAAAAAAAAAAAAAGATTGAAGCTATGGTCTAAAAATAAAGCATGCTGATGGCTATACTTTAAACAACAAAAACAAATAAATATATGAAATAATAAGGTTACCTATAAGGAATTATTATTATTACACTGCTGAAATTCTACACTACAAACTTTTTTATATCTATTTGTTTTTGTCATCACAGCATGTGAGCTGACAGGCTCAAGCACTTCCTGGTATTTTATTTAACTGAAACTTGTACCTTGAATGTTTGCATCTAAAAGAAGTTTGATTTTATTAAATGAAAAGTGCTTTATGCACTTTAAAACTACTGGTTGCTTTCTGAAGGCGTTTTTTTTTTTTTTCTATTTTAGTAGTTTATTTTGTGTTTTTTTCGACTCTTATATTATGCTGGGATAATGGACTTTTAATAAAGGCGAGATCTATAATCATAGTCTGACTATGAATTCTATAACTATAAGAGCTGAATGGAGTTGGAAGGCAATATTAGTGAGAGGATGATGTTATGTCACCCATAAAAGCAGGAGAAACAGGAGGGTTCTGCTGGCAAAAACTATCATCATGAAAGTTGAGGTGTGTGCACCAACAAAAAAACAAAAACAAAACTGAAGATGTGAACCTGGTAATGCAAAGCCTGTGAGGTAGCACACACACAGGGGGTGGCACTGAATGTCTCACCTATGATATAAAAGGCTGTCTCACTATATTCCTTGTGACTACTGCTTATTATAGTCAACCTTTGTTGTGAACCTCACAACTTCACTGCTGCTTTAGCTTCACTGCTGCTTTCCATTCCAAACAGACTGCAATTTGCAATATGTGATACTTCCCTCAATTTGATACAAGGAGTAGTAAGATAATTAGTGGATGGGATATATTTTTTTGAGATAAGGTGCTGTGAAAGATGAAGACTATATGACATCACTGTCTGTTACTTAAAGTATAAACTCAAGAATAAATATAGCTCCGTTCTTTTTGAAATTTACTGACATTAAATATACTTCTGTTTAGAATATAACATGCTCTATACATATATTAGTCCTTGTTATATATATATATATATATATATATATATATATATATATATATATATACACACACACACACACACACACACACACACACACACAGATATATATATACATATATATATATTAGTCCCGCGATATATATATATCTATCTATATATATATATATATATATATATATATATATATATATATATAAATATATATATATATATATATATATATATATATATATGATAGCGTTAGCCTCACAGTAAGACGCTGTCCGGTTCGATTTTCAGCTAGAGCGTCTTCTGCGTGGAGACATGCGTGAATGGGCATACCTTCATTGAAGGTTGTGCATCAGGGCTGGTAACTCAGCATGTAATAATCAACTACCAAACATTAGCGGACCAGAGTTCCGCTGTGGCGACCCCTAACTGGGAAAAGCCGAAAGACACAACAATATATATATATATATATATATATATATATATATATATATATATATATATATTACATGGCAGTCTTTCATAATGGCATAAAGAAAAGCAAATTTATCTACACAATAAACTACAAATTGTGAGAGTCCAAATTTATACATTATTTTGTATAACTTAATGCAGCACAGTGCAGCCCTGAGATGGTCGCATCATACTAAATGACAGGTTATACTTGAGTACAATGTACTATTATTCATACTGTGGTTCCAAACTGTCATGCAGTTATACTATTTGGAAGACATTTTGTAACAATCTACATTCTGCTGTTATGTTTAAATGTACTAGTGTTGCTCTATATGTAAGTAGTACATTTACATCACGGCAAACTGATTGTGTAAACTGTGTTGTCATACTTAACATGTCATGTGTGTAGTTTTGCTGTCTCCCTGGGCTTATAGTACCTTAAGGCCATGAACACGACAAACTCTAACATGGCAACATCGTTATTATAACCCTCTTGAACTGTATGCATTAGGCTGGCTAATTAGTATTAGAGTACCTGTAGTTATTTTTTTTACATATTTTATTACATTTTTAAAAAACACATATGAACATAGCAACACATAACACTTCATAAAATTGATCAACACAGCACAGTAATAATGACCATTCATTAATTAAATGTAGAACAGGTGCAAACAGTGTAAATTGTAAAACTGAGTATAACTAAAGCAGTGATGATACTTGCTGCTTATTTCACTAACAACATGCTTTTTAGCAGTGTAGCCATGTTAATGTGTTTCACTAACGGCAAGTTGCTTTCTAAGTAGTAATATCTTTGATATTTATGTATTATTTGTTGACCAGGTTATTACCACTAAGTCAGTGATCTCTTTTCATTGGAGAAGCAAGGTGGTCAGGGTATAGTGGAACTTCTTTTTTCAAAAGGTGCCATATGATTGTTTTAATCCACTTGAGCTATGACCACCTCAACCAGAGAGCTCACTGTAATGTTTCATATGAAGAACAACCCTCAGCAGTGCAGCACTCCTCCCATTATGATGGACTGCTGTGTCAGCAGTCCAGTCACCTACAGTTGGAATAAAACCTATAGCCTTCTGTTCTTTCAGCATAAAATATGTGTCCTACTTGTTGTGTCACTGCCTCTAATACTTCTGTCTCTAACTTTGAACTCAGTAGGACATTCAGTAATGCTGTTCACAGTGTATCTATCTGCTCATTACTGTACATGCCAAGTGCAGTCCATAGCAAAGGTCTGGAATCATATATTTAAAAAAAATCTTAATGTACAGTTGTTTTCAATCATACATTGCATGTTTTTCTACAGTGTAAAGCACATTAGCTCTATTCTTACTGAAGGAGATCTTTGGACAAAGCCCTAATTCCTTAGCAAAATGAACATACAGTGTTAGTAGGACATGATAAATAGCAGGAAAAAAGCCATAATATATACATTTTTTTTAAAAAATGTGTATATGTTTTATTTAACAGAATCATATGAAAAGGTGAATTTGAGATTTTTTTATATTGAAGTCAATGTGTTTGAGGTCTCTTGATACTATATCACATACATACTTAAATACTTTTTCCAAATTTACAAGAATTTGACAATATATTTTAATGTTTTATAAAACACAGGTTGTAAGGAAGTTGTCTCCACCTGCAGACATTTTGATTACAAACAGAAAAAAAAGTTACATTTATTTAACCGGGGGTGTCTGACTGAGCCGAAAAGGCCCTTTTTCAGCAGAGGCCCAGGGAGAAAGTTCCACAAAGAAAAATTACAGACAAACATTTAGTTATTTAGACATGATCAGTATACACACAAATTACAAGAGACATGTTTTTACAGTGGTATGCGGCACATAAACAGTTACAGTGGAGAGAACAAACAAAAAAATATTAATTTTAAAAATAAAGGTAATTAATAGATTTGTGGTGTACAGCTGAAATTTGGAACATACGTAAAATACATACATAGTACCCAGGTACAGTACATACATTGTAGATTAGTCAGTGTTTGTGAGTAAGACTGAAAACTATTATCAAGTGCTCTAGATTTAGTATGTATATGTTATCCGCTTTCACTAGTCTGGGGAGCAATCATGGCACTGCCAACTTTGCTTGAGATGTTGCCTGATGAGGTCTTTAAAGGAGGCTTTGGACGATGTGTTTTGAATGCTATTAGGGACAGAGTTCCATTTTTTAGCCACTGAACTACTATATAGTGCATCTCCAAAGTTATTGTAGCTGTTGGTGACTTCTAGTAGTAGTTTGCTTGATGATCTAAGAGGCCTTTTGGCTGAGTGATGTTGTACTAGGTTTTTGAGGGCAGGACACTTATTGGGGAGGTAATAGATAGAATGACAGAGGCAGAGCTGATTGTAGGTTAGGAGGTTGGGCAGTTCAAGCCAGTGGAGCTGTCTCAAAGCAGTACAGTGATGAGTTCTATATAAGCAATTTGCAGCAAAGCGGGCAATTCTGTTATAGCAGGCTTCCATTTTGCTTAGTTCAGTTTTGTTGAGATTAGCCAGAATGGGAGATGCATAGAGTAGGGTGGATAGAAGTTGGGAGCGAGCAATGGCTGATCTTGTGTTGTTGGTAAGAAATGGTTTGATACGGTAGAGTGACCCCAGTTTGGCATGTACTTTTTTAATAGTTAAGTTGAGATGACTATCAAATTTTAGGCGGGAGTCTATGGTTATTTCCAATAGCTTAGCCCATGCCACTGGAGCAATTGGAGTAGCATTTGTGGAGTAGATAGTGAATTGACTGTTAGTGTTTTTGTTAGAACTGGTTATAATCATAAGCTGAGTTTTCTTTCGATTGAGGATAAGTTGGGCTTTGGTAAGGTTGTTTTCAACGTCAGAGAATGCTAGTTGAGTTGTTTGCAGGAGGGTGGGAATGTTTTGTGAAGCACAGATTAAGGTAGTGTCATCTGCATACTGAATTATAGATGCATGCTGTGTGGAGGTATGGAGGTCATTTGTGAAGACTGTGAATAGTAGTGGTCCTAAGATAGAACCCTGTGGGACTCCTATAGTTATGGGTAGCTGAGGAGAGAGAGAATTTTCCCATTTCACAGCTTGGTACCTGTCAGTTAAGAAGCTTTGGAACCAGGTAAGAGTGGAATTTGATAGATGATATTGGTTTAGTTTGTTTAGCAGGATTTGGTGTCAGACTGTGTCAAATGCTTTGGACATATCCAGAAAAAGAGTTGACACTTGTAGGCCTTCATTTTTGAGACGGTTTACTGTGTCTGTGAGGCAGAGGAGGGCTGTAGTGGTACTATGGGCAGGTCTGAAACCATGCTGAGTAGTTGACAGGATGTTGCTGTCTAGGAGATAGTTTAGCATCTGAGTGTGGATGCATTTTTTTAGGATTTTGGCCAGGGGGGAGAGTAAAGCAATGGGTCTGTAGTTATTAAGTTCAGTGGAGGTCCTGCCTTTATGTATGAGTGTAACATAGGATATTTTCCAGAGTTTGGGCACATAGTTTTCAACAACTGATCTGTTTATGAGAGTGGAGACTGGGATAGCAATAGCATCTGCTGTGAGTTTCAAGAAATAGCTGGGGAGTAGGTCGGCTGCTGTTGATGAGGTTTTTAGTTTGGAGAGCATGCTTTTGATTGAAGTGGTGGAAACTGTTTTGAGGGTAAAGCCTGTATTAGTGTTATTTGTGTTGGGGGGATATTGAGGAAGGAACTGTCCTGTGATACTAAGGATAGAATTGAGTTCACAAAGTGGGAGTTGAATTGTGTTTCGATGGGAACTTTAGTGTCAGGGTGGTTGGTTTGGGGGTAGCCTTTTGGGTGGATTTTAGTAGCTGGTTTACATTTTTCCAAAATTTTTGTGGGTTGTGTTGGTATTTAGTTTGTAATGTTGTGTAGTAAGATTTTTTGTCCAGCCTAATGCATTTTTTTGCACGGTTGCGCAGTTCTTGGTACTTAGTTAGGCTTTGTGTTTCTTTGTTTTTTTTATAGTAAAGCCAGGCATTGTCTCTGGACTTGAGGATTTGTTTGGTTTCTTTACTGAGCCAGGGGTTTGTAGAGGTTCTAACCTTGATTTTGCACAATGGAGCGATGGTGTCTAGGTGTTGTAGTAATGTTTTGTTGAAATAAGCTACAGCCTGGTCAAGTGGGAGGGTTTTTAGGGGGGTCCAGTCACAGTTACAGAGTAAAGTGTTGAGGACCTCAGGAGAGAATTTTTTTGTGTTTCTAGTGGATATATAGTTAGTGGTTTTGCATATGCTTGTTCTACTATGCATAAAGTATATTATGTTGTGGTCACTTAAGGTGTCTGGGAGACTGCCTGTGTGAGGGTACAATGTGGGGTTGTTAGTTAGGACCCAGACAAGGATGGATTCCCTTTTAGATTTTTTATCACATCTAGTTGGAATTTGGACTAGCTGCTTTTAGCCATGGAGATTTATTAGATTACTTGGTGGTTCTGATATACAGGTGAACCAGTCTAGGTTGAAGTCCCCCAGAATATGGGTTTCTTGTGAGTATGTGGAAGAACACCAGGATAAGAAGTCTTCAAGGCTAGCAGGTGTATTACCAGGTGGAATATAGATTACAATTGTGGTGATGACCTTTTTAGGGTGAAGTTGAAGTTGTGAGATAAGTATGTCCCAATTATTGGGGGAGGGGTAGGAGTTTGGTAATTGATGGACAGTTAAGTTGGACTTGTACAGTAAGGCCGTTCCACCCCTGTACGAAGTGGTCTGTCTTGTCTAATGATATTGTAGCCAGTAGGGAGAACTTCTGAGTTAACTATGTTTTTATTTAGCCAGGTTTCTGTTAAAGCAACTATGTCTGGGGAGTAGTGTGCTATTGTGGCCTGGAATTCAGGTATTTTATTTCTTATACTTCTAATATTAATATTTAGCATTAAAAGATGGTTGGTTTTGCTACTGTTGTTGATTTGCCCAGGGATGAAGAAAGTGGGGGTGTTATGTTCTGTCATTTGTGTTGGAGAAGTTTGTGTTGGACAGGATGGATTTGGGCCTGGGTTGGGGTGGATATCCCCACTTATGGTGAGCCTGGAGTTAAAATGGTTATACAGATGTTGGAGTTTGGTGAGGAGTGTGAGAAAGTATTGTGTTTTTTTGGAGTAGGAATGAGAGCATATGTGTTTAGTTCTGAATTGGTCCATTATGTAGTTCTTGAATAACTGTGGGCAGATATTATTATAATGTGTGGTATCTGTATATGAGAGTGCATAATGTAGTGTTGTGCTACTAAGTTTGGGGATATTGCTAGAGTGATAACTTGTGGTGTTGTAAAGAATTATGAGAAGGCAGACTAGACTTAGTTGTGTGATAGTCATGGTTATAAAGTTTAAGTTGTTTCTAGATGGGGGGTCTGAATAGGAATTATAGGGTTGCACTATATGTGGATGGGGAAGTAGTGTGGGTGATGTAAAAAATGCCTAGTGGGAAAGAGAGTGATTGGGAGTATTTTGTGTGGAGCAAGTTGGTGTGGTATAATGTGATATGACTTGAGGAGCTGTGATTGGTGGAGGTGATGTGAGGGTGAGCTGTGGGTGTGGCTGTGATTACTATAAATGTAGAGGTAGTGGGGGTGGGAGGGAATAGGGGGCAGGGCAGGTGACCGGAGAGAGCCCGAATGTTAGCGAGGGCGAACAGAGCGGGGCAGAGCCAACCAAGAGAAGAGAAAAAAGTAAGTATTACTTTACAAATCTGAACACTTTAAACAAATTCCTGAGGACTAATGGCTTACTGGCAAGCAGAATGTAATTGCTGAAGAGCACTTGTGGGAGACTAGAAATTTAAAGATGGCTCCATGCTGAGCAGGATTCTAATATAGACTTTGTATTGGGGGAGGGAGATAGCACAAAGGGTGTAAACCAGGTGGAATGCAAAGAAACCAGAGAGGCAATCAATGAAAATCAGTGAAGGCCTCAGAGGGGATAAGTAATAATTCAAACTACCTGTAAAGTGAAGGAGAGAAGAGACAGCAACGTTTATTAAGGTTGGGAGTTTGTCTTCGCACTGACTTGCTGATTAGTAACCAGTTTGTGCACAGATTAGAGTAGGGAGATACATTAGCAATGAAGGGGAATGTATAGAGATGCAAATAAACAGGTGGGCCTCCAAGTGATACAAACTAAGGCAGAAAGCACTGAGAGGGCTGCTTGATGGTTAATTTAGTCACAGGGATGTGAATTAAATGTATACTGTCTATTGGACTGTTAGGATTACTGTATTAGCGGGCGGGGGGGGGGACGGACATAAGGCTACAACAGTCAGTTTTATTAGCAAGCTGAGAACTACTAAGAAATACTGCTAATGTAATAGCTTCACTCTCATAAAACATACAAGTAGAATGCCTGGGTGGACTGACCCTGCTCTTGAGGCCCAAAATGTGTATCCTTGTTTAGTTTGCAGTACTGATTCCTTCTTATACTGTATGGGTGGAGTGGTAGCCGCAGACTGCAGATTTGCTTGAGTGTGCTCGGCAAGCAGAATGTAATTGCTGAAGAGCACTTGTGTCCTGGTGGGAGACTCTTCAGACAGAACTTTGATAAACTCTTTTCATCTGCTGTATTCTTTTTGAGAATACACACGGGTACTGCTGTATCGATTCGCTGCAATATATTTAAGCTTTTGACTTGGCTCTGTACTCGGGCAAACAATGCAATTCACACCTTGATGACAGATACGCACTGCTATATCACTCTGTCGTCTTCCCACACCCTCAATTCCAATGCAGAGAAAGTTTTAAAGCCCCATTAAAAACTTTCTGCTACAGCAAATACTTCCCATTCCATATTAATTAAAGCTGTCTCGCTCAGAGCTTCCCATGAAGGGAAAGTTACACAGGAAACTGGAAAAATGTAAAACTACCTCTCTCTCTATATATATATATATATATATATATATATATATATATATATTCTATTAGATTGTGATCTTATATCCCATGTACATGAATCTGTTTTACTCTGCGAACGTAATTTAATGTAGTAATGTGTTGTACTCCAAACATGATTCAGTGATATTTGTTACAATGACATGATTTAGCTTTACTGTGAGACAACTTTGTGTCCCCATTATATGACATAGTGACACTTCTGTCATTATGTTCCTCCATATACTTATGATATGAGTACTTCAAGTTATCTCTTTGTCTGACTATTTCTGCAGAAAGTATATTACATATTTTCATTAAAGTTCTATCAGTATTAAGATTCTAAACAGATGATTGTAATTTTTTTTTTAATTTTGTGCTGGAAAGAGTTGCTGAATGATTTGCTTTTGTTAAACATTTTTTTATCAGGCTGGAGTATTAACTGTCCAACATATATATATATATATATATATAGTACAACTTCCCTGAGTGTGTATTATATATACTAAGGTGTGCTATAATTCATTTTCTTCCTATGTTACGTCTGACTAGAATCTTGTTGAATACAGTAATTACATGCATTGCTACATAAGCTTTAATGAGCCAAGGTTTGTGGTTGATAAAATGGTGCAGGAAAAGTACATAATTTGCTATTATTTTGCAAATGGTGCTGCTTTAAGTATGTTGTAGGAGTACAGCCTGTAACTGCTGTATAAGCAGACCTCATCTAGTCACTACATTATTCTCACTCAGTGCTGTTTTTGAGATTTTATTTTATTTTTTCTTTACATATGAAATAAAGTACTGGTAAATAAAGTAGCTTTAACTGTTAATTAAGTATACTAAGCTAAAGTTTGCGTTCAGAGGACAGAAACAAACAAATTTTCAGAGGGTTACATAATATGCATGCATGAGCGGTGGAATATAAATATATCTTCTGAATAATGCATTGTATATTTTATTATGATTATTATGTCTTATTAAAATAATGTTACAATCCAGGATATGCATGCAACACATGATCAGTGGTACAAAATCTGAACAAATTCATAAACACTTGTCTGCTTTGGATGTCTGCAATTTACTGTCATACAGTTTATTATTAAACATATAAAGAAGTGCTTCAGGTTTCACTGAGAACAAAAAATGAAAAAAAAAAATGAAATTCAATAGGCACAAGAAGCATACTTTTCTAATATACTTAAGCAAATTATACCCGCAACCTATTACTGAGTCATTGCAACTATAATTCTCAACTATCCAGATTTTCACCTAATATTTTTGGTCTGTTTCTCATAATATTTGTGTTTTTCTGGCAAATCACTGAGAAGTGAATTTACCCAATAATGACAGGCGCTTGAATTTCATGTTTCATTTACTCCAGAAAATGAATGCTAACCCCCCCTGACATTATTAATAGTTTTGTGCAGATATCTTGCACTAAGAGGTCAGGAGATACGATTGCAACTTAATCTCTAAGGAGAGGGAACAAGAGAAAGACAGACACCAAGAGAAGCCACAAAGAAAGAGAAACATGGTCAGAGATTAGACAGAATAGGCGCTCATATTAATTGCTTTATTCCTGTATAGTGTTAAGAATTTGAAAAAATATTTTTCAGTATCTGTTGTTATTGAAAGTAATAGACCTGTGCTTTTGATTTATTTGCAGAATAACAAAGTACAAAAGAAAGCAGGATTTCATGCTGTAGATTAAGCTAAATGATCTAATCTATGTTTATTTTGAAGTAGAACAGTGGTATTAAAAGAACTTATAAACCATTTATATCTGCAAACCGCAATGTAGTCTTAAGCTAGCAGAATAATGTAGGGATTCTAGTGATTGATAAATTGAAGTCTTACTTTATTCAGAAAGGTATAGCAGCTCTATAGCACTTTGAAGAGCTTATCAGTTGAAGTTCAAGCCTAACCTAGGGTTATATGTCACTTTGCCCCATAGTACAAAGGCCAGTGACACTGAGTGACAGAGATGAAACTGTGACCCAAATGAGAGATGACCAAGTAGTGAACCAGGAGGTGGAAGTGCTGGCTAGGGTCGGTGCTTGTCATTAGCTAATGCCAACTTACTCATCCTGGTTGGAAGAAAGGCATCCTACCATGATGCATGACTGACATCTCATGCAAGCAGGTATATTAGCATGCAGCAAGAATGAGTGCCCATCTTTGAATAAGGGCTATTTCAGTCTTATTGAGCATGAGTCATTCTGGTGCTGTTGTGGAATTATAGATTATGAACTATATGCTCTGTGATAAAGACAATGTAAAAGAAAATAGGCAGTGGAGCCATGACAGATGATTCTTTAGCTTGGAGACAATTAGAGACCACTTTTAAATTTGGGCAGTCTGAGTTTGAGGGGGGGTGCCAAACATCAGGTCACTGGGCAATACCACCCTCTGAAATGACAAATAAAAATTAAGATGTAGTTGGTGGGGATGGGGGACTGTTCTTTGGCTCACCATGCATTCCCTACCAATCTCTGACAGACTATTGTAGCATGATACTGAATGGCCCTAAAACCCATGGATGGTGTGGTAGTTGTCAGACTTGAAGAAAAACAGCACCTAGAAAAATGCATAAAGACAAATGGATTTAGGTTGCTCTGTAGTCTGGTAGTAGGATATTATGAGGACATTGCTGTGTAGTCTGTTAATCAGAGATTATCAGAACATTGTTTGGTAGTTTGGTAGTAAGAGATTATGAGAATATTGCTCTGTATTCTGGTAATAAGAGACTGTGAGAACATTGCTCTGTACTCTGGTAGAAAGAGATTATGAGAACATTGCTCTGTACTCTGGTAGGAAGAGATTATGAGAACATTGCTCTGTACTCTGGTAGGAAGAGACTATGAGAACATTGCTCTGTATTCTGGTATAAGAGATTATGAGAACATTACTCTGTATTTTGATAGTAAGAGATTATGAGAACATTACTCTGTATTTTGGTAGTAAGAGATTATGAGAATACTGCTCTGTAGTTTGGTAGTAAGAGATTATGAGAACACTGCTCTGTAGTTTGGTACTAAGAGATTATGAGAACATTACTCGGTCATTTGATAGTAAGAGATTATGAAAACATCACAGTCATTTCATAGTAAGAGATTATGAGAACATTACTCTGTACTCTGGTAGAAAGAGATTATGAGAACATTGCTCTGTACTCTGGTAGGAAGAGATTATGAGAACATTGCTGTGTAGCCTGTTAGTAAGAGATTAAGAGAAGATCACTGTAGTCTGGTAGTAACAGATTATGAATATATTGCTCCGTAGTTTGGTAGCAAGAGATTATGAGAAGATTACCCCCTCATCTGGTAGTTATAGCTTGGTGCAGTTTATTGATTTAATTGATTAGGCTTTCTTTACTATGCAAGTAAAGATTTGATAAGCATATAAGATAGCTGTAACATTTACTACAAGTCCTTATGCAAACTGCGCAGAGAAAATGTTTATTTATTTATTTAACATTTGTTTACCTGGAAAGTCCAACTGGGACAGAACCCACTTTCACCAGAGGCCCGGGGAGAATCTCTCCAGATGCATGTCTTTGGAATGTGGGAGGAAACCTGAGTACCTGGAGAAAACCAATGCAAATGCAATGAGAACATGCAGAATCCACACAGAAGGCAGCCCAGCATCGAACCAGAGAACCTCTTGCTTTGAAGTGACAATGCTAACCGCTGGACTACTGCACCAGCCTCAGTGTTATGTTATGACGTATTCTTCAAATGATCAAAATTTAAGACTTTGACAGAAAAGTCAAGAGTCAGCAACTATGGTAGGTCTGTTGAGGAGACATCAGACCCTTGCCAAAAGGATGGAGGATGGATTTGCTTTTCTCATCATTAGTTGTAGATGTTGTGATATCACTAAACGCAACATGTGAGAAGTGAAGGCAAGAGACATTTTCAATTAGTTATACAGCAATGTACCTCTTACTTTGCTACTTCTCCATGCCATAATGGAATAACACTTACCGGGAATCCAGACAAAAGCGCTGCCTGATGAATGAACTGAAACCTTCCCAACATCACCTGACCTAATTAGGACACACTCAATCTATTAGCAAATTATTACTTAAACATCTTTGTAGAATCAGAATCAGAATCACATTTATTGGCCAAGTATGTGCACATACAAGGAATTTGACTCCAGTTTCAGTGACACTCCAATTATGAATTACATGAACGACATACATACAACTATGAACAAGACAAACGACATACATGCAACTATCTTTAAAGTGTAGTATAGTCCCAACCTAAAGGAGCTTCCCTTAGTCTGCTGTCTGTGCTCACTTTTGCTCGGGGCATCCACAAGCCTCGGGATTGCAACCCCCCCCCCCACCACCACCTTTGGTTCTGAAGCAATTTTTAGCTAAAGCTCAAATCAGCCCTGGGAATTCTCAACTTGTAAACACAAGCCTTCCAGTAGAATTAATTATTAGGTGAATGTCATTGAATTTGTTTTTAACATTCTCTCATACTTTGTGACCATCTTTGTGAGGTGAGCACAGCTGCATTGAGCTCCATTCAGCTTCTAACTTGGAGAGCTTTATTGAAGTTGGCCACTCAGTAGGAACATACTCTACTAATCCACCCTTCTTACCATAGCTGGGTGGAATTTTTAGTTAAAGCATACTCCCCATTCTATAGTTCCAACTTCCCACTCCCTCCTAGGGAAGCTAACCACAGATTAATTATTATTGAGTCTTACCTTACCTTATCTTTAGGCTAAACTACCTTCTTGCTCAGTCAATCTCATGCTGTTACTGATATGTTTCTGCAGTTTTAGGTTCTCTTGCTGTAGCCCGCTCCGTTCACCCTTCAGTCTCACTCCACTCCCCTCCCTACCCACAAATTCCACCCGCCCCCAGTACTCCTACACTTATAGCCCATATATCCCCACCCCCTCCACAACAGCCTATTACCACCCCTCAGTCATCAGACACACTCCCACTTCCACTTCACACTCTCCACCTCACAACAACCTCCTCTGTACACCCCACCCACACTATGCAAGGCACACTAGGAAGACTGCTACTACTAACTCTCACCACTCTAGCTTACACCATATCCATACACTCTAATATACCAAACAAACACAACTTACCACATAATACACACCAACACACACACACACACACACACACACACACACACACACACACACACACACACACACACACACACACAACACCTCACACAAATATAGTAATATGCTCCACACTATTTAACAACTTATTACTCTACATACACAAAACAGCAACCATACTACCTCACAAAAGGTTAACAGTACCCAAAAAACATATAGATATAGCTTATGCCATAAACCTCACACTATTTCTCAGAAAATGGCTACTAATCTCAGGGGACATACACCCCAACCCAGGTCCAAGCAACCTAATCCTATCCCAGAAACACAAGTCAGACCTACTTATTATCAATATAAACACATGTAGCATATCCAACAAACTACAACACTTTCACGCATTAATATCCCACTACTCCCCAGACATACTAACTGTTACAGAGACCTGGCTGAAACCTGACACACAAAATGAAGAGATTCCTCCCCCAGGCTATAAAATCCTAAGGCAAGATAGAGGTACCAAAAAGGAAGCTGGAGTTGCAATCTTATTTAAAAATACACTCAACCTCCAACCACTAAAATCCCCACTTCCCATATTCCAGAATGCAGAGACAATAGGCTCCATTATGTTCCTTAAAAACAAAAAGAGAATCAACATCCTCTGTAGTTACATACCTCCAGGAAATAACTCACCTATAATAGGAGAGATATTACAATAGGCCACAATTACCCTACCCCAAGAAACCATCCTGATATCAACATCCTCTGTAGTTACATACCTCCAGGAAATAACTCACCTATAATAGGAGAGATACTACAATAGGCCACAATTACCCTACCCCAAGAAACCATCCTGATATCAACATCCTCTGTAGTTATATTCCTCCAGGAAATAACTCACCTATAATAGGAGAGATACTACAATAGGCCACAATTACCCTACCCCAAGAAACCATCCTGATATCAACATCCTCTGTAGTTACATACCTGCAGGAAATAACTCAACTATAATAGGAGAGATACTACAATAGGCCACAATTACCCTACCCCAAGAAACCATCCTGATATCAATATCATCTGTAGTTAAATTCCTCCAGGAAATAACTCACTTATAATAGGAGAAATACTACAATAGGCCACAATTACCCTACCCCAAGAAACCATCCTGATATCAACATCCTCTGTAGTTATATTCCTCCAGGAAATAACACACCTGTAATAGAAGAGATACTACAAAGAGTCACAATCAACCTACCCCAAGAAACCATCCTGATATCAACATCCTCTGTAGTTATATTCCTCCAGGAAATAACTCACCTGTAACAGAAGAGATACTACAATGGGCCTCAATCAACCTACCCCAAGAAACCATCCTGCTATCAACATCCTCTGCAATTATATTCCTCCAGGAAATAACTCACCTGTAATAGAAGAGATACTACAATGGGCCGCAATCAACCAACCCCAAGAAACCATCCTGCTATCAACATCCTCTGTAGTTATATTCCTCCAGGAAATAACTCACCTATAATAGGAGAGATACTACAATGGGCCACAATCAACCTACCCCAAGAAACCATCCTGATATCAACATCCTCTCTAGTTATATTCCTCCAGGAAATAACTCACCTATAATAGAAGGGATAATACAATGGGCCACAATCAACCTACCCCATGAAACCATCCTGCTATCAACATCCTCTGTAGTTATATTCCTCCAGGAAATAACTCACCTATAATAGGAGAGATACTACAATGGGCCACAATCAACCTACCCAAGAAACCATCCTGCTATCAACATCCTCTGTAGTTATATTCCTCCAGGAAATAACTCACCTATAATAGAAGAGATACTACAATGGGCCACAATCAACCTACCCAAGAAACCATCCTGCTATCAACATCCTCTGTAGTTATATTCCTCCAGGAAATAACTCACCTATCATAGAAGAGATACTACAATGGGCCACAATCAACTTACCCCATGAAACCATCCTGCTATCAACATCCTCTGTAGATTTATTCCTCCAGGAAATAACTCACCTATCAGAGAAGAGATACTACAATGGGCCACAACCAACCTACCCCATGAAACCATCCTGCTATCAACATCCTCTGTAGTTATATTCCTCCAGGAAATAACTCACCTATCATAGAAGAGATACTACAATGGGCCACAATCAACCTACCCAAGAAACCATCCTGCTATCAACATCCTCTGTAGTTATATTCCTCCAGGAAATAATTCACCTATCATAGAAGAGATACTACAATGGGCCGCAATCAACCTACCCAAGAAACCATCCTGCTATCAACATCCTCTGCAGTTATATTCCTCCAGGAAATGAATCACCTATCATAGAAGAGATACTACAATGGGCTGCAATCAACCTACCCCAAGAAACCATCCTGCTATCAACATCCTCTGTAGTTATATTCCTCCAGGAAATAACTCACCTATAATAGGGAATATACTACAATAGGCCACAATCAACCTCCCCCAAGAAACCATCCTGCTATCAACATCCTCTGTAGTTATATTCCTCCATGAAATACCTCACCTATAATAGGGGATATACTACAATAGGCCACAATCAAGCTCCCCAAAAAAAACATCCTGATATCAACATCCTCTGTAGTTATATTCCTCCAGGAAATACCTCACCTATAACAGAAGGGATACTACAATAGGCCACAATCAACCTACCCCAAGAAAGCATCCTGTTATCAACATCCTCTGTAGTTATATTCCTCCAGGAAATAACTCACCTATAATAGGAGAGATACTACAATGGGCCACAATCAACCTACCCCAAGAAACCATCCTGCTATCAACATCCTCTGTAGTTATATTCCTCCAGGAAATAACTCACCTATAATAGGAGAGATGCTACAATGGGCCACAACCAACCTACCCCAAGAAACCATCCTGATATCAACATCCTCTGTAGTTATATTCCTCCAGGAAATAACTCACCAATAATAGAAGGGATACTACAATGGGCCACAATCAACCTACCCCAAGAAACCATCCTGCTATCAACATCCTCTGTAGTTATATTCCTCCAGGAAATAACTCACCTATAATAGGAGAGATACTACAATGGGCCACAGTCAACCTACCCTAAGAAACCATCCTGCTATCAACATCCTCTGTAGTTATATTCCTCCAGGAAATAACTCACCTATAATAGAAGAGATACTACAATAGGCCGCAATTACCTACCCCAAGATACCATCCTGCTATCCTCCAGGAAATAACTCGCCTATAATAGGAGAGATACTACAATGGGTCACAACCAACCTACCCCAAGAAACCATCCTGATATCAGAATTCTCTGTAGTTATACTCCTTCAGGAAATAACTCACCTATAATAGGAGAGATACTACAATGGGCCACAACCAACCTACCCCAAGAAACCATCCTGCTATGAACATCCTCCGTAGTTATATTCCTTCAGGAAATAACTCACCTATAATAGAAGAGATACTACAATGGGCCGCAATCAACCTACCCCAAGAAACCATCCTGCTATCAACATCCTCTGTAGTTATATTCCTCCAGGAAATAACTCACCTATAATAGGAGAGATACTACAATGGGCCACAATCAACCTACCCCAAGAAACCACCCTGCTATCAACATCCTCTGTAGTTATATTCCTCCAGGAAATAAATCACCAATAATAGGAGAGGTACTACAATGGGCCACAACCAACCTACCCCAAGAAACCATCCTGATATCAACATCCTCTGTAGTTATATTCCTCCAGGAAATAACTCACCTATAATAGGAGAGATACTACAATGGGCCACAACCAACCTACCCCAAGAAACCATCCTGCTATGAACATCCTCCGTAGTTATATTCCTCCAGGAAATAACTCACCTATAATAGAAGAGATACTACAATGGGCCGCAATCAACCTACCCCAAGAAACCATCCTGCTATCAACATCCTCTGTAGTTATATTCATCCAGGAAATACCTCACCTATAATAGAAGAGATACTACAATGGGCCGCAATCAACCTTCCCCAAGAAACCATCCTGCTATCAACATCCTCTGTAGTTATATTCCTCCAGGAATTACCTCACCTATAATAGAAGAGATACTACAATGGGCCACAATCAACCTACCCGAAGAAGCCATCCTGCTATCAACATCCTCTGTAGTTATATTCCACCAGGAAATAACTCACCTATAATAGAAGAGATACTACAATGGGCCGCAATCGTCCTACCCCAAGAAACCATCCTGATATCAACATCCTCTGTAGTTATATTCCTCCAGGAAATAACTCACCTATAATAGAAGAGATACTGCAATGGGCCACAATCAACCTACCCCAGGAAACCATCCTGATATCAACATCCTCTGTAGTTATATTCCTCTAGGAAATAACTCACCTATAATAGAAGAGATACTACAATGGGCCACAATCAACCTACCCCAAGAAACCATCCTGCTATCAACATCCTCTGTAGTTATATTCCTCCAGGAAATAAATCACCAATAATAGGAGAGATACTACAATGGGCCACAACCAACCTACCCCAAGAAACCATCCTGATATCAACATCCTCTGTAGTTATATTCCTCCAGGAAATAACTCACCAATAATAGAAGGGATACTACAATGGGCCACAATCAACCTACCCCAAGAAACCATCCTGCTATCAACATCCTCTGTAGTTATATTCCTCCAGGAAATAACTCACCTATAATAGGAGAGATACTACAATGGGCCACAGTCAACCTACCCTAAGAAACCATCCTGCTATCAACATCCTCTGTAGTTATATTCCTCCAGGAAATAACTCACCTATAATAGAAGAGATACTACAATAGGCCGCAATTACCTACCCCAAGATACCATCCTGCTATCAACATCCTCTGTAGTTATATTCCTCCAGGAAATAACTCACCTATAATAGGAGAGATACTACAATGGGCCACAACCAACCTACCCCAAGAAACCATCCTGCTATGAACATCCTCCGTAGTTATATTCCAACAGGAAATAACTCACCTATAATAGAAGAGATACTACAATGGGCAGCAATCAACCTACCCCAAGAAACCATCCTGCTATCAACATCCTCTGTAGTTATATTCCTCCATGAAATACCTCACCTATAAGAGGGGATATACTACAATAGGCCACTATCAAGCTCCCCAAAAAAAACATCCTGATATCAACATCCTCTGTAGTTATATTGCTCCAGGAAATACCTCACCTATAACAGAAGGGATACTACAATAGGCCACAATCAACCTACCCCAAGAAAGCATCCTGTTATCAACATCCTCTGTAGTTATATTCCTCCAGGAAATAACTCACCTATAATAGGAGAGATACTACAATGGGCCACAATCAACCTACCCCAAGAAACCATCCTGCTATCAACATCCTCTGTAGTTATATTCCTCCAGGAAATAACTCACCTATAATAGGAGAGATACTACAATGGGCCACAACCAACCTACCCCAAGAAACCATCCTGATATCAACATCCTCTGTAGTTATATTCCTCCAGGAAATAACTCACCAATAATAGAAGGGATACTACAATGGGCCACAATCAACCTACCCCAAGAAACCATCCTGCTATCAACATCCTCTGTAGTTATATTCCTCCAGGAAATAACTCACCTATAATAGGAGAGATACTACAATGGGCCACAGTCAACCTACCCTAAGAAACCATCCTGCTATCAACATCCTCTGTAGTTATATTCCTCCAGGAAATAACTCACCTATAATAGAAGAGATACTACAATAGGCCGCAATTACCTACCCCAAGATACCATCCTGCTATCAACATCCTCTGTAGTTATATTCCTCCAGGAAATAACTCGCCTATAATAGGAGAGATACTACAATGCGTCACAACCAACCTACCCCAAGAAACCATCCTGATATCAGAATTCTCTGTAGTTATACTCCTTCAGGAAATAACTCACCTATAATAGGAGAGATACTACAATGGGCCACAACCAACCTACCCCAAGAAACCATCCTGCTATGAACATCCTCCGTAGTTATATTCCTTCAGGAAATAACTCACCTATAATAGAAGAGATACTACAATGGGCCGCAATCAACCTACCCCAAGAAACCATCCTGCTATCAACATCCTCTGTAGTTATATTCCTCCAGGAAATAACTCACCTATAATAGGAGAGATACTACAATGGGCCACAATCAACCTACCCCAAGAAACCACCCTGCTATCAACATCCTCTGTAGTTATATTCCTCCAGGAAATAAATCACCAATAATAGGAGAGGTACTACAATGGGCCACAACCAACCTACCCCAAGAAACCATCCTGATATCAACATCCTCTGTAGTTATATTCCTCCAGGAAATAACTCACCTATAATAGAAGAGATACTACAATGGGCCACAATCAACCTACCCCAAGAAACCATCCTGCTATCAACATCCTCTGTAGTTATATTCATCCAGGAAATACCTCACCTATAATAGAAGAGATACTACAATGGGCCGCAATCAACCTTCCCCAAGAAACCATCCTGCTATCAACATCCTCTGTAGTTATATTCCTCCAGGAATTACCTCACCTATAATAGAAGAGATACTACAATGGGCCGCAATCAACCTACCCGAAGAAACCATCCTGCTATCAACATCCTCTGTAGTTATATTCCACCAGGAAATAACTCACCTATAATAGAAGAGATACTACAATAGGCACAATCAACCTACCCCAAGAAACCATCCTGATATCAACATCCTCTGTAGTTATATTCCTCCAGGAAATAACTCACCTATAATAGAAGAGATACTGCAATGGGCCACAATCAACCTACCCCAAGAAACCATCCTGATATCAACATCCTCTGTAGTTATATTCCTCCAGGAAATAACTCACCTATAATAGAAGAGATGCTACAATGGGCCACAATCAACCTACCCCAAGAAACCATCCTGCTATCAACATCCTCTGTAGTTATATTCCTCCAGGAAATAACTCACCAATAATAGAAGAGATACTACAATGGGCCACAATCAACCTACCCCAAGAAACCATCCTGCTATCAACATCCTCTGTAGTTATATTCCTCCAGGAAATAACTCACCTATAATAGAAGAGATACTACAATGGGCCACAATCAACCTACCCCAAGAAACCATCCTGCTATCAACATCCTCTGTAGTTATATTCCTCCAGGAAATAACTCACCTATAATAGGAGAGATACTACAATGCGTCACAACCAACCTACCCCAAGAAACCATCCTGATATCAGAATTCTCTGTAGTTATACTCCTTCAGGAAATAACTCACCTATAATAGGAGAGATACTACAATGGGCCACAACCAACCTACCCCAAGAAACCATCCTGCTATGAACATCCTCCGTAGTTATATTCCTCCAGGAAATAACTCACCTATAATAGAAGAGATACTACAATGGGCCGCAATCAACCTACCCCAAGAAACCATCCTGCTATCAACATCCTCTGTAGTTATATTCCTCCAGGAAATAACTCACCTATAATAGGAGAGATACTACAATGGGCCACAATCAACCTACCCCAAGAAACCACCCTGCTATCAACATCCTCTGTAGTTATATTCCTCCAGGAAATAAATCACCAATAATAGGAGAGGTACTACAATGGGCCACAACCAACCTACCCCAAGAAACCATCCTGATATCAACATCCTCTGTAGTTATTCCTCCAGGAAATTCCTCACTATAAAAGAGAGAGATACTAATGGGCCACAAACCAACCTACCCCAAGAAACCATCCTGCTATGATCCACCTATACGAAATAAAGAAGAGATACAATGGGTGAAATCAACCTACCCCAAGAAACCATCCTGCTATCAACATCCTCTGTAGTTATATTCCTCCAGGAAATAACTCACCTATAATAGAAGAGATACTACAATGGGCCACAATCAACCTACCCCAAGAAACCATCCTGCTATCAACATCCTCTGTAGTTATATTCATCCAGGAAATACCTCACCTATAATAGAAGGGATACTACAATGGGCTACAATCAACCTACCCCAAGAAACCATCCTGCTATCAACATCCTCTGTAGTTATATTCCTCCAGGAAATAACTCACCTATAATAGAAGAGATACTGCAATGGGCCACAATCAACCTACCCCAGGAAACCATCCTGATATCAACATCCTCTGTAGTTATATTCCTCTAGGAAATAACTCACCTATAATAGAAGAGATACTACAATGGGCCACAATCAACCTACCCCAAGAAACCATCCTGCTATCAACATCCTCTGTAGTTATATTCCTCCAGGAAATAAATCACCAATAATAGGAGAGATACTACAATGGGCCACAACCAACCTACCCCAAGAAACCATCCTGATATCAACATCCTCTGTAGTTATATTCCTCCAGGAAATAACTCACCTATAATAGGAGAGATACTACAATGTGCCACAGCCAACCTACCCCAAGAAACCATCCTGCTATGAACATCCTCTGTAGTTATATTCCTCCAGGAAATAACTCACCTATAATAGAAGAGATACTACAATGGGCCACAATCAACCTACCCCAAGAAACCATCCTGCTATCAACATCCTCTGTAGTTATATTCCTCCAGGAAATACCTCACCTATAATAGAAGAGATACTACAATGGGCCGCAATCAACCTTCCCCAAGAAACCATCCTGCTATCAACATCCTCTGTAGTTATATGCCACCAGGATATAACTCACCTATAATAGAAGAGATACTACAATGGGCCGCAATCAACCTACCCCAAGAAACCATCCTGATATCAACATCCTTTGTAGTTATATTCCTCCAGGAAATAACTCACCTATAATAGAAGAGATACTGCAATGGGCCACAATCAACCTACCCCAGGAAACCATCCTGATATCAACATCCTCTGTAGTTATATTCCTCTAGGAAATAACTCACCTATAATAGAAGAGATACTACAATGGGCCACAATCAACCTACCCCAAGAAACCATCCTGCTATCAACATCCTCTGTAGTTATATTCCTCCAGGAAATAACTCACCTATAATAGAAGAGATACTACAATGGGCCACAATCAACCTACCCAAGAAACCATCCTGCTATCAACATCCTCTGTAGTTATATTCCTCCAGGAAATAACTCACCTATCATAGAAGAGATACTACAATGGGCCACAATCAACCTACCCCAAGAAACCATCCTGCTATCAACATCCTCTGCAGTTATATTCCTCCAGGAAATAACTCACCTATAATAGAAGAGATACTACAATAGGCCACAATCAACCTACCCCAAGAAACCATCCTGATATCAACATCCTCTGTAGTTATATTCCTCCAGGAAATAACTCTCCTATAATAGAATAGATACTACAGTGGGCCACAATCAACCTACCCCAAGAAACCATCCTGCTTTCAACATTCTCTGTAGTTATATTCCTCCAGGAAATAACTCACCTATAATAGAAGAGATACTACAATGAGCCACAATCAGCCTACCCCGAGAAACCATCCTGCTATCAACATCTTCTGTAGTTATATTCCTCCAGGAAATAACTCACCTATAACAGAAGAGATACTACAATGGGCCGCAACCAACCTACTCCAAGAAACCATCCTGCTATCAACATCCTCTGTAGTTATATTCCTCCAGGAAATAACTCACCTATAACAGAAGAGATACTACAATGGGCCGCAACCAACCTACCCCAAGAAACCATCATGCTATCAACATCCTCTGTAGTTATATTCCTCCAGGAAATAACTCACCTATAATAGAAGAGATACTACAATGGGCCTCAACCAACCTACCCTAAGAAACTATCCTGCTATCAACATCCTCTTTAGTTATATTCCTCCAGGAAATAACTCACCTATAATAGAAGAGATACTACAATGGGCCGCAATCAACCTACCCCAAGAAACCATCCTGCTATCAACATCCTTTGTAGTTATATTCCTCCAGGAAATAACTCACCTATAATAGAAGAGATACTACAATGGGCCGCAATCAACCTACTCCAAGAAACCATCCTGATATCAACATCCTCTGTAGTTATATTCCTCCAGGAAGTAACTCACCTATAATAGAAGAGATACTACAATGGGCTGCAATCAACCTACCCCAAGAAACCATCCTGCTAGGTGACCTAAACTTATACTGGCTAGCCTGCAACTCCAACAACCCTTCAAACCATATTAACTTATTTGGATTCTCACAGCTAATCCAAGAACCCACCAGAGTAGACAAAAAATCCAATAGAACCTCCATTCTGGATTGGACACTAGTTAATATCCCCACAGAAAATTATCACATGGGCTGCTTACCTAATACACTGAGTGACCACTGCCCCACATTCTTCCTTCGTAAACATGCAAAAATACCCAAACCCATGCTATTCAAGGAGACTAGGGATGAGCAGAAAGTCAGCCCACAAACTCTTAACAGTATGGTCCAGCAACAAGACTGGGAGCCACTAAAAACTCTACCTTTAGGCCAGGCAGTTGATTTTTTAATACTACTTTTATGAATGTACTAAATATACTAGCTCCCATCAGGAAACTTAAGACTAAAGTTAACTATGCCCAATGGTTAAATAGGACAACAAAAGCCTTAATGAAAGTCAGAGACAATGCCTGGAAAACCTGGAAAAAGAATAACACTATCCAAGACAGGCAGAAATATCAAGAACTATGAAATAAGGCCAAAACCCAAACAAAGTTAGATTAAAAGAACTACTTCTTAGACATCCAAAACAAGCACTCTAGAACCCCCCGAAAATTCTGGCAGGCCATCAATACCCTTCTAAAACCGGACAAAACCACCACCCCATCTCCCAGCAACAATTCTGATAATGCTAGCATAGCTTCAGAATTCAACCATCACTTCACAGAATCTATCCTCGCACTATCTATCCAACTATCCAACAAGAACACTAAAACTACCCTAACTGTAGAACAAACTAACATACCCACCTTCACACTCTCACCTGTACCAACATCTTCGGTTAAAAAGCTACTGTCTAAACTAAAAACCACCACACTCACAGCAGATGGTTTACCCACAAATTTTCTAAAATTGGCTGCAGAATCACTAGCCTACCCTGTCTCAATTCTTGTAAACCGCTGTATACAAGAAACCTACATACCTCATCTATGGAAAGTGTCACATATAATTCCCCTTCACAAAGGCGGAAACTCCTATGAACTATCAAACTACTGGCCATTTGCTATCTTGTCCCCCCTTTCCAAGCTTCTGGAGAAATGTATTCACACCCTGGTAATGCACTTCTTATCCTCACATAACCTCCTCTCCCCCACACAGCATGGGTTCCACCCAAACCATAGCACAACCACTGCCCTACTTTCCTTTATCAATCAGATTAACCATCTAAGAAACAACAACAAATTCATCTCAGCCATATTTCTAGATCTATCAAAAGCATTTGATATGGTCTCCCACAACCTACTCCTAGACACTCTCTCAACCTCATCCTTCGCCCCCTCTACTACTTCATGATTTAGACGCTATCTCTATGACAGAAAGCAATCAGTTAAATGGCAAAGTACACTATCTCCTCTATTACCAACTACTATAGGCGTCCCACAAGGATCAATACTGGGTCCTCTACTATGCACCATTTTCACTAACAAACTACATACTTCCACCCTGCATGCATCACTTATACAGTACGCAGCCGACTCCACCCTAATCTGGTCAGCCACATACATAACCACTCTTCAAAAGCTCACCCAAGAATACTTCTGCTCCATGGTACAATGGATTACTGATATCCAATTCATTCTAAACCCCAGCAAGACCAAATTACTCCTTTTTACCCCCAATAAATCCAAATCCACACCTCCTACCTTCACTATCACCTCCAAAAATGGGACTACAATCTCCCCCTCCCCTCACACTAAGCTGCTCGGGGTTAAAATAGATAACAATCTAAACTTTAATGCCCATATCTCACAAACCATCACAAAGGTAGATAAAAAACTAGGAACCCTATACAAACACAAACAGTTCCTATCGGACCAAGCTAGAATCTCCTTAGCCCAAACCCACCTCTTGTCTACCCTAATGTATGCATTATCAATCCTAATTCATATCAGGAAAACAGACCTAAACAAACTAGTCATGTTACAATACAATTGCAAAATTTGGTAACAACTCCACTTTTAGAAGTCATCACTGTCTTGCCCTGAAGCAACTACAGTGGTTAGAACTCCCTCAACTAATTAGTTACCACCAATTAGTCCTCACCTTTAACATAATAAGGAACCCTCTGAAAACCCCAGCCCTAAACCAACTTCTAAACCAATATTCTGCAAATCGCCCTCTGCACTCATCCAACAAAACCCTGCTCTGCATAACCAAAGCCAATAACACTGCAGGAAAAGTCTGTTCTCCCACACCATTGCTAGGGAATGAAATAACCTCCCCCAAAGTATCTCCTCTGCAGCATCCATCTCAATTTTCAAGACATCACTAAAGTCAAACCTCTTGCAATCATGTCTCTGTCCCTGTATCACATAAAATCTTTTCTGCTCTCCTCCTAACTTGCCACACCTCATCTCCTCTGCTTACCTCAGCTATTCTGTACTTCCTATCAGGAACTACTATCCTACAAACTATTTCTCATGCTATGACATATCTCCCAAATAGCATTATTTTCCGGATTCCATTCCTTCATTTTTATGCTTTGTACTACCAATAGGGAATTCAAAGTTTTGCTATCTATATACCAAGCTTGCTCAAATCAAATGAAGTATGAAAAATCTCCTAAACTGTATATATGCCACTGTACAGAAATTTTTAGTCATTCGTGGATTGTGTTGCCATATAAAGACATGGAGCTCTGATTGTATATATGCCTCTGTACAGAAATTTTTTGTCATTTGTTGTATTTGTACCATTATGTTATGGAGCTTTTCTCCCCAGACCTCTGCTGTAAATGGACCTTGTTCCAGTCAGACTTTCCTGGTAAAATATACATAAATATACATATAAAGTGCAAAGTGCAGCTTAGTGCAAAAAATACTGAAATAAACTCTGAAAGAAAGAAGTATTAACAATATGTAAACAATACTGCAGACTCCTCTGAGGCTTGGGAAAAAGAATACCAAAGTCTAATAAACTGAGTTAACCATTTATGAACTTAATGTCCTATGGAAAAAACTGCTCTTATATCTGCTTGTTTTGGTGCATATTAACTTATAATGCTTGGCCAATGGTATTAGTTCAAAAAGATGGTGGCCTGGATGTGAAAGGTTAGTGATGATTTTTCCTGCCCTTTTCATGACTCTGGAATAGTACAGGTCCTGTAAGGAGGGCAAACTAGCATCAACAATATTTTCTGCAGACATGACTATTTGATGTAACCTACTTTTATAATGATTATACAGAGATTCAAACCACACTGTTATAGATGAGCTGAGAACAGACTCGATGACTGCTGTATAGATCTGAATCTACAGTTCCTGTGTGAGGTTGAACTTCCTCAGCTGTTGCAGAAAGTACATTCGCTGTTGTGCCTTTTTTATGTTAGACCATATATTGGTCTCCCGCGTCAAGTCCCGGGAGATTATAGATCCCAAAAACTTGAAGGATTCCATAACTGACATACCAGTATTAAATATAGGGAGGATAATATTGTAGTACCACTCCTAAAGTCCACTGTCAACTCCACAGTTTTAAGAGTGTTCAGTTCCAGATTATTCTGACTACACCAAAGGGCCAGCTGGTCAACCTCCCATCTGTATGCAGACGCATCACCATTCCTGATGAGCCTGATAATGGTCGTATCGTCTGTATAATAAGTTTGACAGAGGGGTCCTTACAGGTACACTTATTAGTGTAGAGGAAGAATAGCAGTGGGGAGAGCACACATACCTGGGGGCACCTGTATTGATCATGTGATAGCTAGATGTAAATTTCCACAGTTTTACCTGCTGTTTCCTATTGGTTAGAAAATTGGTGATCCATTGACAGGTGGAAGCAGGGACAGAAAGCTGGGAAAGTTTCAAGTGAAGAAGTTCCAGAATTATTGTATTAAATGCAGAGCTGAAGTCCAGAATCAGAATCCTTGCATTTGTCCCTGGGTTGTCAAGAAGTTGCAAAATATAGTCCATACATATTTCTCATATCTATATATTCATACACACACACACACACACACACACACACACACACACACACACACACACACACATATTTTCATACATTTCTCATATATATAGTGCATATATATTGTCTCATACATATTTTTATGTATAAAGGGGTTTTGACTGACTTCTGTCACTAGGCAAATTAATCTAAGTGACCAAAGATATAAACCATGCTAGGAGCTTGATATAACAGAAAAAATCTGTCATTGTGCCTCAGTTATGTCTGAATGCTAATAAATCTCTTATTGTATCTAATAGATATACTTCACTCTTCCATAGCCAACCTTCCCATCTTCCTATCTCCATTAATTCCTTCTCCAAGTGCATATATATTTTATCCATTTCACTCATATCTATTCCCTTCTTCTCATGCATACAAGTAGAAACTTGTCATTCATTTGCCATGACCACCCATCCCCCAACAGACATGAAGCACAACTCATTTGTCATTCACTCTAACTCTGCAAACCTTTAAATATTTATTAAGCAGTGACTACTAGTCTACTTCCTCTACCACCACTGCCAACAGTACTGCTATTACAACTAATACCTTTGTTACTACTACTGACACTACTACTACTACTATCACCACTACCTTTGTTACTACTACTTACACTACTACTACTACTACTACCACCACTACCTTTGGTACTACTACAGACACTACTACTGCTACTATCACCACTACCTTTGTTACTGCTACTTACACTACTACTACTACTACTACCACCACTACCTTTGGTACTACTACTGACACTACTACTGCTACTATCACCACTACCTTTGTTACTGCTACTTACACTACTACTACTACTACCACCACTACCTTTGGTACTACTACTGACACTACTACTACTACTACCACCACTACCTTTGTTACTACTACCGACACTACTACTACTATCACCAATTTGTTACTACTACTTACACTACTACTACTGCTACTACTACTACCACCACCACTACCTTTGGTACTACTACTGACACTACTACTACTACCACCACTACCTTTGTAACTACTACTTACACTACTACTACTACTACTACTACTACCACCACTACCTTTGGTACTACTACTGACACTACTACTACTACTACTACCACCACTACCTTTGTTACTACTACTTACACTACTACTACTACTACCATCACTACCTTTGGTACTACTATTGACACTACTACTACTACCACCACTACCTTTGTTACTACTACCGACACTACTACTACTACCACCACTACCTTTGGTACTACTACTGACATTACTACAACTACTACCACCACTACCTTTGTTTGTTACTACTACTGACACTACTACTACTACTACTACCACCACTACCTTTGGTACTACTACTGACACTACTACTACTACTACCACCACTACCTTTGTTACTACTACTGAACTACTACTACTACCACCACTACCTTTGTTACTACTACCGACACTACTACTACTACTACCACCACTACCTTTGGTACTACTACTGACATTACTACTACTACTGCCACCACTACCTTTGTTAGTACTACTGACACTACTACTACTACTACCACTACCTTTGTTACTACTACTGACACTACTACTACTACCACGGCTACTTTTGTTATTACTACTGACACTACTACTACTACTACTACTACTGACACAAATACTGCTGTATTACTGTCACTACTACCAGTATTACTACTACTAATGCCAAGTTGATTACCACCACCACTACTACTAATACCACCAATACATCTTTCACTACAACCACTAACACTATTCTATTTATACTTATACTGCTATCACTATTACTACTACTACTGATACTACTACCACTATTATTGCTACTCCTACCACTAATACTACTGCCATGATTAATATTACTACCTCTGCTCTTACTGCTCTTACCACAGCTACCATTATTACCATCAATACTTTTAACAATGAATATTACCAATATTATAACTAATATAAATATGACTACTATGCCCACTACTGCTAAAATTGTTATTACTAATAGTACTACTACAACTACCAATATCACTATTACAGTTACTATTGCTACTTACACTACTATGACTAATGTTATTAGTAATATCACTGCCATCAATACTGTTACCACTATTACTCTGACCATTTCTACTATTATCACTACTACTGACACTTCTACAACCACTACTATTACAACCTGACTACCACTACTACTACTGTCACTACTACTGTTATTGCTACTGCTATCCTTTCCCATTATTACTATTATTACCACTTCAGCTAACAACCCTACCACTACTACTACTACTACCACTACTATTATTAGCTCTAGTACCACTGTTAATCATGCCAGTGCTGCCTATATTATCAATATTACTTCTACCACGACTACCACTATTGCTACAACTACTCATGCTATCACTTCTACCTCTACTATTATCAGTAATACAATGGCCACTACTACTATTGCTACTACTACTGCTGCAACTACTATGACTACCATTACTACTACTACTGTAACAAGCACTAATACCAATACTATCACTATTAATACTAGTACTACTACCATTATTACTACTACTACCAATATTATTATGGCCACTATTTCTTTTATTTGTAAATTCTCTTTTGTTTCCTGTGGTAATAATGTAACAGATGCAGCTATATGTCAGATGGGCACCACTTGTAGCTAGCTCTCTGCGTATCTACCATGCTGATTCCCATAGCCTTTTCACTTACTGTCTTCTATATTTTTTTGCCCATCAGTCTCTGCAGCACCATCCTATTTCATTACTCTCCCATTTTCCTACATGCGATACCCACTATCTCCTTTTGAACAGCGTTCCAGTGTCTTACATCAACTCCTTTCGATTATCCTGCTTCTCTTTTATCCCTCTTTCTTTTTTCTTAACTAACCTACTCCTTCTTCTTCTCCAACTTGTACAAAAACAACAAACCAAGTATGACATAAACAGAGAATCCAATCCCAGGTAATAGCTGCCTGAATTATATAGGATGTATATTTACTCAGTATTAATTAACAAGCGGATTATAGTTAGACAATAATTTAGTTATTTTTATATTGCTTTTCAACTATTTGTAAGAAAAGTCAAATGCCTTTCTTCTATACCTTTTTAATTACTGTTACTGTTTTTCAACACTACCATTTCTTCAGAATATCTCTTTAAATAATCTACCACCCTCTCTGTGAGATAATACTTCCCATTTTTTCCAGGAGATGCCTTCCACCTTATGACTTCAGATTGTTTTTTCTTTCTGTTATAATTGTTTTTGAAAAATGATTTTTACTGCATTTCTCCCTTTTTAAATTTATTAAAATGTTTTGGGTTTTTAATAGCATGACGGTAATGGAGCCCATTCCTAAGTCAAGCTACGATTAAATTTCATTAAATTAGTATTGTTTCATGCTTTGATGTCAACCCAAAGTGCTCTTTGCAGCACCCGCAATGTGCCCATTAATGAATCATGCTGTAATTTGTATGGAGTTATATGTATTGGTAACATATCTAAATATGATTGTAGACTTTTCATAAGACCTGCTGCTCCTACTACTATTGGATCTATCTGGGAATTCTTCTTCCACATTGCTCTCGTTTCTGCTTGCAAATCCCAATATTTTATGACGTTGTGTTCCTCTGTGCACAGGACACTGTAGTCACTGAGTGTGGCAATTTCGATGATCAATGTTACTTTTGTCTTATTTTCTTGGACCACTACATCCAGTTTTCTAGTATCTATCTTTTGGACTGTTGGTAATGGATGATCCCATGTGATGTTGACTTCATTATTTTCTATGATGTTTTGTGGCTCATGTTTCCAATGTTTTTCAACCACTTCACTACCATAATGTTTGCACAATCTGCAGTGCAGCAGTCTTGCCACATTATTATCCCTTTCAGTATACAGTCCTTCTGCCATTAATATGTTGCAGCCATCAATGAGGTGTGTAACTGTTTCCAATTCTGTTTTGCTAAACCTACATTTGTCAGTTTCTCCCACATGTTCAATGGACTTTGTAAACCAATGTGTATGTAGCCCACTGACTTGGGCTGCCAATATTAATCGTTCATCTCTTGGTTTAAATTCACTTCTCTGTAACCATTCCTGCATTCGTTCCTGATCAACATGGGGTTCTTCCAGAAGTTTTCTATTCTTGCAATTATATTATGCTTTTTCCACATTTCTTGCCTTCTCATCTGGTCCTTCACCTTATATTCTTTATTTTGTTTTTTGACATATTCAATTGCTGCCTGATTTTCATCTACCTCTGATTTGATTTCCATTCCTGCTTGATGCTGATATGCTTCTGCTAGATTAAGCAGAGAAGTCATCTCAGATTTATTCTCCTCATGTTTCAAAACTTTCACTACATTTGGGTCTTGTAAGGTCAGCAGATATGTGTGGAGTCCCACGATTGCAGATCTATACATGTAATGAATTTAAAGGAGGCCCATCCCTCCTTCAGAATGGGGAATATATAATCTTGGTATGCACTGATTTTTATAAATCATTTGGTAAGCATGAAGCATCCTTCTTGTTTTCTTATCTAATCTATCCAGCACCTTTTGGGACCAGTCAGTCACTCTAAAACTGAAGGTTGGGACAGGAAGAACAAATTGATTTATAGGTTGGATTTTGTTCCTAGATGTCAGTGCTGTTTTCAGGATTAATTTAAGTCTTCTGAAGCACTCCTTACTAAGTTTTATTCACATTTGTTTGTTTTATTGTTGATCCTTCATCAGTTCCGAAATATTTATACCTTTTGCAGTCTATTTCTTTCATTGATCTCAGTATGTCTATCTATCTCTATTAGGTCAAGCAACTCTTCTCTTAGCTCGGCTTCTTCTAGACTGAGGGCACATTTTTTGTTTTCCATTACCTGTGGGCATTCTATAGAATGTTCTATTGCATCGTCCTGTGGCACATTATCTTCAATTTCATCCTGTGCCATCCGTTGTTCTGTCATATGAAAACTCACTGCCCTATCACTCCTCATTAACTGCGTTAGAGTTTCCACATATTCCTGTTCCTTCCCTTGCTGTCCAGCTTCAAGTGGATGTTTATACTGGTTTTCTGTGGAAGGCTCCAAAATATTTTCATATGGCACCTGACCAATTGCTTCCCATTACACTGGTTTCCCCTTAATTTGGAGTTCCATTGCTCTGTCCTGTTGTGGTGCTTTCTGAATTAGATTTTCTACTCTGAGTCCTTCACTTTGGAGGTACTTCATGACCTCAATTTCTATTTCTTTAACTTCCCCATTACTGATCTCCTTTTCTACTTTTCCTCTTTGTCTTCTTATTGTTTGTATTGTAAAGTTTTCCATGTTTCAATTCCTTTACCTGTATTTCCCTTTAAATATCTTTGGTGCTGCTCTTTTTGTATTGATTAGTTTCACTTTCTCCTTTGCATCAATATTACACCATATTAAATCTCTTTTTCTTTCCCAAGTCCATATTTCTTCTTCAGATGTCTCCTGATCTTCCTGTTTCTCCTTACTTTAGGGACTTGTTCCATCATGCTGTGATGTAACATGTTAGACCTTCTACACCAAATCCTTCACTTTGCAGGCATTTCATAACCTCATCTTCTATTTTTTTAACTTCTACTTTACTAATCTTCTTTTCTACATTCCCAGTTTGTGATGTTATTTTATTTACTGTGAAATTTTCCATATCTGGATGCCTTTCCCTGTATTTCTTTTTGAATATCTTATGTTGATTAATTTGGCTTTCGCCTTTGCATAAATATTGCGCCATATCGAATCTCTCTTTCCCATGTCCATATTTATTTTTTATGCTTTAAAAAAATCTCTAGGTTTTGTTGTTGTTTACATTTTCTTACTTCTTCAGATGCTTCTTACTCATGTTTCCTTTCAAAACGCATAAATCTTTTCCAAAAAGATGAAAATTTATTGATCTATATACTGTTTTGCAAAAATCTGTTATATTAATGACCCCAAATTTTTATTTGAAGCTTCTGACAGTTTTTCTTGCGGAAGTATTTTTCTTACCTCCAATTTATCTCTTAATCTTTTTGTATATCTTGTGTCTGTAAATTCTAGGCTTTTTGGTAATAGTAACAATACATAATTTCTTTCTTATCCTCAATAGTCCAGTCTGTCTTCTTTATGGCTCTTCTTTGGCCTATCAGTTTTTTGTGATTTCTGTGGACTGCTACTTCCTTTTACAACAGAGGGGTCATCCTCCCCCTGGGCCTGGCCCCATTGTAGGAATGTTTCCGTATTTTGAGGATTCTACACTGTCATTTTTTCCAGTCCGGGCATCAGTGTGCCTACCAGGATTGGACACTTTTTTATCCTTGGTCTCGTGCACCCACCTATCATTTTTAGCTTTTGACCTACTTCTGTCCATGATATATGCTATACAAATACAGTCTATATATCAGTGCCGCCTTGGTGATATTTTGTGAAAGACAGGGTCCACCTCGTGAAGGTACTTACCAAGACTTGAGGATGAATTCAATTTCAGCACTCCTACTCTCCTTTGCTTGCTGACTTTTCATCTCTCCATTTGGACCATTTTCCTGGTTTGTGAGGATTTCCTCTTGGTACTTAAGTGTTTGTATCCCAAGTATGCCCTCTTTCTTTAAGGTGTTTGTATTAAGCTGTTCATTTTTTTCTTTACCTGTCTTGTGGTGTAGACTGTGGGTTGTGTTTTCGCCTTCATCTGAACTGTCTGTGTCTTGTAGATGCTCATGCTTTGTGACATCACTAGAAATGTACGCTTTACCACTGATGGCATCTTATTAAACATGTATATGGAGCAATAACTTTCGTTTAAATGGAAAAGCTTCTTGTTAATAACATGGCTGCCCATCTAGCATTCTGGGCTTCCCTTTTTGATGCTTTTATTTACCATTAGGTCAGAGAACATATTTAACTTTCCCATACACTTGCCCTCACTGTTTAGCACTATTTAACTTTTTACTGTTTATTGCTTCCAGGCTTCTGTGTTCACCAAGCATATGGATCTTTAGTTTCTTCATTATACTGAAAAGTTCCAATGTGCTACACCTTTCCTGCAATCTTATCTAGTCTCTCTTCATCCAGTCCACATTTACTTGTAAATCAAGCTTGCTGCCTTAGTCTTACAATTAGAAAGTGAAATTTTTATTGCAATTGTTTTACAATATCAGTAATTCATATCATATCTCATGTTCCATCTGCACAATTATACATGAAGAATAGCAAACCCATGAGAACAATATTCAGGATTATGTGGCTGTTGTGTGATTGGAAGGTTTACTGGATTCACTAGCCCAATGCACACATATGCGTGTACATGCACACATATATGCACACACACACACACACACACACACACACACACACACACACACACACACACACACACAAAATCATGCGAGTGTGCACAAATGCACACACATGCACACAGAGCACACAGACACTCACAAACACACATTTCTGTGAAAATTAATATTCTTACACTGGAATGGAATTATTGATTGATGAAGTAGAAAGCATCATTTTATCTCTGATGTGATGATTAAAGATTATGTCTGGGGGAAAAAAAAGAGAAAAATGGAGTCAATCAGATCCAAAAAATGAATTTTATACTTCACTCTGATAAAATATTCTCCCTTGAATGAAATTATACCTTTCATAGCATAGGATAAATATAAAATGCCACGAGTATTGTTTTTCATAATACACAGGGCAGGCCTAGATTTTCATTTTACTCATGAAGATTACATTTTCACCTCTATAAGTTATTGTGAAGTATATCTAGAAAGGCATTTCTGAGGAACAGGCAATCATGATGCATGATTTTCATTTGCCATTTTATACATTTAAATTGGTCCTCAAGCTGGAAATTGTTAACCGATAGCATCCCTCAACAAACATTTCCATCCCTTTATATTCACCATTAATCCTCTCATGCCTAATAACAGAAGACACAAGGGCATATGCAACACTTCTTTTCTGACAAGAAATACAAATAAAATCTCACTCATTGCAAATTAGAAACATAGGGTTTGCGAAGTGTGACATAATTAGATTCTTAAATAAATGTAAATCTGACTTGAGTGACAGAGTTGAAGTACTTCAGAGTACTAGCCAGAAATACATCCTTTGAAAGCACATACACATATCAGGGATTGTCCAACTTCATATCTAAGGTTCGATCTTTATGTATACTCATGGGAAAAGTATATGTATTATTCTTTAAGAAATTAGGTTTAAGTACAAAAAGTTATTGGGACAGAATAATAATGGAATTGGTCATTGACGCTACTACAGAAAATTCATAATGTGAATGGCAGTGATGGCATATGTTAGAAATAGGTGACGGTCATTTAGGGTCATAAATAAACAAAGCAGCAACTGTGTCTTTATAAAATATGACAAATAATGTTTATCACTAACATTTATGGTGTGTCTCATTAATTCCTATGCTTTCTGGATTTCCAAGGTAGTGTTTGTCACTATAATGTAAAATTGTAAATGAGGTTATTCATTTTGGCAGACACTGTGATTTTCATACCCTGCCTCTGAGATGCAGATAGTGCCTTGCACAGATTCTAGATGTATGTTTTTTATGTAAGTAAGCAAGCAAAGGATTATACTACAGATTCAAGAAGATTCAAGAAGCACAGAAAATTCCAGGAGATGTTCAACTCTTGGTTCTTTACAGAATCAAAAGAGATTTCTAGTGTCAGTGGTAATTAGTCATCTTTTACATCACTAAATATCCTTTATATTCTTTCACCCAAATAAAGGATTTTTTTCAAAATAAACAAAGCTAGAATCAAACATTCTATTTTCAAACAACTGGAGTAGCATCTGCTGGTTCAGCCATGCAAATCAGGTTAGTGTGAAGATGTAGCCATCTATCATGTGTATGACTTATGAGTCCTTGAAAATCTCAAGGATGAGAATTTTTGATGGCAACAGCATAAGTTCCTTTATCGCTAGAATGGTAACACCTGTTACCTACATCCTGTCAAACTAAGGAGCTACCCTGAAATGTAATTTCTCTGTTGTCAAATTAAACACTCACTGATGTATGCATAGTACAAAAGCATAGATGTCAGACATGCTTTTTTATTTAGCTATTATTCCAAATTGTTGTCTGTGAGGCACTTTGAACACTCCTTTACAATTTATTTTCAGTAATGGTAAACTTATTTTCTTCAGGATCTGTTCTAATTCTACAAGTAGGATAAAAACACAGGGACACACGTATACACACACACACACACACACACACACACACACACACACACACACACACACACACACACACGCACACGCACACGCACACGCACACACACACACACACACACACACACACACACACACACGCACACACACACACACACACACACACACACACACACACACACACACACACACACACATAAATAAAAATGAAGTTTTTAACTAATTACTCTGATCAGCATACAGCTTGAAAAAGATAAAGAAAGAAGCTCAGCCCTGCTTTTTCCTATGGTTTGGCTGGGTAACACAAAGCAGAAATGTGACAAGTGTTATCTACATTATCTATTACAAATGGTAGTCCATTTTTATAAAATAGCTCTGAATAAGTCAAATCATTTTATTTGTTAAATAAACTTGTAAAGTCTATTTCATTAAGACCATATTAAATCAAAGAGGAAAATATTTGTATGTACCAGCTTGGAACTACTGAATATATATCTTTAATTAAGAGGTCTGCATGCCTAGATAAGGTGAAAGTATGAATTATACCCTTAACACTGATAACTAAATTAACTACATGTAAATCACTGGCGCTGGTTTTCAAATTTCTTAAGGCTAAAAAGAAATACCCACCTAATTTTTGCAGAACTAAAAATGTGTAAACACAGCTAAAAACTATGCAAGAATGAATAAAACTGTCATGTGTATGGAACTGCTGTACATCTGTAAGATCCTAAAGAACGTTGTGTGTTTTAAACAGTCAGCAGTAAATGCAAAATTGCACAAGTATCACGTCTAGCTAGAAGACAGAGCAACTTATAGAGGTTTTATTTGACTGAGAAGGTGTCCATTTTATGGGTGCCCTGTCTGAGCTTTTATAAGGAGAGAACTGGGGAAGATAGGACAATTGAAAAAAGGAAACAGAGCTAGACAGGCAGACATGAGGGAGGTGTGCTGGAGGAGGTGGGAGAGGAAGGACACAGGTTTTTTTTTTTTTTAATTGGATAGAGTCCCTTCTTTTTCAAATATACAGTGGCAGATGAGAAGGGACAAATGGTAGTGAGGAAAGGGGTGAGGGTTATTTTAAAATTAGGCAGTGTGTTTTACCAGTTAAAATGGACAGGGACTTTGTAACAACAGACTGAGTAGGTGCTCCATAACAAATATTTTCCTTCCCTTTGTCTTATTTTCTGAGAATAGATATACATCCCTAGTCTTATTGTTAGCTGGACTGTTTGATTTATTAAGATTTATTTATTTTATTTTACATTTGTTGACTGGGATAGTCTAATTGGATTTATGTCCATTTTCAGTAGAATCCCAGGGAGATAAGCTCCAAGAGATTACTAGACTACTAACATACAGGTACTAGTTGTTATACAGTTAAATACTACAAATTTTAAACAGTTCAGGAATCTTCACAGTTTATACAAAAAACATGTTACAAGCATTATATAAGATATTTTAGATTTTATGTACAGACTTCATCAGTAACTAGAAAGTAATTGTTAAACAAATACATACTTCAAGTTTCAACAGTTCAGCAATGCTCACAGTTTAAACAATACTTGTTGCCTGCCTTAGGTAGGATGCTTTAGAATTATATGCAGAAGAACTTAACTAGGTATTTTAAATTATCTCTAATAGGATAAGCTATGTTTTTGCCAGGGATAGGCCTTGATCTAAAAAGACACAGATAGAGCAGGAATTAGGTCTTAAGAGAGGGTATTTGGGATATAGTATGAGATTAGTTTGGATTTGTACAGGGACATAACCAATGGGTTTTAAGATAGAGTTTCAGATTGCGTTTAAAAAGTGTAAATTAAGACAGTGATGTAAGTTCATGGGGGAGTTCCAATACTTTCCAACTGCATTTGAAAACAGAGCATCTCCTGCCATGTTATTAGATTTACATGTTTATACAAATAGTTTATTAGATGAGCGTAAAGTTGAAAGGTTCTTATACTGGGTAATGAGACTAGCAAGTATTGGGGTATTGGTAGGTTGGAAAAGGGTTTTGTGTGCAATGGTGAGTCATTTAAAGTGAATCTGATTCAGAAGCTCTAACCAGCCTAATTGCTTCAGATTATGGCAGTGATGGGTCCAAAAGGAGGAAGCAGTAGCAAATCTGGCAATGCTATTGTAAGCGTTGGCTAGCTTGTTAAAGTTATTTTTTGACACGTTAGTATATATGGAAGAAGCATAGAGACGTGTGGATATAAGCTGGGAATAGGCAATAGTGGTTCTGGCTAGTGGGGAGAGAAAGGGTTTTATCCTATAGAGGGAGCCTAGTTTCCTGTTGACAGTTTTTATGTTATTGCTGATATGGGTTTCAAAGTTCAGGTTGTTATCAATGGTTACCCCTAGAAGTTTAGTTGTTGGATCGGGAGATATGAGTGTACCATTATTGGATAAGACTGAAAAGTTCATTGGCAGTGATTTACTGGTAGGAGTGAAGAGGAGGAGTTTGTTTTTTTGGGGGTTCAAGAGGAGGCAGCGTTGTAGAAACCAATTTTCTGTTCTATTGAATATTGTCTGAGTTAGAGTCTGTAGTTGGGATTGAGATTTATCTGAACAGATTATTGTCGAATCATCTGCGTATTGTACACAGTTAGTTAAAGGAATAGCTAGGTTGAGGTCATTGATAAATATTGAGAAAAGGAGGGGGCCCAATATAGAGCCCTGAAGAACACCTAGGGTAACTGGGAGATGGGATGAGAGGTTGTTGTCCCATAGCACTACCTGCTGTCTATTATAAAGATAGGACTGGAACCATTTTATAGTCTTTGTGTCCAGAGAGAAGGATTTTAGAATATTGAGAAGTAAGTGGTGGTTGACCATGTCGAATGCTTTTGAAAGGTCAATGAAAAGTGCTGAAGAGAGAAGATTGTTATTACAGTTTTTATTGATGCTGTCAGTGAAGGATAGGAGTGCAGTTGTTGTACTGTGGAAAGGCCTGAAGCCATGTTGAGATTTGGCCAGTAAATTGTTCTGGAGTAGGTGGTCCAGTAACTGTCTGTGGATGCACTTTTCCATTATTTTAGCTAATGGGGAAAGTAGAGCTATTGGACAATAGTTAGAATATTCTCTGGAGTTTCCACCCTTGTGTAGGGGGGTTATGTAGGAGATTTTCCAGATGGTGGGAATAGTGCTTTTTTGTATGGTTCTATTTATCAGCAATGATACAGGATAAGCTATGACTTTGGCTGCCTTTTGCAGGTATTCAGCAGGTAGCTGGTCAGCTGAGGGGGTAGTGGGTTTTAGTTTACTTAAGAGGTTGCAGATGAGGGAAGCTGGGACAGGTTGCAGATTTAGAGTTGGGAGAGAGTTAGTAGTATTGGTTGGAAGGGCAGAGCTATCGGCTGTTAGTTGATTAGTAAGTGTTTGGATGGTCTCAGCGAAGAAGATATTAAAAGCATTAGCAGTTTGCTTTGGATTGTTGGAATTTGATCCTATAAGGGGTGGTGTTGCAGATTGGCCTAGTTGAAGTAGTCTGTTTATGCTAGCCCAGAACTTTTGTGGATTATTTTGGTTGGTCTGTTGGAGGTGGAAGTAAAAGTTTTTTTTATCTTCGAGTATAGCTTTCTTAGTCTCATTTCTTTTTTGCCTGAACTGTTGTTGGTCTACAGGGTTTTTAGTTCTTCTCCATAGTGCCCAAACTTTATTTCTCTGTTAAATTTTCTGCCTGGTTTTCTTTGTTTGCCATGGGGCATGTTTAGATTTAATTTTGATGGAAAACTTTGGTGCATGGTGGTTAAGGATTGTTAAGAATTTTGAGTTAAAGTAGTTTGTTGCTTCGTTAAGTGGGAGGTATTTTATAGGTGACCAATCACATTATTTTATTTCAGCTTGGAAGTTATTGGGATTAAAGTTTCTGTTGCTTCTTATTGTTTTATATATGGTTGGATTGTGTGAGCTTGACCTTTGCCTGATTATGTAAGTGAGAGAATGGTCACTTACTTCATCAGGGAGGGTCCCTATATTATAGAGTTGTTGGTGATTATTTATTGGAATCCAGTCTGGGATGGATTCTTTGTTATTGGGTTTATTAATTCTGGTTGGGGAGTTAATTGTTTGTGAGAAGCCATTAAGGTTAATATGGGAGGTTGGTTATTCAGTAGACCAGTCCTTCCAGTCTATATTAAAGTCTCCAAGAATTATTGTCTCTTGGGGAATTTATGTGGAGAGTTCAGCAAGGATACCTTCCAGAGTGGTGATGTTGTTACCAGGGGGCAAGTAGATAGATATTATATTTAGGGATTTGCTGGGATTAAGTTGAAGTTTGGTGCTAATGATTTCTGCATTGCTTTCAGAAGAGGAACCAAGATCTAGTATAGATATTTGTAGCCCTTCTTTATAGAGGATAGCAACACCCTCTCCTTTTTTTACTTTGCGGTCTTGTCTCAAGATGTTGTACCCAGATGGAATAATTTCAACACCTTGTGTAGTGGGTTTTAGCCATGTTTCAGATAAAAGAGTTATTTGACTACTGGATACCTTACAGCCCTATAAGCAAGTTTCAGGTCACCCTTAGGAGTCTATATGAAAGTAAATATAGGGGAAAAGCCTCCAGTCCTTATTTGTACTTCAGCTCTTTTACTCTCCTAATCTTTTTGCTTGCAAACCTCTGGAGTCTTTCCAAATGCTTGATATGCTTAGTAAGGTATACTACAAGGGGGTATTGTACACAATAAAGGGTTTAATCAAACAAACCAATTGCTACAGACCAACTAATCAAATAGGTGCTAATGAGACATCATATCCAATATCAATTCTCCTTAACAGATCAATAACAGAAAGCAAAATTCCAACAATCTGGAAAATAGCAAATGTCACCCCACTACTCAAAGGGGGGACCTGTTCAGACCTTACCAACAATCTTCCCATTGCCATATATCCCCACTTGCTAAAATATTAGAAAAATGTATTCACCAACAACTTATGCAATACCTACTGAAAAAAACAACTTCTTACTCCTACCTAACATGGGTTTAGACCAGCCCATAGTACAACAACTGCCATCCCCTTCTTCACCAACTTAATCAACCAGAACCGGATTCTAGGCAAACTTATATCAGCCATATTTTTAGACCTATCAAACGCTTTTGACATGGTCAGTCATCCTAAACTTCTTGGCTCCCTCACTGACTTTGGACTAGCCACTGACTCACTAGCCTGGTTTCAAAACTACCTAATAGGTAGACAGCAAGCAGTCAGGTGGAATAATAAACTATCCACACTGCTCCCTATTACAACTGGAGTCCCACAAGAATCAATATTAGGCCCTCTATTATTTTCCATATTCATTAATGATCTCAACAGCATCACTCAAGATGCAACTGTCATACAATATGCTGACGACTCAACACTAGTCTGCTCAGCCACGACCCCCTCACACTCCTTTCCACTCCCCAACAAGTCTTCAAAACCACTGAAGCTTGGTATCTCAGTAAAAACCTGTTACTGAACTCCAAAAAGACCAAATTACTAATTATCAAACCAAATAAATCCAACTTAGACACGGATTCTCTCAGTATTACATCTAGTGATGGAACCATTATCTCCTCAGACTCCCACACAAAACTACCGGGTGTTACAATTGACAACAAACTGAAGTTTGACCTGCACATAAATCAAACCATCAAAAACATACACAGAAAACTAGGCAGTCTGTACAAAAATAAAACATACCTAAATCAACAGACTAAAATTACTATGGCTCAAACTCTGCTACTATCTACACTTCTATATGCTAACCCCATCTTCACCAACCTATCCAAAACAGAAATTACAAAACTAGACACGTTACAATCAAATTGCCAGATTTGGCACAAATGCCCCCTACTGTTCCCATCATTGCCGCTCACTATACCAACTAAAGTGGCTTGAACTTCAAAATCTCATTACTTTCCACCAACTAGATTTCGCTAAAAAACTCCGACTATATCCAGACAAAATACCAACACTATCTAATTTACTTAAAATACATGAAAACCCAAGACAACTACGCTCTAGTGACAGGGCCTTAATCAAGATCACCAGATCCAACAACTCAGCAGGAGACTCCCTATTTCCTAACTACATAGGAAAAATCTGGAACTCACTTCCCCCCTGATATTACCTCAGCAAATTCTATCACTAAGTTTAAACAAATACTAATGCAACACCTATTTACCAATTGACAATGCCCATGCCTTCCCCCAGGCTGACCCTCTACACCTGCTTTTCCCTCATGTCTTTCTCATTCTACCACTGCATAATAATTTACTGCATGTACTAGTATTCTCAATATGCAAACCTCATCTGCTAGGAGTTCTACTACACTCCTGAAAGCTCTATACTACTCACTGTACTCCCCGCCTCTTTCTTACGCCATCATACTCAAACACAATATTGTAAATTTACACATATCTATGGGCAAATTAGACATGCTCTGATTAATTCAAGTAGAAATTACTGGACATACAACTAACATGTCCTGCTACTACAATTTTCAGCTAAAATATTTTTTTTCTCTATTTACTTTTAAAATGTTATGTTTTGAACTGGGTCTCTGTATCTGTGAAATGACTTGGTATATGTTTACTTACCTTTGTATATTTACAAACTCTGGAGCTTTTCTCCCCGGGCCTCTGCTGAAAATGGATATTTATCAAGTCGGATTCTCCCGGTCAACAAATGTAAAATAAAATAAAATAAATAAATAAAAATAATCAAAGCAGAGAACAAGCAGATGAGGACCTCTTTAGACCTGAAAGAAAACCTTTTGTTATGAGCTGTGTGAGGTAAAAGGATTTCCTAACCAAATGATAAGGAGCTGTCCACCCTTGTGGCGAGGTCTCTCACAGCTACGTAGGTAAAACATGTAGACAGCTCAGGGAACGCATACGGGAACATGTATATGCAATCAGGACAGGTGCTGAAAATAATGCTCTAGCGAAGCATATTAAACAAATGGGAGCGGAACATGACTTTTGTTTTAGTGTAATGCAAGAAGTAAAACCTAGTATGAGAGGGGGGGATTTAGATGCATATCTGTTAGAGTGTGAACTTAAATGGATTATTAGGTTAAGAGCAGATAAATCCCCTGGTATGAATGATAGAATTCAAATGAAGCCCATACTTAAAAATAAAAGAATATATAGACCATAAGATTTGTGGTATTATATATGTTCTGCTTGTTTTAAGATATATATGTGTTGTTAAAAAATTTTTATTTTAATTTTAAATAGTTTTAGGATTTTTAACAGTATTAAATAGATTATTTAAATAGTTGTGATGTAATTTTACAAGATAGTTACATGAACCAATGGCATTTGAATGAAGTGTATTTAAATACTACCTGTTGTAATGGCACAATGTAGTTTGATAAAGCCGAGAAGGTGAAAGCGCTTACTGTGCTAGCGGTTGAATAAAGGATCAAATATTTATTACTGGAGTATTATTTTCGTTGGAGTGAAAACCTTGGAGCCTGAAAATATACAGCCTTTGTCTTTACCTGCATGTGGTTGTTTTCTGTACTGTGATATATCCTATAATGCTTGTAAATGTGATATGGTTTGATTACTTTTATATAAATGTTAATATTGACCATGTCACAAGTAATAATTCAATAAAGGTGTTAATAAATAAATAAATTATAACTATTATCTTCACAACTGGGGTTGAGTCTAATAAGACTTCTGATATCATAGTTAGGTCACTTATGATGTATTCCATGGTTTTGCATATAAGACTTGTTAGGCTAATTGGTCTATAACTGCCAGGATTTGTGGTGAGGCCTCCCTTGTGGATTGGCTCCACAGTGACTGACCACACCAAATTTAATATGTATGAAATATTGCATTAATAATGAAGAAGTCAAATAGACCATCACCAACCTGCTCCAGCCTGTCCCAGTATGATAGCAGCCACAGATAAGACTTTTGTCTCTTTTACGTACTAGCTTAGGGCTCTACCCTGAGCTCTAAGAGATGTGTTAATTTTCTTGCCAGGTTCAAATCAGGTCAAGTACTTGGAAATGAGGCTGAGATTCCTGCGGTGGGACTAGAACCACTGCAATATGCCATCACTGAGTCAGGCAGCTAGTACCCTACCCTTATACGCATGGCATGCCTAAAAGCAGGTGTACAGGCAGTACAGCTGCAGATGCATCCTCTGCATGCCCGAAAGATCAGATAAAAGCAAGTGTGTATGCATGTACATGCAATTGTCAGGGCTCATTCACAGTGGTACAAAGTTAGATATGATGAATGGTATACTTGCACAACTGTGTCATAGTGTGATTCACAGACCTTTATGTACTGACAACCCTCATTTCCATAGAGACTTCATAACTTCAAGTAAGGTTGATGATGTTTCCTAAGTGCTGCCATTTTGTGTGCTACATTTATGCAAACTCAATGGGATACCACAATTAAAGCTAATAGTTTACAATAAGTACACCAAGGAGTAGGTTAAGAAACCTTCAGGAATACCTTCTAAATTACTGGTAAGTGAAATTATGTATTTATGGCATGTACTACTATAACTGGTTAGAAGGCCCCCTTTTAAAATATTGTTCTTTCAAAACAGTGCACTTGGTCCACCCTCTGGGTACCAGCTAATGGCACTACACTGGACAAAGCTACATGTCTATATTTGTTGCATTTAACCAAGTGAACCTTAACTAATCTACTGCGTCAGACATTTCTCCTATTCCCTCCTTTCTTATTTCTCTTCAAGACCAAGTGGTGCCACCCCCACATACACACAAAAAAAAAAATCCACTAGCATCTGAAATGGTGAAACCTTTCAACTGTCCAGATTTTCACAGAATATCCAGGTTTTTACATCACATTCTTGGTCTGTTCCTCATTATATCTGTGTCTTTCTGGCAAATCATTGAAAATTGAAGTCACTAAATGATGACAGACATTTGAGTTTCAACTTAATCCATCCATTCACTACCACTTTTTCTATTTTTGCACATGGACTCAGGATGTCACTTCAACTAGTGACAATCATCTAAAGCTATGGAATACACCACCGGGTGACTAGCCCTGCCATGGGAGGTTTGACTTCATATTGTTCAGAAAATGCATGTTTAGTGGAAAAAACAGTTATCTTAGCTTCTTTCTAAGTTTATAAAATCAACATTCAAAATCTCTCCCTGATTTTGGACCTTTGTTCCCCATTACTTTTGGCTTTGTCCAGATTTCTTGTGCTAAGAGGTTGAAGGATCTAAACATGACAACTGTCAGCTGTATCACTACTTTTCTGTATTTCTTAATATTGCATCATTAATTGAATGATATTTGCCAGCATGCTTCAACTCAGTAAGTATAAAGTTACAATAGTAATTCTATTTTTTATTATTTCTAGGAGAGTGATGTATCATCCTCAAGGAGCAAAGCATAGAAGAGAGAACTTCATCACTGAGGTACTGAGGAAGTATAACCTAATGGATGCACTTAAGACATATAGAAAAGATGTTTTTGGAAAATGAGGTTGAAGATATGCAGAATTAACTAAGGTGTGGAGTCAGGTTCTAGATGACATAAATGCAACAGGGTAAGGAAATCATGCTTTGGCACAGTGCAGAAAGAAAGCTAAGGATTTAGGGTCCCATGCTTGGAGTTAAGCTAGGTAGAAAACAATTGTATATAGGTCCACAGGCTGTGGGCCTTCCACTGTCCAAAGTTTAACACCTAATAATTAGTGCCTGCTGTCTCTATGAGGTGATGACTGATGAAGAGGATGAAGGAAATGTGTTCATGCAAGGTGTTGTGAATACTGGTGGCATCTTGTTACATCTTCTTCTTCCACACATACGTTGCACAGAAGGTCAATGTTTTCCTTCCATTTGTACTTTTATATAAATATATAAATTCAACATGTTTCCTGATAAGATACTTCATGAAGACCAATAATCGCACAGTAGAAAGCACATTGTAAGTGTGGATATAAGTCATCTATTACTATTTCAGATTGTTTAAACAGGATACATTATTTAAACAGTTATGTATTTTTTTTTTATTGGTGTAGCACTGGAACTATAACACAGTGTGGCAGACCACAGCAGGCAGCATTGGAAACTATAATGTGGTATGGTAGACCACAGCAGGCTGATGGTAATAGCAGTATGTCTTCTGACCATGATGCCATTATTTTCATAGTCAAGACACAGTCTCAGGACAGTGACACACAACTGCAACATGTAGTGATAGGACCCCTTGCCATAACCATTGACCCAGACTCACAGGCACACATCATGATGAAATTCCATTACCAGAAAGGGTGATGGTCATCTCGCACCTCAACACCTCTTTCGTGTGGATAGGATGAACTACTGGAGTAAGACACAATAATGTCTGAAGATTCCATTACTCAGAATGCACACAGTGGTTCCAGGTGAAGGCATCAATCACAGATGGCTCCACAGACATACAAGCCATTGCCTGCACAACAGCAGATGTGAAATTACATTGTTTGGACACAGACAGCTGTCAATGTCATAGAGATAGAGTGCTGCAGGGTATATGTGATGAAATTCTCCAGTACAATGGAATGGTGGAGGACAGGGATGGTCCTATGATAATCCTCATTTAGAGCATGGTTGCACACACACTGCTTTCATGTCAGCCTCTACGTGCACACTACTGAAGACTTATCAGACAAACACTGGGGACACTACTGGATGTAGCCAAAGGAGCACTTGAATGACTGGTGGATGAGAAAGCTAGTTACTCCATTTGACCCAAAAAAGTACTGCATGCATACATATGGATTTACCCAAGAGGAAGAAGGCAGTTAAGCATTTTCAAAATTCTACATCATCAGGCAGGACCTGTGAGTCGAGTTCTAGGTCCTGTAACACTGTTTGGTTAATGTCATGAATGCCTTCTACATCTAGTGGATGTCATCAGTGTAACACCTAAAGCCACATGCTAGCCCTTGGTCGTGGTCTATAGGACCATCACTGACACTATCATTAGAGGACACACCGTAAGACATATTTTTAATTTGGCACATTTCCAATGATTGTAATACATACTTTAACCAATAAGAAAACAAAGAAATGTCAGAAGAAAGTAAAGCAACCAAGAAATTACAGCAATTGCACATGCCTGAATGCTGAGAAAAGTAAAAAAAATATAGTGAATATAGTGTGCTTGTGTTTTATATATATATATATATATATATATATATATATAGAGAGGGAAAAAACATTTGTAACTGCAGTTTCCAGTTTGCGTTACTTAGTGAATACGCCCTCATTAGCACAATGATTCATTTATTCAGCATGTATTAACTCAATACTTCAGCTCACCTACCTCTCCCAGCTCTAGTCCTGTTGGTATAACTAAAACTGTTGTGCCACTCTAACACTATACCAATGATAAAAAGTACATTTGTGTACAAGAGATGGCGAAATGTCTGATGCAGAGTATGAGCTGACCACCCAGAGCCCACTGGTAACACTGTAACAACCCAGTATTATCTTTTTATGTTACACTAACATGTAATCAATGTCACGGCCCACTGTTTGAATTAGGAACTACTGCTTTGCCTGCATTACTGTGTGCCATGCACAAGCCTGCTTGGGGGGGGGGGGGTTCTCTGCTGCTGCTACTGCCATCAGCTGACCACTGTTACTATTCTGACTGGTGGGACAAATGATAGAGAGAGTGTCACTGCCACTATTGATCACTGGCTGTAGCAGCTGTACACCAGACCGACACGTGACCCTGTTATAGAGAAAGCAACAGGCCATGGACACTCTGCACAAGCGGATTCCTACTGAATGCCCCACCCAAAACTTCTTCAGGCATGAAAATAAGCTTTCAACAACCTAAACACTTGCTTAATGACTATCCATGTATGAGAAGGGTGGTGTTAAAGGGCTCCTATCCAGCTTCTTGCAGATTACAGACTGGTGTAATTAGCCAAGGTTCAAGTGGATAGCCTGCATCACTTGGAAGACATAACAGGAGGGGACACAAAAAGGAGATAATGAACGGTAATTAAACACCCGTGTCACCATAAAGACAGAGAAGTAGCAATAAGGAACAAGATTACATCACACGCACTCACCAACTACTTGATCGTGACGAATCCTACCATGCAGGAATATTCTGTGTCACCATAAAGACAGAGAAGTAGCAGTAAGGAACAAGATTAGATCACACTCACTCACCAACTACTTGATCGTGACGAATCCTACCATGCAGGAATATTCTGTGTCACCATAAAGACAGAGAAGTAGCAGTAAGGAACAAGATTAGATCACACGCACTCACCAACTACTTGATCGTGACGAATCCTACCATGCAGGAATATTCTGTGTCACCATAAAGACAGAGAAGTAGCAATAAGGAACAAGATTACATCACACGCACTCACCAACTACTTGATCGTGACGAATCCTACCATGCAGGAATATTCTGTGTCACCATAAAGACAGAGAAGTAGCAGTAAGGAACAAGATTAGATCACACGCACTCACCAACTACTTGATCGTGACGAATCCTACCATGCAGGAATATTCTGTGTCACCATAAAGACAGAGAAGTAGCAATAAGGAACAAGATTACATCACACGCACTCACCAACTACTTGATCGTGACGAATCCTACCATGCAGGAATATTCTGTGTCACCATAAAGACAGAGAAGTAGCAGTAAGGAACAAGATTACATCACACGCACTCACCAACTACTTGCTCATGACGAATCCTACCATGCAGGAATATTCTGTGTCACCATAAAGACAGAGAAGTAGCAGTAAGGAACAAGATTACATCACACGCACTCACCAACTACTTGATCGTGACGAATCCTACCATGCAGGAATATTCTGTGTTACCATAAAGACAGAGAAGTAGCAATAAGGAACAAGATTACATCACACGCACTCACCAACTACTTGATCATGACGAATCCTACCATGCAGGAATATTCTGTGTCACCATAAAGACAGAGAAGTAGCAATAAGGAACAAGATTACATCACACGCACTCACCAACTACTTGATCATGACGAATCCTACCATGCAGGAATATTCTGTGTCACCATAAAGACAGAGAAGTAGCAATAAGGAACAAGATTATATCAGATGCACTCACCAACTACTTGATCGTGACGAATCCTACCATGCAGGAATATTCTGTGTCACTATAAAGACAGAGAAGTAGCAATAAGGAACAAGATTACATCACACGCACTCACCAACTACTTGATCATGACGAATCCTACCATGCAGGAATATTCTGTGTCACCATAAAGACAGAGAAGTAGCAATAAGGAACAAGATTACATCACACGCACTCACCAACTACTTGATCGTGACAAATCCTACCGTGCAGTTATATTCTGTGTCACTATAAAGACAGAGAAGTAGCAATAAGGAACAAGATTACATCACACGCACTCACCAACTACTTGATCGTGACGAATCCTACCATGCAGGAATATTCTAGACTCTGTTGTTGATACTGTGAATCAGATGTTTGTGGATCTAATCAACTGAGCTCTAACAATGTATTCATTTTTAATTTCTGAGTGTTAAATACTTATGGCTCATTTTCTATAGATGGATAACTAACAGCTCTGCTTTGTAAAATACGAACTCTATAATGGAGCACTATTGATGGGTATTGGAAACTGATCACTGTGTATAAACATGTATACATTGCAGCAGGAGGTTTCTTTCCATGAGAGCTATACTCCATAAAAAAATGAAAAATACTTAAACATGACATCCAGGGCCTTGATGTGTTACTTGATTATCTGAAGATTGTCAGCGGGCCAGATCATAAAGTATATAACTTAGGATACAGACATGATTTGTAATCTAAAAAGATCTGCATCCATTCTCCAAGTGCTTTACATCAAGTTACTACATCTTTAGCAGCAAATTCTTTTACTCTTTTTTTTTTCAGCAAAGATAATAAAAGTCTCTGCTTGGGAATCAGTTCTTCTTTATTCATTTCCCTGACTTCTGTTTCAGCATTACCCACCAAGATTATATGCACAGACTTTAAGTTAATTATGCATCGTGTTCAGCATAAACTTATGCAGCAAGATGTTAAATTCCACTTACGGAATAAAAAAAAATGTACAGTAGAAATATGCGATGTGTAGCTATCTATCTATAGACAGATAGCTATAGATATACATAAAGAGAGATATATACGTGCACCACTAATAAGTGAAAAAAAAAATGTCAGCTAGAAGATTATCGACTGCATATGGTGGAAATATGGAAGTTGACAAGTCACTATGCATGCACCAAGAAACAGCCTTTGCTCATGCAATGTCTTATTTTTAATAAACAAAGTAAAATATAATGTTTTGCAGGGGGCAGCACCCCCCCTCCTTACTAATTAAATATACTAATTCCAAGATTACACAAACATGGGATCAGGACAAAATTTCCAACTCCTAGATATGTGAAATCATGCACAACAGCTGCCTAGCTGACCATATGCAGTCGACTACACAGCTGTTGACCTAACAGCTGTTTGACCAGGTGACTAGTGCGTGCATTTGATTTAGCTGTAGCACACATTTATCGCGTGCAGTGAATCATGATAAACTCTTTCAGTGGTAGTGGTCAAATTATCCTCATTCTCTGTGGTTGTGTGACTGAGGAGTTAGTATATTTTATTTCTAGGAGTGTGAGGGGCAAAGACAATACATAAAAGCAATGTTTCTGGCTCTTTTAGGTGATCACCTTATTTTGTTGTTTTTTGCATTTCAATGTAGGAGATCACCAATGAAGTTTCACAGTGTATTTTATGTCAATGAAAGCAAATTACATATATGCGGTAATGGTTTATTTGATCTAAAGTTAATATGATTTACAACAAAAATAATGGCCCATTTGATCAGATGTTCATTTGATCCAAACCAGAAATGGCTGAATCACATTTGATCAAAAACTATGTTAACCTTTGTCAAATGACTGTTGGTTTTGGATTATATGAACTACAATGCAAATTAGTGTTAATCAATATTAGTTGCTTGCTAATACCACTATTATGTTGTGCCTCCATGTCTAGAAGACTGTGTGGACAAGCAGTAATTCATTTTATGAGGAGTATTATTTTTTCTCTGTGGCTGTGTGACTATAGAGTTGGTATATTTAAGTTAGGGGAGCATGAGAGGGCTTCAAAAAAGCTTTTGGAAATGTATATAATGTATGTGACATTTCAGTGAAATGAGTTTCAATGTTTTGTGGTTTCAATGAAAAGGAACACTGTTTTGTTTTTTTTTTTCTTTTTTTATAGGTTCATAGGAGGTTACTCGGCTAATAATCCTAGAGCCTTTATAGCTTCATAATTAGCTCTAGAGGACTTTACAAGACTTCTGATTTGCTTGTTCAGTTTGTGGAGGGAATTCTTCGACTGCAAAGGCAGTTGCCTCTTGTTCTTGGACATCAGATTCTTCCTTTTGTTATAAAATCTGTTTATACTAGATGTGCACTAATGTGGCTTGTTTTTTCCAGAGGGCCTGGTTTTAATCCTGTCAGGTATAGCCGAGACTATATAGTTGTTAAGATCATTATACAGGGCATTTGTGCACATTTGTGCATAGGAGTCATTCTTATCTGTGATTGCGGGGGGGGGGGGTATAAAACTTTTTAGACCATCACTTAGTAGGCTGTAGTTTGCTCTGGAGAAGTTCCTTATTCATTTTTTGCTCTTTTGGGGGTGTGGAGTCCTATAGTTACTTTGAATATGACTGATTTATGGTCCGACCTTACCAGGGAGGGCATCACACTCACATGGAGGGGCAGTGCAGTGCAGTGACCATTCATGTTTGTGAGTACTATCTCAAGGCCATTAGAGTCCCTTGTTGAGGTGCAGACTATCTGTTTCAGAGCATTTACATTGACAAAGTCCAGAAATCTCGGGGTGAGCATTTTTCAGCTTCCCTGTGTTACCCAGTCGATGGAGGGATAATTGAAATCTCCCATGTCTAAGGTGTTGGGCTGTATGGCGAGTGACTGCAGTAAGCCCAGGTAGGCATGGTGCTATTCTTGCTTGATGAAGGAGGACCTATAGCTAACAAAGATGAGGTAGGGTGTTTTGCCTATAGTTAATTGGGCATGGAGTAGTTTGAGAGAGTCATACTGTTTGACCAATCTCAAGATTTATTTGGTTTTAATGAAGATGGCTGCACCTCCATATTTGGTTCTTTCACTCTCATTCTGAGATCTAAATGTGTGGAAGGCATGTTTTGCTAGATCTACTAAACTTTCGTTGAAATGAACTAGAATTATATTTTTCTCACTATATACATGTGTGTGTGTGTGTGTGTGTATGTGTGTGTGTGTGTGTGTGTGTGTGTGTGTGTGTGTGTGTGTGTGTGTAAATATCTAATATATTTATACACACACACACGCACACACACATATATATATATATATGGAACGGATGTAATAAAGAACTACATGTCCAGCCAGTGGAGTTTCCAGTCGTTTTTTTATGTGGTTTGAAATTATCTTTTTTTATTTTACATGTTTTTGTGAAAATAATTATGAATGAGGTCCATTCCTTTTGATGTATATAGAAAATAAGCATTTGGAAAAAAACTAGCAGAAACCAAAACATTAGTGTCACACCCCCACATCCGTGGCATTTGTGAGACTATCACATACTCGTATTCTAGAGTACAGCATGGAGTTTATATGAATCATGGTTAGTTCTGTTTTACATGAATCAGCTAAAGGATGACAAGTCTCACTGGTGTGGGAATTAAATAACATTGTGATTCTGTTGATCTTTGCTACAGATGACAATGGCTGTTGGCTCCAACATGCTATACAACTTAGATCCACCTCCATATGATATTTTATTTACCTAACATATGTGTTTACATGTATTCTAGGTTAGATATTCACTTTTCCTGTCTGCTGCTACTTCACAGATATGACTAGGCATAATTCATAATCTTTTGGCCTTTGTAGCCATGCCTGCATACTATACACAATTTGCATTTCATTTAAGGAGGGGCCCTTTGTGGGCTTCCATCTCACTGGTGAGAGATCATTTCCTTTATTGTCTTGCTGGTGGACAGGGTGCAGTTGTTGCAGTGTATATGCTGCACTACATGAAACATTGGGATGTGCATTATATACATTTATTAGACAGTATACAGTCATTAAAGATCATGGTGTTACTGATGTTCAGCCATGTTAAACTGGGCATCAGCTAACTAATTATGAGTCATTGGGTGTTAGTATCCCACCGCTGGCATGGTATATCCACAGCTGTAAACCTCTGCAGTCATAGTACTGCTCCACACTACAACCTGTGACTCGCAGCTTTGTGAATCACACATCATCCTGTGGATCTTTATTTGAATGCCTACCACATTGCTGGACTCCTCCATGCATACAGTCATATATGGTAATATTCTACTGCATACATGGATGACTAAATATCCTTGGTAGCTGGGTAATTTTATGAACTATGTAGGGCTCTGGTGTGTGGTTTGGACAATGTGTCAGCCATAGGCAATTTTAAGCCATATATATGTAACTCATTTGTGTGAGCTTGTGTGTGTGCATGTGTGTTTGTCTATGTATATACATAGGTTCCCTATTACACTGTAGCAAACGCAGGTTGTCGAATGCACCTTTGTCGAACAGTAAAGAGCGAAAAGGCAAAATAGTGAAGCGGCGTTTCAGTGAATTCTTTCTCTGAGAAAGTATTCATTTGGCCGCTTTTGCTACTTTGCCTTTTTGGCACTGTAGCGCAATCTCGGAGTTGGTATATTTAAGTAGGGGGGTGTGGGGGGGCACAGCCCCCCACATTAAGAAATGTTTTACTGTTTTTTTTTTCTGGAACATTGTAAAATAATCACTGTTCTGAAGTTTCGACATTGTAAGCTTTCGCTTACATGGGGTCGATTATCTGTCATTTGCTCTCTGAGCGTGCAATATGATAATATAGACCCATACACATTTACATATATATTGCTCCCCAGCTGTTCCAACAAATAAAATAGATATAATAATCAAAGCTGACTCCAGCAAAGGAGGACATTTGAATGCACAAATGGCTGGTATAAAAAATGGCAAAGCCTATTATGTTGAAAAAAATACATAGCAGGAGTAATGAAGATAAGTGGGCGGCCACTGTGGTGCAGCAGTTAGTGTTGCTGCCTCACAGCAAGAGGTTCTCCGGTTCAATCTTTGGCTGGGGTGCCTTCTGTGTGGAGTCTGCATGTCCTTCCTGTGGTCATGTGGGTTTCCTCCGGGTGCTCCAGTTTCCTTCCACATCCCAAAGACATGCTGTAGGTGGACTGGATACTCTAAATTGGCCCTAGATGTGAGTGTGTGCATGTGTGTGCCTTCCATGGACACTGGGCTGGCAACTCAACACCGTAAAACTCCACTGCCAATCATGAGCAGACAAGTGATCAACTGTGGCAACCCCTAACCAGGAAAAGCCGAAAGAAGTAATGAAGATAAGTCTTTTAGATAAAGATGTGTCTTGTTTAAAAAAAAATCAGGAATTGAATAATTTGTTATATTGCTTAGGTTATATGATATATGCCAATATATGTGAAGTATAATGTTTATGTCTCAAGTGATAATTCAATAAAGGTGTTTGAAAAAATAAAGTTCAGAACATAAAGTCAATTTCTTCCGGTTAACACTTGGTTGTATCTGTACCATCCACACTAAATATATTGTCACTCCAATTTCACTGTATTTCAGGGAATGTGGTCATTTTAAAAACTGCTGTGACAGTAATTCTCTTACACCATGGTGGTGCAGTCTTATAGATTTAATATATAAATGTAAGAGATTTGGGCAAACAGGGGGACTTACCATCACCCCAAAAAACTCCTACTATTATAATATCACTGATATAGGGGATGAAATTATTCTTAGTGTGTCCCACTAAAGCTTTAACAAATTAATTGATAATGCTGATTCTTAAAAACAAACAAAGGTAAAAGTTATGGTTTGGTATCATTGGAGAGCAGTATTAGTGTGCGCTGAACTTTTGCAAAGGACAGTTTCAGGTGATTTGTGGGTAACCAACTATCTTGTTAACTATGTACTGTAGCTCACATAGTTGTTTAGTTATATTCATTCTGAAGAAAAATGGATGCTTTGTGGTACAATTTTCTGTTAACTGCTGAAAATGTTCACTCCAGCATAGATTAGATCCAAGGTGAAGAAGGATAAAGCTGTGACTATTAATAAAGTGATGACTACCACTTAATGTTCATTTTTTTAACCAGGTACTGCATGCCTGCAGGTAACAAGTGGGTGATGGTAGTCATTGTAGTGTTTGTGTGCTCTTGACCACATATGCCCATGGGGAGGGCAGAAAACAGGCTCAAAAAGTAAAGTAAGTGGTCATGTTAGCCTCTGGGGTTACGGTGTCTTACTATATACAAGCTCCCTCTCTGTCTGCATCAGGGTGATGCAGTTTAAGAGTTAGTAGATATGCTAAGTAGTTCCCTGGTATAGAGACAATTAGAATCCAGTATTCGGTTATAGGATATCCTGTATGGGAATGAAGCCATGCCCTCATCCCATTTGGTTAAAGTCATTCCCTTTACCTTCACAGACAAGCAGATAGAAAAGATGCAGGCAAGGATATGTTGGATAATTAGTGCAGTCAGAAGATTTTTGAGGAAAAACACAGATATTAGGCAGCCTTTTCAGACATATAGGAAGAACGCATGTTACTTACCAATTCTCACTAAAGGCAGGAAATGCACACATTTTTTATAAGCATAGAATTAAAGACAGCAAACTATGAAGGCAGCTGCATTATTTACAAATGGAAGGGAAACAGTGTTATTAGTCCTTATCAAAGTGGAGGGCCCCAAGACCTCTTGCAATGTGTTCTTTCCATAACCATACAGTTGAAATCATGCTGTATTAGCAATGCAAAATGTTCTAAATGTTCTATTACATGCATGCTGCATGTGGCAAAGCAGTTAGGAAAGCAATACTTGATTAATGTTAGCATGAAATACTTCTTTTCATTTTTCCTGATGCTTCCAGATTTGTGTTACACATTCACTGCAAATCGAAAGATTGCTGGTATTGCATAGCTATCCTCTGCTAGCTGAATTGTAGTGAGTCATATAGTATATTCATGGCCAATAGGACACAAGCTTCTACATGGTTATCTGGATGGTGCCCATCTCTGGCAGGCACTCTCCCCCAATTTACAGCCTTACTAGATGTGAACTGTTGAGGAATTCAGAGTGCTTAACAGCTCATTGCAGCCGAGATGATAGATGGCCTGCATAGAGGGAAAGAGTATATATGAAATATCATCACCGAAACATAAACATTTAATCTGCGTCACCTGTTTAATCTAAGCCTCTGTAATGATCACATTCCCAAAGCCTGGATGCTGGTAGTTGTAGTCTCATTAGCCTCATTGACCTCATTTGTAAAGCTACGGAACATATTGTTTCAGACATCAATAATCATTCCGGGGCTCATTAACATAATTTCCCATGCAGCCATTACTAATAGACTTGTAAATCTGAATGTACACCCATATGTTGTGCTGTGGTTAGCTAACTGGTTGTCTGATAGAACCCATGTGCTTAGAGTTGCAGGTGTAAATTCTGAAATAAAAAATAGCAGTGATATACTGCTTGATTCAGTGCAGGACCCCTCATCCTTCAGGACAACACTCCTGGCCTATAGTTATCTAAGTTTGCAGACAAATGTAAATTGCAAACTGTTATTTGGTCTTCCACTGATTCACAATTGTTCCAACGCAGGCCTGACTATGTTAATATTGGTTCAAGGACAGTGGTGTCAAATTAAATATGAAAAAATGTAGTATACCTCATTTTTGTGAATAAAATATTTGCATATCATATCATATATCATATCATATCATATCATATCATATAGATGACAGTCATAATCTCAACAGCACTTTGGAAAGTCTTCTGTCTGACTCATCTAATTTCCAAAAGCACCTTCTCTAGATCCGCAGAATTCTTAATTTCTTTTTATTCGTGTCTTATCAGACCCATTATTGAATATTCTTCCCCATTTTAGCAGGTATTTGTCTAAATACATAATTCAACTTGATAGACCTCAGGGATTCCTAACTAAACAAGATCAATGGCCTAAAGGACACAAACTCTACAAAAGAAGAAAGAAACTGTTGCAAAAAAGAGTAAAATCCCAGGATTGGAGGAACTCCCTGGTCAGCCTCAGTAAGAAGCTGAGATCCCTCATAAAATCCTTCAAAGCTAGTTACAAAAATTAAATCCCAACTGACTCTAAAGACAGCCACAAAACATTCTATAGCTATGTCAAGATTCTCAATGGCAACGCTCAGATCTGCTCTGAGTTACAACACAATGGCACTAAATATACAGAACCAACTGATATTGCCAACATCCTGACAGATAGGTTCAGTGCTAACTTTACCCCCCTCTCATCCACTAAAGGGCCCATCTCTATACTGGAAGAATGCAAAGTTCCTGTAATCATGGCTGCACAGGTAAAAAACACACTCTCAAAAGCCAAGAACACAGCATCCATGGGACCTGACAACATCCCAGGCTACGTTCTACATGAACTACAGAATGAACTGGCACCCCACCTAAGTACCATGTTCAGTCATAGCCTCACCACAGGCTATGTGCCCATTGAATGGTGCACAGTGACGGTTATCCCACTCCACAAAGGGGGAGCCACCACGGACCCCAGAAACTACTGCCCCATTAGCCTGACAAGCCTGGTCTGCAAAGCTATGGAACGTATCATCATGGAACTTATAAACAATGAAATTGGTAATCTCCAAGCTCTGGACCCCACCCAGTTCGGGTTTGCAAAAGGCAGATCATGTCTCCTAAACCTGATAGACTTCTTTGAAGCGGTCACCAAAGCTGTAGATGAGGGTAAGGTGGTTCACACAGCCTATCTAGATCACGCCAAGGCTTTCAACACCATCCCTCACTCTGGAATTATAGATAAACTCACTAAACTAGGTATAAATCCTTATGTCACAAGATGGGTTGCCAACTGGCTCACTGACAGAACCCACACTGTGAAAGTAGCAGACTCCAAATCCAACTTCAGACCAGTGACAAGTGTAGTACCAAAGGGTTCGGTCCTGGGTCCTCTCCTGTTTGGTATCTACTTCTCTGAAGTACAGGCTAACACAGAAGGTCTTTGGCTAATGAAGTCCACAGATGACTGCAAACTAGGAGCCATAATCAAAACTCCAAAAGATGTGGACATCCTATAAAAGGGCCTCACTGAGACAGATGGCTGGTGTCAAAGCCATGGCCTCAAGCTCAATGCCAAAAAGTGCATTGTCATCTCTTTTGGTAAAAACTCTGTACCCATGAACTACCACAAAGGTGGTAGTCTACTTAACATCGAAAGTGTGATAAGAGACCTTGGGACACAGGTGGACAGTAGTCTCTCCTTTGATAATCACATTGCTATAGTAGTCAGGAAATCCTTCTACGTGGCACACCTCATCACAAAAGGTTTCTCATCCGGGAAAAAAGAGGTCATTGTTCCCCCCTACTTGTCATTCATTAGACCCATTATAGAGTACAGCGCCCCTTTTGGTATGTACCTCACAAGACATCTACAACAACTGGAAAGGCCACAGAAATACCTCACAAAGAGGATTACTGGCCTCAAACAGATGCCCTACGCAGACCGTCTCAAAAAACTGCAGCTTTACTTTGTCACATAATGCCTACTCAGAGGTGATCTCTGCCTTATACACAAAGCTATGTCAAACCCAAAGCTTTTGGACATGCTCCACTTAAAGAAATCCCAATCCCTCTGAGCTACACGCTCCAGGGACCTGCACCTTGTCACCACAATAAATAGAACATGCTGGAGGGATAGATTCCTGTCCCAGAGACTCCCATACTCTGGAACAAGCTACCTATCTATATCAAACAAAGCTCCTCATTAGCACTCTTCAAGAAAAATCTTGATGACTGGATGGGAGATAGGAAATTCACCCCGGGGATCACTTCTGTGGTTCTGCTCGACAGTGGCACAGGAAAATAATTTTCTTGGGTGGCAAAAGCCAGGGTACCTTTTGGCTAGGCTTATATAGGCCCTAGGCCCAATAGCCTAGAACCTACCTATGAACCTATGAACATATCCAGACAGACAGGCAACCATTTTGCTGTACTCTATTTCTTACAAATACAGACTGGCAGCTATTTTTCTGTACTCTATTTCTTACAGATACCTCTCTTAGGAGGTCATAAATGATCTGTCCTTCCTTGACTTCCTATTTGTCTTTGCAGGACAAATAATTCATTAAATACCCAGTTAAAGCCTTCATCAACAGATAAATAAATTGGTATGGTAGATTCATATCCAAATGTATCCTTCCCTCTGGAGCAAGCTTTCACCGTATGAGAAGCAGAGTAACATCCTTGCAGACTTCAGGGTAGCCCTAAGTAATTCAATGGATAGCCATGGATTTCTTCCATCTATATTGTGCTCCCTACTTTACGCTGGAGGCAACTTTTGGATATGGTTTATTAGTAGTCTTGTAATAGTCTGCAGACTGGCTGCCTAGTATGAACATATCAATTGTTCTCTTCAAATACTATTTTATCTTGCCTAATAGATAACATAAAATACCTCTTTATAACTAAAATGTTTGAAAGCTGTTAAACAAATTAAACTTGAACATCTGCAGTTCAGGGCAATTGTAGAAGAAATTATACGTATATAGAGTGGAACAGAAATGTGTGTTCAAGCACATTCAGTAATGACGCAGTAAGCAGTAGGAATTAGAGGTGTACTGTTTCAGATCATTCTTTCAATTAACAGTACAAGGGAGGCAAAGAGCTATCTATAGCACACAATGCATAATGCAAATTTTAATACATATAGGTTTATAGGTTCATAGGTAGGTACTAGGCTATTGGCCCTAGGGCCTATACAAGCCTAGCCAAAAAGGTACCCTGGCTTTCGCCACCCAAAAAAATTATTTTCATGTGCCCCTGTCAAGCAGAACCACAGAAGTGATCCCCGGGGTGAATTTCCTATTACCCATCCAATCATCAAGATTTTTCTTGAAGAGTGCTAATGAGCAGCTCTGTTTGACATAGATAGGTAGTCTGTTCTAGAGTATGGGAAGTCTCTGGGACAGGAATCTCTCCCTCTGGCATGTTCTGTTTATTGTGGTGACAAGGTTTAGGTCCCTAGAGCATGTAGCTCAGAGGGACTGAGATTTCTTTAAGTGGAGCATGTCCAACAGCTCTGGGTTTGACATAGCTTTGTATGTTAGGCAGAGATCGCCTCTGAGTAGACGATATGCAACAGAGTAAAGCTGGAGTTTTTTGAGACGGTCTGCAATAAGGCATCTGTTTGAGGCCAGTAATCCTCTTTGTGAGCTATTTTTGCAGCCTTTCCGGTTGTTATAACTGACAGCACAACAATGATATTGATAATTATAAACGACACTGTCAATTACTGCTGTAAAATGGGCAGTACCATCACTTTTGATGTGAGAAATAACAGAGCAGTGCTGGGGTTAACAGTGTTGTGTAGGTGAGGCAAAACAGAATCCTTTTGGTCTAAGATAATGCATTTGCACTGAAAGTAACTAATTTAATTATTTGAAACAGAAAGCAATATGGTGCTATAAAGGTATATAAGGGAGTTTATTGATTGTTTCAGTCTCATTATTTTTTTTTAAGTTTGGGAGTTATTTCTTATGGAAAAAATAGTTTTAGTTTGTTTTTAGTTGATTAAAGCTGACTTGAAGTTGCCAGTTTAAAGTTAACATACCAAAGAAGAAAATCCACTAAAGAACATTAGATGGTTGGTGGGGATTGCCAATAGTTTTGTTACATTTCCCTGAGGTTCAACAGAGACTTGAACTGAAAATAAAAGTTTAGAGCTTTAACCTGATGAAAAAAAGCAAAGCTTTTTTTTTTTTTTTGAAGGGGTCAGGCCTCCTAAATAAACCAATATGGGGACATTACTCATCACATCTGTTACCTATATGTAACACCTCCATAGTTACCCATACTTAGGAAAAGTGTAAAATACAGAATACTATGACTGCTAGTGGAAAAATCAAAGCCAAACTAGGTGAGATTTTCTACGGATAGAAGAGAAAAGAAAATTTGAAAATCTGTGAGTCAAACTTCCACCCATTTAGGACTTTTTGACTAATAGGTAAACCACTCTAGCCACAAGGTTCAAGGATATTTAAGCATGTTCTGAACTGTATAATACATCCAGGCTTGAGCTTTAAGGTTTTCTTCATCAGATATTTAAGGGAAGAGAACTATTATAATGAAAAAAAAAAAAACAGATGCTTCTCAATTGTACCTCATCAAAATGTTCTGCACTTCTACTGGTCAGTGTTTGGATATCTACATTTTTTGCAAGCAATGGTAAAGCCATGAAGATAAATGCTGATGTCAGTAGCCGTGTCTCCTGTTGCCCATCTAAGACATCATACTTTACTGAAAGTATGATTTCTGGAATATAATGAAAACAGTATTTACTGAAACAATATCTAAAAGAGGAAGGTTAAACTTACGTTTTCTGCGTGTGATCTCATTATCAGAATGAACTCTGATACAGTCAGCTTTCCATAAGATATTTATTGGAAATCCATGGGGAGGACATTGACAGTGCTATTTTTGCCCCAAACCCCTTTAACGACAATCTTCACAAATTGCAACATCCAGACGTTATACAGGTTGTGTGGAGCAGCACTGGTTGAAGAAACCATTAGTGGGAGCACTGGTTGATGAAACCATTAGTGGAACACATCTTGTAAAAATCTGGGTAGCAGATAGAATGCATCATATAGTGTAACAAGAAGCATAAACTTAGAACAATGTGGTAAAATCACAGCCAGAAACTGAATCAGTTTTCCATGAAGTGACAGCCTTGACCTAAAGATCTTTTTGGTGAATCATCATAAAAATCCCCATGTTTGATATAGAATGATCTCTAGAACAGAACAATTTATGATAATTCATGAAGTCAATATATTTCTATAGAATCCACTAACAGTAATAAGGTACATTATAATACTGATATGCTTGATAGGATTTTTTTTGATATTTTAAACTAATTTACAGACCAAGCATTCAGCATTCAATATTTTATTTATTTATGTCTTAATTAGAGCAGGCCACTGATCCACATAGTTGTTTTTCATACATTATCAATAAGGACTGCTCGCTTAAGTGATTGGCTCAGAAACACACTACATTTTTGGAATAAACATAATTAAGGGTCTCTAATGAAATGAATAATATCATCTCATCAAGTTTGGGTAACAACATTTAATTCTAGTATTCATGTAATCTTCAAATAAATATTTGGAATAAATTATTTCACTTCTATTGTTAATTACAAAAATGATTTGTCAGCTTTCTGAAGAAATGAGAACAGAATGCACGTAAACCGTTCCCCAAGTTAAATATTGACTTATTGCCAGGCTGTATTTGGTTATTGTCTCTTGCTATGGAAATTAAATTTTGCTGACAGGAAATCAATGAAAGTGTAGCAAATAGATGTGTTTTTTTCCTCCCAGATGATGATCCACAATTTTCTTTGACATGCACGTTAGTCACTAAAGGCTGGGACACAGTTAACTGAATCAATGGTCAAAGATGGATTTGCTAAATAAAGTATATCAAATCAGTTGAAATGCATGTTTAACAAAATGGCCTTTATTCTCCAAGATCTCGGCAAACTCGAGTATGTTTTTTCTTTCAGTGAGATATAACAGCATCAGAGTTTATTATATAAATGAGGTCACCATCAGAAGATGTAGCTTTAGTATTACTCTGTCAAACGTTATTTCACTAAACATCACTTTCTGTTATTTTGTTACACAGATCTTGTTATTAGTAAAGTAAGATTCAAAGGAGTAAGATTCAAAGGACTGTTATGTATCTGTCAATAAAGCTTACAGCATATTCTGGCTTCAAGACCAGCTCACTATGGTTACCCAGTGCAGGGGCATAGGTGACTAGAGCAAGGGGACAGATGGCGAGAATGAATGATTGCTACCAGCACAACCATCATGCATGGTGGACTGATAGCACATGTCCTTGCAAGGCAGTATCTACTGAAAGGAGAGATATAACTTATGTAACATATGGGCTGGGGTTATGAGCTTCTCTCTGCTAAGGTAAGCTCACTTAGTAGCCTTTGAACAAGCATGTATGGAGGTACATGCACCTTCTACTGAAATGTCTTTGAGGCTCTTGCATAGATTAGCACTTATGAGAGCTACTAGGGGAGGAGATCATAAGGTTTAAAATAGAAAAAGCCTGCTGACTGCCTGGAATCAGAGAGCACAATGGAGAAAAAATTAATCTGTGAATCATAAAGGGGCTGATTGACAGGCAGCAAGGACTAAAAAAAAAGAAAGACGTCTATGGGTGTAATGGAGTTTAAAGATGGACGTTTTCTTGAGGTGCAGATTATGTAGCATCTGCGCTGGGAATGAGTGCTTGACTCTGTCAAGGTAAACTCACATGGTAGCCTTTGGGCAGGCATGTATGGAAGTATATGCAACTTTTACTGAAAGGTCTTGCAGGCCTTTGCATAGAAGAGAACACCTGAGATACCAGGGGATGGGGATGGTAGAGGGTAAAATGGAAAAAGCCTTAATGGTTACCTGGAAGGCAGTGTCTGCAATCAAGGAACAAGAGTCAAGATGTGTTTCTTATTTATTGGTGAATAAATGCATCGGTGGGTTACAGAGGGACTAATGGTTGGCAGGCAGCAATGGTTGAAAAACCATAAAAAAGAAAGTCTGCTGTAGGTACATGTGTGTTGAGCAATGAACATTTTTTTGAGCACTTTGTTCGACTGCATTAGCTGACTTCAGATTTACCTCATTGTAATAAAGCACAGTGAAAACACTTTTTCATTTAAAAAAAAAAAAAAATCACATAGTATAATTTCAAAACTGAAACCTGATAAAGTATAACTTTGTTTTTGTCCCAGAGTCTGCTGACCATCTGGCCAGTTGCTGCATATCCTGTCATTCCTGCCAGCCTTTCAATGAAAATGTCTCTCTTGTATCAATTGCAGTTTCTAGCATGGAATATGTCAACCCCAAACATGTGCCCTGCCTTCCTTTCCCCACAGAGACAGGCAACCAGCCATGCCTAATCAGTTGCTGTCATTACCTCATCAGCTCTTACACAGTCTGGGCTGCTAATCAGAAACAAGACATGTGTGTTGTAGAACTTTTTCTGCCTGCTCTACGATACTATGTGTACGAAAAAAATAGCAGTTATTATAATAACAAAATAAATAACAGCAGTCTTGCAAAGAAAAAGCTAAATGAACAGTAAAAGCCAATGTTGAAAGTATTCCAATGTTTCATATATCTCACCAGTAAATAATAAATTAGTGCAAGGTTTATTGCACATTTAGTCTGAAGTATAATTTCGAATGTAATAAGTGCAATGGAATAAGCAAACCACTGATGAGAAGTTTTGTTTCAAAATATACAAAATCATTAAACCGTAAAGATGTTTGCACATATTTCACTAGGATCACCTGAATGATATGCGTAGGCATGTGCTGTTGAACATTCGTAATTATAATAATTGTAAACCAGTGAAACCAATCTCTCTTTCAATCAGCACACTTGTAAAATTCAGATAAATATAACAGAAAAGAAAGTCTATATGGCCGTAATACAATTAAACATTATTATGCAAAATAAAATAGCAATAATCTTTTGATATTTACTTCTTTTCATTAGACTGTCAATCGTTTCATCACAGTTAATTTAAACAAATTATTCAAAACACCAATTAAAACATAAAGACAAGTAAAATCACTTAAACTACATAGCTATAAATACGCATATAATATACATTTAATGTTTCCCTACACATCTCATACTAAAACACATTTGATGGTAATACCTTTATTAAAACTGCCATCATCACACTATGACTCAAGAAAAGGGTTTGGTCTTCATAAAGGTGTTAATTTCAAATGTGCTTGAATCGGAGCTACTTAAAGACATTTTGCATATGCATTTATTTCATCTATTTTAAGTGATGTTAACCATCCTTAAGTTTAAATTATTTGATTAAAAATGGTTAATTGTCTTTTATATGCTGAACCATCTGTAAAAGGAACCTGAACTGACTGACAAGTTAAATGACAGCAAGTTGTGGAGACTGTCACAGGTAACACAGCAGCTAGGTATGAAAGAAGAGCAACACAATAATACATAAAAGGTGTGGCTTTTGATAAAGTGAAGGACTGATTCTGTGTAAGCTTGGTTCTACAATGGTAGGACTAGTGTATTTTTATCTTGGAGAATATTATGTATTCCTTTTTCCTTTCAGGTTTCATGGCCTGATAGTAACTCATAACTGAATGGTGAGTGTTTATGCACTTATTAAATCAAGTCATAGAGGTAAATTACTGAATTTGCCTTTTGTAGACAATCATAGTTTAGGGGTGGCCACGGTGGTGCAGCGGTTAGTGTTGCCGCCTCACAGCAAAAGGTTCTCCAGTTCAATCCTTGGCTGGGGTGCCTTCTGTGTGGAGTCTGCATGTCCTCCCTGTGGTCAAGTGGGTTTCCTCTGGGTGCTCCGGTTTCCTCCCACATCCCAAAGACATGCTGTAGGTGGACTAGACACTGTAAATTGGCCCTAGGTTTGAGTGTGTGCATGTGTGTGCCTTCTGTGGAAGGTTAGGCACCAGGCTGGCAATGCAACACTGTAAAACCCCACTGCCAATCATGAGCAGACAGGTGATCTGCTGTGGCAGCCCCTAACCAGGAAAAGCCGAAAGAAAAAGAAGTAGACAATCATAGTTTAGAAGTTTGGTCAATGGCACCAGGTTTACACTGCAGTGCCTTGTTGATCCAGATTTTTTTTTTTGCTTTATAGGACAGGGTAAATTGCAGATCATGAAAACATCATGCTTTTCCTGCTATGATTTTCTTCTTGATAACTATTGCAATCCTGACTTTATTAAAAGTCTTTCAATTCCAGTAAGTTACTTTATGGCTGACATGGTTAGATGTGATCACTTTGTTGTGCCAAAGCTGAATGCAAAGCCTAGAATAACTCGCAAAAATGAAGTAAGGATTTCCATACTGAATATAGTTTCACTAAGAGAATGTGGTATGAAAATATAGAATGTGGAGGAGATCATGAGTCTATTAATCATGGGGAGGACAGGCTATAAATGATGGCAGAAACATGGTGACTCAGACTCTTGCAAAGACATTGAGGAATGTCTTGATAATCCATGAAAGACCTATGCCATTCATCTGTAATGTAAATATACAGCAAGCTAAATGGTATCAGGCTATGTTCTACAGCAGGACTGCAATTGTGAGTAGAAGAGGGCATTTGGGAAGCATTTGCAGGACTTTCTCAATAAAGCAGAGCAAAGTTATTTTGTTTTGATAATGATATGCTGTTATCAAGACAGACCAAAATGGATATAAAGATTGCCTGAGTCCTCATAAGACTAATGTAAGAGGCACAAGTATATATTTCTGTCTAGCAAATGGGGATGAACACATGGTTCAGCAAGAGAGACAGTCAAAAGATCACACGCAAGAAGGGCCAGCATACAGTTCAGATAGACACTGTACTAGTAAGGAAAGGACATCAGAGTTCAGTTGAAACTGAAAGTTATCTCTTGTGAAATGTCCATTTCTCAAGAATAAACTACTCTAGCCACAATCATCTGCAAGCATTAGTCAGACAAAGTCCTAAGGTCAAAAGAGACTAGACTAGGCTGAAAACTTGGAATATGGATAGTACAAAGGCATATGACTTCAAAGTAACCTCTTAAAACAATGCGTGTGTAAAGAACAGATTTTCAGTCAGGACAGGTACAGACATAAGATACAGAAGGAAAGCTGGTGGTGGAAAGCAGAAGTTGAGGACATTATCAATAGATGAAAGAGAAGAAATGAGAGACAGAAAATATGGACTGGGTTCAGGAAGAATATTGGTTGGCTCGCTTAGAATATAAGAGAGCTGCCTTAATATTAAAGGAAAAAAATGTGTCAATGAACCTCTAGCAGATTCTGGAAAATGATTTAGCAGATGGCACAAAGAAGTTTAATACATTTACAAGACAATCAGAATAACATAAAAACAACGATTTTTAGTACACACCATTCATAAGGGACACACTATTGTGCATAATCTATGCAGCAGTCTGTAGACCATCAAAAGTAGATGGAATTGATACTTTGATAAGCTTCTGAATGAAGAAAAACCCATACATGCTGTACTCTCCCATGCACAACTCTGATGAAAGAGTAAGGAAAACCCACCTGAGAAAAAATGATGACATGCATATTCCCTCCGGTACAACTCTTTTGAGTGTGTACCTTTAACTCCTAGTCGGTGTGGCCTGAGCCTTTAAAAATGAAGTTATCACCTTACAATTCTAACGAGTACTCATTGACAGAGGTCAAATATCAATATAATTGTGTTTGCCATCATGTATGCTTCAAGATAAAATATTCTGATAGATATTCTGATTCATGAAGCATGGTTTTGGAATTATTAATGCAAGTATGAGCAAGTAATATTTGATGCCTAGAGGAGCAGTAGGAGGTAACTGCAGATGCACCTGGAGGCGTCACTCGGATAAACTCTAGAAAAGCAGCAAACTCAAATGAATTCCCAGGATATATACTCAATCTGTTGAATAGATTAAGGGGTAATGGGTCCTGAGGGCATTTCATCATGGAATGGAGAGTGACAGAGGTGTATAACTTTTAGTTATGTACTTACCATAACTTTAGATGTTTGGGATCCATCTCGCCTACATTCTGTACTCATGGGTTCGGAGCCGATCCTCGGCTCCGACTCGGCACGCTATACTATAGAACGAAGTCTCTTATTGGCTGAGCTATCCTACATCCCAGGATGTACCACCACTGCTTTCCCAGATCTTGTTTGTCCGCACACATGCACACACACATAGACTGTTGAAATAATATTGCCAGGTGTTTCAAGATGAAACGGCTGAACTCGAACCGTTCAGTCTCTTCTGATCTCCAAGGCAGGGGGAAGGAGGGTGGGTTATTAGGAATGTAGGTGAGATGGATCCCAAACATCTAAAGTTATGGTAAGTACATAACTAAAAGATGTTATGTGATCCTATCTCACCTACATTCTGTACTGATGGGACAGCGTCCCTAGCACCTGATTCCTGGGTGGCTCACTGGAAAACACTCCTGAGAACTGTGGAACCGAAGGAAGCTCGCCCCCGAGATGCCACGTCCAATTTGTAATGAGAAATGAAGGTGTGAGGAGAAGACCACGTAGCCGCAGCACAAATGTCACTAATGGCAAGCTTAGAATGAAAAGCTGCCGAAGTAGCCATAGCCCTGGTAGAATGAGCTTTCACTGTAGCTGTAGCTGTAAGCTCTTTATTAGAAATGAAGTAAGTATGACTGATACAGTCTCTGATCCACTTGGCAATAGTGACTTTCGTGACGGCTTTGCCCAATTTATTATCCGAAAAGGACACAAACAACTGATCTGTTTTCCGTGTTTGGTGCATCCTATCCAAATAGAAGTGCAATTGTCTGTGAACATCTAAGGTGTGAAATATGTATTCCGCTCTATCTGAGTACTTTGGGAAGAAAACTGGAAGTTCCAATGACTGTTGCAGACAAAAACTAGAACAAACCTTAGGAACAAAGGATGGATTAGGCCTGAGGGATACTCTATCCTTGTGAAAAACCAGGTACGGTGGTTTGACACATAGGGCTTGAAGTTCCGAAACTCTTCTGGCTGATGTAATTGCAACCAAAAAAGCAGTCTTCCAAGAAAGAAATTTCAAGTCACAAGTTGCTGCCGGTTCGAAGGGGGAAGAGGTCAAAGCACCTAACACCACATTAAGATCCCATGGTGGAGCGGGATGAGAAATCGGAGGTTGTAGCAGCCCAGCACCTTTCATGAAGGCTTTACACAACTTGTTGCTCATCAAAAGTGGGTCTATACTGTCATGAAAATTGGAAATAGCTGCCAATTGAACTTTGATGGTAGAGACCGAAGAACCTTGATTGAATAGAGAAGCTAAAAACTTCAGAACCTCTGACACCGGGACAGTTATGGGATCTAATCCCCGGAGTTGGGCCCAAATAGCAAATCTCTTCCATTTGCTGTTATACATTTTTTCAGTAGAAGTCTTGTGGGCCGAGGACAAGATATGTATGACTTCCGGGTCCAAAGCATGGTTCCTGACTATGGTCGGAAGAGGAGGAGCCAAGCTGTTAACCTCAACGAGTGGAGGGACTGATGATGTTGTCCCGACTGATGGATCAAGAGGTCCGGAACCTGGTCCAGGAACCATGGACCGTCCAGTGCATATTTCCGAAGAAAGGGAAACCAGACTTGATGAGGCCAGTATGGGGCAACTAAAATCATCTTGCTCTCCAAGCGAATCACCTTCTGGATCACCCTGGGAAGAAGGGGAACCGATGGAAAGGCATAGAGCAGGCCGGTGGGCCAAGCTTGGACTAGGGCGTCCTTGGGAATCTCCCCCGGAACTGGGGTGAGAGAGAAGAACTGCTGGCATTTCGTGTTGAGGGGGGTTGCAAAAAGGTCGCAACAAGGAGTTCCCCATCTTCTGAAAATCTGAGTTGCCACTCTGTCATTCAGAGACCACTCATGAGGGGAGAGAATAGTTCTGCTCAGTCTGTCGGCTATAACATTGGCTCTCCCTGGAATGTGTGTTGCTACCAGAAAACATTTGGTTGCAATCGCCCAATCCCATACTTTCATGGCCTCTCTGCAAAGGGGGTAGGATCTGGTCCCTCCCTGCTTGTTCAGGTACCAGACTACTGACATGTTGTCGGACTGAATGGCAGTCATGCCCGGGGGAAGGTAATCGTGTAGTGCTTGCAGCGATAGTAGCACCGCCCTCATTTCCAGTATGTTGATGTGGAGGAGACTCTCGTCGGAATGCCACTTGCCTTGGACCGACCTGCCCAGGTAATGACCCCCCCACCCCATCTGGGAGGCGTCCCTAGTCAAGGTGGCCACTGGAGGTGGTGGAACAAAGGGTCGCCCCTGATCTAGGTTGGAGGAAAGAAGCCACCAATGAAGGTCCTGTTTGCATGTCTCTGTGATCAGAATGAGGTGACTGAGAGGGAGATCCTGATAAGACCACTGGACTGACAGGAGCCACTGGAGAATCCTCATATGTAACCTTGTCAAGGGGACTAGGAGAACGGTGGCCGACATGGAACCTAACAGTTGTAGGACCATCCTGGCTGGGGCTTGGCGTCTGAGGAGCAAGGCTCGAACTTGAGACTGTAATGTTTCTATCCTCTCTGTAGGAAGATAGACCCACATTTCCTTTGAGTCTATCTCTACTCCGATAAACCGTATGCGCTGAGATGGCAGCAACAAAGACTTTGCCCAATTGAAGGTGATTCCTAGGGACTTGCCTAGAGATATAGTGGCTGCTAGGTTTTGTAAGAGTAGACGCCTGGAGGTGGCAGTTAGGAGCCAGTCATCTAGGTATGGAAACACCTGGAATCCTAGACTTCTCAGGTGAGCAGTCACCACTGCCAAACATTTGGTGAATACACTGGGGGCTCTGGTGAGACCAAAGGGCAGTGCACGGAACTGGAAATGACTGTCTCCCAGGCTGAAGCGCAAGTGTCTCCTGGATGCCTGATCTATCAGGATGTGATAATAGGCGTCCTTGAGATCTATGGAGCACATCCAAACACCTTTCTCCAGCAGCAGGAGAATGGATTGTAAGATGACCATCTGGAACTTGGACTTCTTGACCGATCGATTTAGTTTGCTGAAATCCAAAATGGGCCTCAAGTCCCCGGTCTTTTTTGGCACCAAAAAGAATCTTGAGTAAGTCCCTAATCCGGTCTGGCCTGCGGGGACCGGTTGGATGACTCCTTTTTGAAGCAGCTTTGAGATTTCAATGGCTGCGAGATCCCGTTGACTGGGTGGCGGGTCCGGGATTTTCTGGGATGGTGGGGGGGGGTTGAGAAAAAGGGATGGTGTAACCTCCGGCAATGATTCAGAGCACCCATCGGTCCTGAGTGATACTCTCCCAGGCCTTTAGGTGCTTCGAAAAATGACCCCCGACTGGCTCTGGAGCTGCACAGTCAGGCAATCCTTCAGGGATGCCGGAAGGTTGAGGAGCCACGAAAGGACTCGCGGTCTCCAGTGTTGCGGGGGCCTCCGCCGCCTCTGGGATGGTGTCTTCCTGAAAAATTTCCCCCTCCTCTGCCTCTAGAAGGGGGATCGCCCTGCTGTGAGGAGTAAGTCTTTTGGGATTTACGGAACCACATTTTCCCCCCTCTTCTAGCCTTGGGATAAGGCCTGAAGGGAGTGGAAAACCGTGCCCCTACGGCAGTCAAAGTCTTACCCTCTTGTTCACAGTGAGTCAAGGTGACCTTTACCTTGGGTCCAAACAGAGAGGACCCATCGAAGGGAGCGTCGGCAAAGGAAGACTTGAAGGCTTCCACAAAGTGACACAGGCAAAGACAGGCTTGTCTCCGTAGAGCAACACCTGTTCCCGCCGCTCTACTCGCCCCCTCGGCTGCATACAAAATGAGCCTCATGGACGAGTTCGATAATGATGATAAGGTAGCCAGCTGAGAGCTAACCGTCTGGGCCAACTGCTCAGGTAGGTTTCCAGAGAGGGTATCTGAAAGTTCCTTGACCAGATCCCTCTGAAGTCTGGTGAAGTGCGTCAGATAATTCAGAGACCTTAAAGTAAAGGCTGCTGAAGTAAGGGTGCGCTTCCCGTACCGATCCATGCTCCTGGACTCTTTATTAGGAGGATGGATGGACGTAGATGCCTCTGCCACATCTTGTTGGGTAGCAGATGCCACCACCAGGGCATCTATAGCCACACCTTTGGAGAGAAATTCCTTTTCGGGGGGGGCTGACAGAAATTTATTGGGGCGAGCCGGCACCGGTTCCACAGAATCCGGGTGCTCCCACGCCCTTCGAGAGATCAAATCCAGAAGCTCATCGAAGGGCAGAGACACCCAGGAGGCAGAGGGCTGAGCCCCGAAGGCCTTGAGGAATACCGACTCCTCAGCAGAAGGGGGTTTGGACTGCCAGTCGCCTCGTTGCTTCAGGATTTCCAAAATGTCCGCAAAGGAGACATCATCCGAGGACGACTTGGGGGACCCTTCTGCATCATCGAGGCTGGTGTCTGAGGTGAGAGACTCATCAGGGGAGTCGACGTGCTTCCTCTTGCACTGTCTTTTCCTTGGAGGTTCCTCCGAAGACGCTTCGGAGGGACCTCCAGGAAGGGGGGAACCCCCGATGGGGGTGACCTCAGGCCCCAGGGCTCCGCTGTCTTGAGACAGGGGGACTACAAAGGATCCAGTCTCCGTGCCAAGGGAAAGTGCCGGTGAGACGGTGGAGGTTGCCAAAGAGGATTTGGCCAGAGCACTCCTCATGGCCTTGAAGGCCGGACCCCCAGAGTCCTGGGAAGGTCCGATCCCCAAGGCCACAACAGTAGACAGCACTCCCGCAGCTGATGCACTGAGAGGGAGGCTTGGAACTGAAAACATCGGTCCCAAAGCGTCACCCCCGGGGCCGACCGAGGAGGTCCGAGTACCGAACTCCGATCCGAAGGTCGGGGTTGGAGTAAGGGTCGGAGCCGACCCGAAACCTTCCACCGGCTCCACTAGCACCAACTCCAACGGCGCCGAAGCTGTTGGGGAGGAGGAACCAAGACAACTGGGTGGACAATCGGCTCCGGAGCTGACTGGGCTGGAGCTGAAACCAACTTTTGGAAGACAGGAGACTGAAACAGCCTTTGAGGTACCCTGTCAATGTCCGAATCCGACATCCTCGAAGACCGAGAAGAGATCGAACGAGTTCGAGTCGACTTCTCCACCGGTTCCGAAGGACTGGGGGACCGGCTCCGAATCTTCTCGACCAATATCGGTGCCGAGGGAGACTCCACAACCAATGCAATTTCCCTCAGAGCCGAAGACGACTTTGGTGCCGAAGGGGAAGAATCTGAGCGGGTGACTCTCATCGGCTCCGAAGACAGAGGAGCCGATGAAGGTGACCCGCCTCTCGAAGCTCTAGCCGTCAGCTCCGAAGCCAGAGGAGTCAAGGCTGGAGGCATCGAGGCATACCATTCCGCCCTCGGCTCTGAAGTCCGTGGAGCCGATGGCGAAGCCTGCCGAGATTTCTTTGTGGCCGGTTCCGACGGGCTGGCCGGAGCCGACAATTTCTTTTTCTTCGAAGGTGAAGAGGAAGAAGATAAAGCCTCTTCAAAGGAAGGTGTAATAAGCCCTTTTAAAATCAATTTGTTTTTCCTCTCTTGGAGGACCCGGGAGGAAAAAGCATGACAAACGCTGCATGACTCCTGAAGATGTTTAGGGCCTAAACAATACACACATAAAGAGTGATCGTCCGTTATGGACATTTTGTAACTGCATTTAGAGCATTTTTTGAACCCTGAAGGTCTGTGCTCTTTAGACATGTTGACACACAATCCACTACACAAAAAGGAAAATTCTAGTCACAAAAAATCTTTTTAAAAGATAATGAGAATTAGGGCAAGACCCCTCTAACCAAAAACGGGATACTTGACCAACTAAAATACTACCACAAACTCACACTAAGTATTTCAAACACACACGAGGGCAAGGCCCCTCTAACTTAAACGGGATCTTTTCCCTCAAATTAAAGATAAATTTTACCACAAAATTTAACCTAAACTCAGTCACACAACAACGATAGCTGTTAAAACAGCTTTTGGGTCGATTATCAAAAATTTCCTGACAGAAATTTCTTAAGAAAAAAGCACTTAGCTCAGCCAAGTCCGAGACCATGTCTTTGCTTGTAAAGCAGCAAACGAGATCTGGGGAAGCAGTGGTGGTGCATCCTGGGATGTAGGATAGCTCAGCCAATAAGAGACTTCGTTCTATAGTATAGCGTGCCGAGTCGGAGCCGAGGATTGGCTCCGAACCCATCAGTACAGAATGTAGGCGAGATAGGATCACATAACATTAAACATTATAGTGCCAATACACACAAAGCAATGAGATATTCACAGTGGTATGGAGAGAGAGAGGTGTATAACAAGCATTTTATTGTCAGTGCACACAAACTAATGAGATATTCACAGCTTGGAGCAGTACAGAGGTATCAAACTCATGTCACATTGCATGAAAGTGCTGAAGTAGGTGAATGATAAATTAACAGGGTACATAACAAAACCTAAGAAGAGCAGTTTGGATTCAAATCAGGAAGGATGCAGTACAACCACTCCAGCATTTACAATAAGACAGGTAATGGAAAATAAAATAGAGATACGGAAATAATCTTAATGGGCATTCCTGCATATAGAGTAACAGTATGACAAGGTTACAAGAAAGGTGAATTGTGATATTTTGTATTGATTCATAATCTCAATAAGATTGGTAATACCAGTACAGGCAATATACAATGACCCAGTGACACAAGTACAAACATTGTTTGGGCTCACAGAGGGGTTCCAAGTAAGAGCAGATGTGCACCAGGATTCACTTCTGATCCTACTGCTTTTCATACTGGCAATAGACTGCATTAGCAAACAGGTTGGAGGGGAAAGAGCAACAAAGCTACTGCATTACAAGCAGAAGCTGAAAAATAACTTCCAACAAAAATTATAAAACTGAAGATTCATGGGAAGAAAATGACTTCAAACAACACAGAAATTGTAGCAACAAATATAGAAACCAAAAGAAGCTGAAAAATTAAGACAGAAGGGAAAATACAGGACTAGGTTAACAGCTTCAAGTAGTAGCATAGTTAGGGTGGGGCAAAGGGAGCAACTGCCCTGGGTGCAAACTGTTAGGGGTCATGAGTGGTCATCTGATCCACATCCTGATTCCTAATCACTCTTTGGTGCAATTCCAGAAAAGTGCCTCACAACTAGGACTGCAAGCCACTCGCAATATCAGCATAAATACCAGTGATAAAGAAACAAACATCTGGAATTCAGGAAGGAAAAAGGTACAACTAAAATGAAACAAATGTTTAATGAAAAATTCTAAACTCTTTTGCCCCAATAAATTGTGACAGGACTTCATCAGAGATTAAAAAAATAGATAAAACATCATTTCCTTTTATAAACTTAAAACAGGAAGTGCTGCACTTTATTGAACTTTACAAACATTTAAAGAGACAGTGCCATATAATTACAAGTCAAATATAAAATGAATTTTAATATGTAAGAAAATAAAACCCACCTCAATATTATTTGTAGCACAACAACCACTTCTCAATTAAATATTTAAAATGAAAAATACAATATATGTATTTCACAGTAAACAAAGCTAACACTTAATGGTAAAGCCCTATTCTCAAATAAAATAGCAAAATTATGGAACTCTCTACCCCACATCCTCCAAAATACTCCTGAATCTACCAATTTCAAGAAACTACTATTGGAACATCTATCCAAAAACTACATTGCACCTGCACCGACCATGACTCACAAGATATCTATAATTCTTTCATCACAATGTCCACTCCTTACTTCATTTTCTCCCTCTAAGTGTTATTACTACTCAAAAAAAAAATCTAACTGTGTATCTATATATATAAATAACTAAAAAACTTCAAAACTAAACTAGGAGAGTATGCAAATAAACTCACAGGCAAAGCAGTTTCCTTATGCTTTCATCCTTTATTCGGTGTATAGGACTTCTTCAGAGAAACAATGCATACAAATGAAAAACAGTAAATGTGTCTGTTTAAATAGTTAGAAGCATGCGGAACAATACAGTGGAATTGTTTAGAACCAATCAGTAATTATTAATAACCCGCAACAGCCTATAGATTCAAAAAATAATAAACCAAAATAATTAATGATACTAGTAAGCTGAGCAAGACAGGGTTGATAAAACAAATGTCCATTTTCATGCATTCATGCATTATTTCTCTGAAGAAGTCCTATTTATTTGCATACTCTCCTAGTTTAGTTTTGAAGATTTTTAGTCATTTGTTATTTTTCTTCATTAGTTCACTTAGTCGGTTTTATTACAATAAATATATATATATATATATATATATATATATATATATATATATATGGTACTTACGTATTATCGCAACCAGATTTTAGCGATAATACCACTTGCTTCCCGATATCGAAATCTGACCGTTAGTCTTGAACAAATGTCAGGAAATCTCTTTTCTTTCACAGTAAAGGTTGTTTTAAGAAGGGTTGTCAAAAACAACGGAGAAAGTTAGTGTGTCACTGTGGCTGTGTATACTTTACTGCCAGCATGTGTGGCACTATCTCATTTGTGTATGAACGGTACTTCCAGCCACATTTTATTGAAAACACTCCCAGAAAAAAAACTGCATTGTTAAAAGAAGCACACTATATAACAGTTAACAACCAATAACAGTCAGATTTCGATATCGGGAAGCAAGTGGTATTATCACTAAAATCTGGACGTAAGTACCATATATATATATATATATATATATATATCTATATATATATATATATATATATATATATATATATATATATATATATGGGTTCACTTCAGTTCACTGAACTTTCAATTCACTGACTTTCATTTCACTGACACCATTTCACTGAAATTCATTTCACTGAAACTTCATTTCACTGAAAGTTCATTTCACTGACAACTATTATTAGCAATAAAATGGAATATTCCCCCTTCCCCACTGTAGTGCGACCCTGGAGTTAGAATATATAGTTGGGGGGGTGTGGGAGGCGCAGCCCCCCACTTCATTTCATATGATATTCTTACGTTTTGATATAATATTGCTTAGTAAAAGAAAAGTAACTAGGGGGCTGCGCCCCCCACACCCCCCGATGTGGGGGGCTCTGCCCCCCACACCCCCCTAACTATATATACTAACTCCAGGGTCGCACTACAGTGGGGAAGGGGGCATATTCCATTTACTTTGTAATAATAGTTGTCAGTGAAATGAACTTTCAGTGAAATGAAGTTTCAGTGAAATTAATTTCAGTGAAATGGTGTCAGTGAAATGAAAGTGAATTGAAAGTTCAGTGAACTGAAGTGAACCCATATATATATATATATATATATATATATATATATATATATATATATACACGTGTGTGTGTGCGTGTGTGCGTGTGCGTGTGTGTGTGTGTGTGTGTGTGTGTGTGTGTGTGTGTGTATTTGTTCATAACTATTATATAATATATGCACAGTATTAATTTTATTATTATTTTATTATTCTCGCAGCGATCTTTACTGAAATGCTTGTGTGATTTTTTTTTTTAACTTGTATCTACTAGAAAACAATATTGAATACTTCTTTGTATACACTAACTGGATGATGTGTCTTCTGCATCTTACTATATGTATAGTATTGTACTATCTTGTTGTGTCGTTCAGCTTTTCCCGGTTAGGGGTCGCCACAGTGGAAATCCAGTCCGCTAATGATTGGCAGTAGATTTTTATGTGCCGAGTTACCAGCTCTGACATACAACCTTCAACGAAGGTATGCCCATTCACGCATGTCTCCAGACAGAAGACGCTCTAGCTGAGAATCGAACGGGACAACGTCTTACTTTCAGGCGACAGCGCTACTGCAGTACTATCTAATTATTGCATTTTGCTTATATTTCTATGGAGCTTTTCTCCCCAGGCCTCCTCTGAAAATGGACTTCTGAGCCAGTCGAACTTTGCCGGTAAACAAATGTAAATAAATAAATAAATACAAAAATGCAATGAATTACACACCATAACCTAGAGATTTCAATTTTAAAATTGGTAAAATAGAGACAGTAGTATTAAGACCATTGCAACCTGCAGCAAATAATTTGATCTGCCACAATAACTTTTTTCACTTCAAGCTTATATTTCCATGGTCCACCCCATAAATCTGGTACCACAGTTTTAATAGCTAATATTGCATTAGTGGTCAAACCTGAGTGCTGCAACTCTCCATTTGTGTTTTAAACTGTAGCCACTGCCAACTACTTTGTAGCAAGCAGTTTGCTACAGTGTAAAAATAAAAAAAAAATCAATTTTTAACTGAAACCTTAGAATTGTAGTGCTATGTGTGGGGTATAATCTGCAGCAGCAGTTTAAAAGAGAAAAGATTTGTTGCTTAAAAAAAAAACAAAAAAAAAATAAAACCCGACCATGGCAACATTCCATGTGGGGTATGAACTGTAGCAACTGCTTGTTGTGTTTGTGCAGTTTGAGCCACTTTAAAAGAAAAAAAGAGTTTTTTTTTTTTTTATTAAAATGAAAGGAAGGAGGGTCAGGGCAGGGTGCAGAAAGAGGACATGGTTGGTTGGGGCAAGAGGGAGGGAGGGAGGCTTGTCATTTATATGGCCATCTGGTTGGTATACTAATAGAAGGGGATGACTTTTTTTTTTATTTTTGTAGAAGATTTTTTTCTTTTTTCTTTCTGCTCAAAACTTGAAGACCTGAGGGGTTAGGGCACTAGTTTCTGGTTCTGAAACAGGGCACTGGTTAAATCAACTGTCCTTCTTGATTCCAGTATCAGAGAGGTGCAGCTAAGCAGAAGCAAAATCTAAATGGGGAGGTCAAAGTCAGAATTAGAAGTGCTACAACCAAATGACACAAAGTGCAAGGAATACTCTGCACAGAAGAATGCCTCAGAAGCTCAAACGAAGGGTGCACACAACAGTGGCAGGCCATTATTCTCTAGGGGGTAGAAACCCAGGTAGCAAAGGCGGAGCAGGTGAGAAAGTGTGAGGTGAAGAAGATCTAGTGCAGTAGCATGCATGTTGTAAGACAGGCAAAGAAATGAAGACATCAGAGTTGAAAAGAACTAGCCTCAGCTGCAGAGAAAATAAAAGGAGAACAGTGGACCAGTCACATGTATAGGAAAGCAGAAGGTTATTTGGCGAAGTAGATTTAGGTGAGAGTATAGCCAAAAAAGAGATTGTGTGGGAGAAGTCCTGCGATGATCAATGAAGACTGGTGAAGAATGTAGGAGAGTGGCATCGAACTGAGAAAAGTTGTGACAGTTGACATGACACCTTAATGCCATGTAAATGGAGAAGGTAAGAATAGATGATGATGATGATGGTTTAAAAGGATCCTCAATTAGGGTTGCCACCTTTTCAAATGCCCAAAGTAGGACATTTTCAGTACAAATGTCAGATTTTGCAGGGCGAAACATACCTACGGCCAGTACAAAGGACAGAACTTCACTTTTTGCCTAAATAAAAGCTTATTCTTGTAGCATTTTAGTTGCTTATTCTGTTTCTTATAACATTTGGGTGTTTCAGATACAGAAAAACTGTTTTATGCAACTATTACATAAAATATAGGAAATATTTTTTGTCCTAAAATCTCAGGACATTTGCCATTTTTACAATTTTTTTTGCAGGACGCAACTGCCCAAAGAGGGACTGTCCCTCGCAAAGTGGGACAGGTGGTAACCCTATCTCCAATAATAAGATTTCAAAACACCTTCTTTCAAATGGCATGTGGATATACTTTCCATTTCAGATATTTTCCTCTACTACACAAAATACGTTTCATTACTCAATGTCCTCTGTAACGTCTTTATACTTTGTGGACTCAAGCATTTACTACAGAACAGAAATACTGATTATGTTCTGATTACATTTCATTGAGTACAGAACAGATACATTTGTACTGTGCCACGTAACTAGTACAATGTAAACACTTGGATTTATCAAGTGGAGATGTCAGACTTGCAGACTGATTGATTTTCATATCTATTTATTCCATTGTGTTTTCCTGCCAGTTTCTAACAAAGTATGTAGGCTTGTATATCTGCTGGCACTATTATGTAATTTGTTTAGTGTCTACGTTTGATCAATTTGTATTTTATTACTTTAAGGTAGCATCTGTTGTTGAAATGCACACCTTATTTTCCTATTTTTAAATAGAAATAACACTGAGCATATATGTACACATTTAAAGATGCACCAGAAACAAGATTACAGTGAAGGTTCTATTTTCTCTAAATGCAGCTACTTTAGTAGTCTTTAAAACTAATAAAACAGGTGGAAAAAACAAACCAGTGAATAAAATGATACATGGATGCACGTAGGTCTCTGCAAACACACAATTCCATTTATTTTATAAAACAAATAAGCGCTTTTGTCTTAACTATGATAAAAGACTTCATCAGATGTTACAAGATAACACATAGGAAATTTAAAAGCTAGGGAACAATCACATAACTTCCTGAAGTTTGTTTCTTAAAGTGACACTGTAATATTATGTTATTTTGTTAAAGCCATTCATAAAAAAAAATCCAAACTAAATAAGCTTTAAAAATTCAAACATAAAATCATGTAATGAAAAAAACAGTAAAATCCTTTTTTAAATTATAGTTTCATTGCTTGTAAGCTTTTAAGTTTAATAAATAGGTGATAGATGAAACTTCAATGAGCCCTGGGGTACTGCAGGCATTAAGCTGTAACTGCCAGTACAGCTCTCTCTTTTCTAATAGCAGAAATGTAAGTATTTTAAATTATTTTCTTTCTTCTTCCAGTTTGCATGACTTTTGGAGCTGATATATACAGAGATATTGGCTATTTGGGAGCAAACAGATCATATCAGGGAGTATAGATGGTTCATTAATCCATCAAAAATGTTGTCTGCATTTTGTCTGCCACTTATCTTCACAGAAGTTTTAAGAACATTTGTTTGGATTAAAGGTCATCATCTTCCACCTGATTTTATGTACTTCTACTTATTTGTTTTCTTTTATGCTTATCTGATTACTTCCTGCTAAAATGCTCATTTAGCACTACAATTAGCTCAACATTTTTTAATCACATAAAAAAAAAATTCTCTCTCACCCAACCAGTTAGTTTTTATTAACTTGCAGTTTTGTCAACGCATGAAACACAGCTGATGATATATTTTTTATTTTTATTTTATTTAACATTTGTTTACTGACAAAGTCTGACTTGGAATGAAGCCAATTTTCAGCGGAGGCCCGGGGAGAAACACTCCAGACGCATGTCTTTGTGACATGGGAGGAAACCGGAGCACCCGAAGGAAACCCACATGAATGCAGGGAGGTCATGCAAACTCCACACAGAAGGCACCCTGGCTGAGAATCGAACCAGAGAACCTCTTGCTATGAGGTGACAATGCTACTGCTGTACCACTGCATCAAAAATATGTAATTATTTTATATGTGTAATATATATGTAAGGAAGGATTCTATGTAGTGAAAAGTGCATAATATCAAATGTCTTAGATGTTTGTAGATCAAAACATAACTGCAAGAAAAATGTTAGGAGAGTCAGAATGCCAACGGCAATCTGTGATGATTATCATGATCATGATTTATTTATTTATTTATTTAACATTTATTTTACATAAGTCCAACTGGACATTATTCAGTGGAGAAATAACAGTGTACATACATGCTTTAGATAACAATAAAACTGGCATTCAAGATAAGAGAAACAATGAAGTACAAAAACAATTATGTAGAACGATAAGATACTCAGGAGTAGCACCATTATTTACAATATATACAAAAAGTACATTTCAGGTGAGAGTATAGTGTATGCATTAAAGGCTTCAACAGGTCTCTTACATATGGAAAAGTGGGTCTTCAAGGGGGGTCATTGCAGTTGCAGAGAGGGTTAGTATTGAGGTGTAATTTAAGAAGGCCTTTAAAGGTGCCTGTGTGACTTTGTAGCCTGAGTTCAGGTGGGAGGGTGTTCCATGCTTTGGCAACATCATGGGAGAATAAGGCCTCCCCGGAACTGTTATTGCATGTATTAACGTCAATCATTTTTGATACATGAAAGTAGTTCCCTTTTAGGGTTGTAAAGGTTTAGCATGTCAGCAAAGGCAGGGCACTTCCCCAGATGGAAGAGAATTTGATTGGCTATGATCAGTTGGTGGTAGCGTAGGAGGTTTGGAAATTCTAACCAGTGCAGTTTAATTAGGGATAGGTAATGGTGAGAATATGATCTTTAATTGGCAGCGAACCTAGCTATTTTATAGTGGCATGTAGAGAATTTGTTCAGGTTGGTTTTGTTAATATTGGTGAGAACTGGAGAGGCGTAAAGTAGTGTTGATAAGAGATGAGTTCTGGCTATTGCTGTTCTAGTCTCAGGGGTTAGAAATAGTTTTCAATGATATAGGCAACCTAGTTTTATATGGACTTTAGAGATAGTTTGGGATATGTGCTTGTTGGATTTAAGTTGATGATCAATAGTGATGCCTAAGAGATTAGCCTCAGTTACTGGAGTTATGAGGGTGCCATTGGTAGACATGATGGTAAAGGTGGCGTTGCAGTGTTTGGTTGGGTGGAATAGTGTTAGCTGTGTTTTTTGGGGGTTTAGTATTAGTTGGTAGTTGTTTAGCCAGTTCTCTTCCTCAGTGAAGGATTCGTGGGCTTTACTTGGAAGTAATTGGATGCTTGTTGCTGAGCAGATTAGGGTTGTGTCATCCCCATACTGGACAATGTTGGCTTTAGTGGTAGCTAGGTGGAGATTATTTGTAAATATGTTGAAGAGAAGGGGGCCAAGGATTGAAGCTTGTGGGACACCACATGTGACAGGGAGTGGGGGTATAGGGAGTTGCCCCATTTGACAGATTGTGACCGGTTGTTTAGGTAACTGTTAAACCATTGTAGAGTGGGGTCATCAAGGTTGAGTTCTGCTAGATGATGATGATGATGATAATAATAATAATAACAATAATAATAATAATAGTAGTAATATACATTCGGCTTGTCTCTAACTCACTCAAGCCTGTCTTCCCTTGGCATTTTTCTTTGTATATATTGTTCCCAGTTTAGATTAGAGGGCCTTGCCAGGCTATGTGTAACAGAACCACCCCAACAGTGCTTAAATCACTGAAAGTGTGTCCTGGCATACAACCAAATTTGCATGAAGCAAAAAAGTAAAACAGCATTTCTTTTTACTTTAGAATTTATTCCATGAGCAGTAATTGTATGAGCTTTAAGTGAAACATGCAAAGGTAACTAACGATCTCAACTAATCAATAGACAAATACTGCTTAGTGTTGCCTTGACAACTATTCCTGCAGGAACAGAACAGCCAAACACCCTTAAGGCAAAATGCAACAATGATGCTTTATGGATACCACAAGATAATTGTGCTATTTACACTAGAATGCTTTCATGTGGAACAACCACATACATGGTAATACACAGGTACTAAGTGACTCCTTATGACAGAGCAGATACAGTAACATATAACAGAATATAGATTGGATCCTTAAGTCATGCTTTGCCATTTTTGGTTTTAGATCTCCAAACCTTCATATTGTTACTTTCTGAGTTTTTCCTTCATTGACTACCCCTCTGAAAAATGGATGAATTTGTTTTGATGATTACTTCTCCTGCAATGTACAGTATTTGGGATATTTTTGATTTTAAGGGCTACATCTGTATGCTTCTCTATCCTCTCCTTTGCCAAATGGGCAAATCTGTTACCAATTGGCAGTTTAAATAACTGATTGGTGACTTCACTGAAGCAGTGCTTTTGAGAACTTTTAGTTGTTGCCCCTCTCCATGAGGGGCATGGGTGCTAAACCGGTGATGAATTTATGGTTCCCTATCCATTCAGCCACATTATGGTTGAATACAGTAAGAGAAGTAATTCACATTATGTGGAGTTCCATTATGTGGACAGTTCGATATATGAGGTAGTCTGTGAAATACATACATGTTCCTGCAACATGTTCTATTTAAGTTGCAAAAAAGATTGAGGTCCCTTTAGCAGGTGTTCATGCTACCACTGGACATGCAAATGTGCAATCAGTCTGATAGGATAGGATCTGCTGAGACTCTATACATGAGGTAGAGGTCACCTTGTTATAGTAGACGCCTGGCTCAACTTTCAGAGGTATGTTGTTGATGTGATAGTTACATAGGAAGTCGTACTTGCCAAAGGATATGATTATACATTTCTTAGAATTTAGTTTTAATCTATGGTTTTAATACCAGCTATTTGCTTGGAAAAGGGGCTGTTGGAACACCTCCAAGAAGTAAATGGCAAATAATATTGGATCAAGGATTGAACCCAGGAGTACATGACTAGTGAAAAATCTTTTGGAGGAGGTATGGCTGTCCACCCTAATTTTCTGGGTTTCATTTGTGAACCAATTTGCTATACAAAGAGTTACCTTGGAATTTACTTTTAGCTGGGAAAGTTGATCTACGATATTTGAGTGTGGGATGCTTTGGAATGCCTTTGCAAGGTCTAGCTATATGGTATGTACTGATTTGCCCTCTTCCATTGTTTCAGTAATCTTCATAAAGAAGTCAACCAGATTATGTAAGTAGGATCTGCCCTTAAGAAACCAAATTGTCTTGGGCCATGAGTCTGTATGTTACCTATAACCTTACTTATAGGTTCATAGGTTCATAGGTTCATACTAGGCTATCTGCCCAAGGGCATTTATAAGCCTAGCCCATAGTTATGTGGCTTTCGCCACCCCTTTAGTTTGAATAAAAACTATGCCTATCATTTTGCTGTGCCTCTGTCAAGCAGTGACGCTGAAGTAATCCCTGGGGTATATCTGCAATCTCCCATCCATTGGTCAAGATTCCTCTTGAACAAGACCAGAGAGGTGCTCTGCCTCACATGTACCGGGATTTTGTTCCACAGCATAGGGAGTCTCTGGGTGATGAATCTGTCCCTCCAGCACGTTCTATTTATAACCGTGTCAAGGTTTAAGTCTCCGCCCTTGTGGTTCTGAGGGATCTAGATTTTTGAGGTGAAGCATATTCATCAAATCTGGGTTTGACATGGCCTTATATGTCAGGCACAGGTCACCTCTGAGCAAGCGGTATGAGACTGAATAGAGCTGGAGTTCTTTCAGTCGGGCAGCATAAGACATATTTTTGAGACCCTTTATCCTTTTGGTGAGGAACTTTTGGGGCCTTTCAAGCTGCAGCAGGTGTCTGGTCAGATACATTCGAACGGGCATTGTACTCAATCATAGGTCTAATAAGTGATGAGTACAGGGGACGATGACCTCCCTTGATCTAGATGTGAATCCCTTCATGATCAGGTGGGTGATATAGAAGGTTTTCCTAACTACTTTAGCAACATGAGTGTCAAACGAAGGCTACTGTCAACCTGGGTCCCCAGATCTCTGATGACTTTTTCTGTGCTCAGTGGATTGCCACCTATATGGTAGCTAGGGTAGCCTTGTTTTTCCCAAAGGGTATGACTATGCATTTTGGCGTTTAACTTCAGGCCATGGCTCTGGCACCAGTTATCCATTTCTGTGAGGCCCTTCTGGAGGATATCTGTGTCAGATGTGTTTTCGACTATGGCCCAGTTTGCAGTCATCTGCAAACTTTGTCAGCCATAACCCTCCTGTGTTTGCTTGTACTTCAGAAAAGTAGATGCCGAACAAGAGTGGACCCAGGACTGAGCCCTGTGGGACACCACTTGTGACAGGCTTTGAGTCTGACATGGCTCCAGCAACTCTGACCCTGTGGGTTCTGTCACTTAGCCAGTTTGCAACCCATCTTGTGATGTATGGGTTTACATTCAAGCTGATGAGTTTTTCGATGATACCTGAGTGGGGTATTGTGTCAAGGCCTTTGCCAGGTCGAGGTAGGCTGTATGGACTGCCTTTCCCTCATCAATGGCCTTGGTGACTGTCTCGAAAAAGTCAACCAAGTTTAAGAGGCAGGATCTGCCTTTGACAAAGCCAAACTGAGTTGGATCCAAAGTCTGCAAGTTCCCTATGTCTTTATTTATGAGTTCCATTATGATCCTCTCCATGGCTTTGCAGATAAGGCTTGTCAAGCTAATGGGGCGGTAATTTCCAGGGTCTGTGGAGGCACCGCCCTTATGAAGTGGGACCACAGTCGCCGGCGCCACTCCTTGGGTACGTATCCTGAGGTGAGGCTAAGATTAAACAGCTGTCCTAACTGTGGGTTTAATTCCTCATTGAGTTCATGAAGCACACAGCCGGGGACACCATCCGGTCCCATGGATGCTGTGTTTTTGCCTTAGTGAGGGCAGTTCTCACCTGGGCGTTGGAGATGTTTGGGGGCTACAATCCTCTGGAATAGATATCTCTCCTTTTGGGGAGGGGAGAAGTTTGCACTGAACCTGTCAGCCAGTATGTTGGCAATGTGTGTAGGTTCAGTAATTTTCACATCATTTTGAACTAATTCTGAGCATATCTGGGAGTTTCCTCCTAGGTTTCTAACATAGCTAAAGAAGGCCTTATGATTCTCTTTAGAGTCCTTGGCGATTTTTCTCTCAAAATTTGCCTTGGATGATTTTATGGGAGCTCTTAGTTTTTTACTTATAATGATCAAAGGTGTCTTACCTTTCAAGGATTTTGCTCTATCTTGTAGTAGCTTCCTCCTTTTGTTGTAGAGCTTGTTTATGGCTGGGGTCCACCAGACTGGACGCTTGCCTTTGGTACAGAGAGTCTTAGTTTTGTTTGGGATTGCCTGATCCATGCAGTCCTGTAGGTGCTGGTAGAAGGCATTTGTAAGTGATTCAGCGGTTTGAGTAATGTTTACCACTGGCTCAGGGGCCTTAAAGGAGACCACACTAGTTTTAGAAGTGTGAAATCGGCTTTTGAGAAGTTTTTCACTGTGGTCTTTTTGTTTCAGGTGGGCGGGATGAGGACCTCCAGCGAGATTAGTTTATGATCTGATCTCACCAGTGAGGGGTATACTTCCGGTGTTGAACATTTTGATCCCATGTTCGTGATGATGAGATCAAGTATGTTTTCTCCTCTTGTGGGGATGGTGACTAGTTGTTCCATGGCATTTGAGTTTATGAACTCCAGGAATCTTTGGGTTAGAGTGTTCAGGCTTGAGTAGTGTTCCCAGTCTATATTAGGGTAGTTAAAGTCACCTAGTATGATGGTGTTTGGAGATACATTTATCCCTCCAATGTTTTCAGGAAGGCCATGTGAGGTTCCTGAGTTTGAGAGGGTGGCCTGTAACATGCTACAAATTGCAGAGCAGTCTTGCCTATGGTTAATTGCACCTGGATGGTCTCCGATGCATCATGCGTTGCCACCAACCTTGAGGTGTGGGTGTCCTTTATGAATATGGACACCCTCCTTTCTTGGTGTTGTCCGGATTTTGGGGCGGAACGCATGATATGAGGTGAAACCTGTTAGTGCTGGGGTGCTCTCAGGAGCCTTGAACCAGGTTTCTGTCACAGCACAGACATCGATGTTCTCCATATTGAGAAGGGCCTCGAGTGCGTGCATCTTGAGATTGAGACTTCTGGCATTGAGCAGCATTACCCTTAGTTTTTTCCTTTTGGTGTTCTAGGGTGGTAGGTTTAGAATTTGAGCCTTGCCTAAAAAGGCACTATGGGGTGGCAAGAGCCTTTGCCAATATCCGGAAGCCCAGGGTGACAGGTGCAAGCCGTCCCTTGTAAGCAGCGTGGCTTGTCCAGCATGTCATCCCAGGCAGACAGACATTGATCCCTTTGAATGACACCAGAATTTAAGCCAATTATTAAAGCTGATCATCTTATCACTGTATTGTGGCATCATTCTAGGTGAAGGTAGGATACTGCTCAAGGTCAGGGTCATACCTGCCTGGGCTACATAATCAGAGAGCTCCTCGATGTCCCTTTTCATGTAGTCCAAGGAGGTACGCCTCAGGTCGCTGACACCAGCGTGGACAATGACTGAGTCGTACTTGTACCTGCTGTTGAGAGACCTGAGTGCTTGCGTTATGTGGCGGATTCTAGCGCCTGACAGGCAGCTTACTGTGACCTTCTCTTTACTCAGTCTGGTGAGCGGGACGCCAGTGTGTCTGACTATGGAATCACCAATGACAAGTGTGTCTGGCATTTTGTTTGGCCTTAAGGGCTGTGACTGTTTGACACTCTGACTGTGTGGTCTATGTGTTGCATGTGTTGGGTCGTGAGGTGGTAGTTGTTTGGGTGTCTGCTTTGGTGGCCTCTGCTGTTTTGGTAAATTTTTGATCAGAGCCTCCGAGTATGTCTTTGTGTGAGTATGTGTATGATTTGAAGTTGTGATGGTACCATGTGTGACTGGGTATGTATTGTGTGTGGTTACCTTCTCCTCCTGTCTGGTCTTGCCAGTCCTATGTTGAGAGAGCTCAGCCTCCAGTTTGGCCGTATAGTTGCATCTCTCGCATGTATTTGTGTTTTGTGGGAGAAGGAGAGGATTGTCTGTGTACATGAGGCAGTTGTAACATTGCCTCAATATTCCCAGGTTCACCAGTTGAGCTGGAGAGGACACTAGCAACTGATCCCTCGACATACTAGAAGTAGTAGATAAAGAGACTTTCAAAGGACTCCGGGGAAGTGGGTTTTAGGCTGGTGGGGTACTATCTATAATAAGAGTGCTTTATCAAGGTGCAAGTACTGTAGGAGTAAGTGCTAGGCTTTACAGATAGAGAATAGTCTACTTGGGAATCAAGTAGAGATGAACTTTTCAGTTATAGGATATGCTGGTTAGATCAGCAGTACAGCTCGAGGAAGGTAGTTTTAAGGGAAAATTGGAAGAGTGGAATTTAGATGGCCCAAATAGTTTAACCTTGTTTAACCGCCGCTGCTCTTGTGTGCAACAGTGGTAACTCCGTGCTAAATCAGCTTACGCTGCTTAGCGTGTTTTATAGCAGGGGCTGAAGGGAGCTAGGAATTGGCCCAAAACGACCAATGGACTACTAGTTTCTGGCTGAAACTTCACCAAATCAGACAAAAGGCCGCTCAGTGCTTCCCACTCCCACTGGTAAGCAAAGAAACTTCCCTCCTTCCTAATAAGGCAATGGATCAGTAACAGGAACTAAAAACAAAGCCCAGGGATCAGCAACTCTGAAACTGGACTACTCTAGTTCAGTAAGGCGGGAAAACAAGAGATTTTTTGTTTTATTACAGAGACAAGGAAAAAAGACAGTAATTGCTGTAAATCGGCTAGCGACTTTAGTGTGTAGCCTACAGAAACAATTTGCAACAATTAGTAACTTAAAGTGCAATAAACAGTGTAAAATGCAGAAATCACTTAAAGTAGCAATAAAACAGGTGAAATGCAGTTGCTAGCTTAAATAACAGTGGGAAAGCCACAAAAAATACTTATATCTGGTAGAAAGTCACTCTTTTAGCTCTCTGCTGCTTGGATCACTCTGCAGGCCACCACGAGGATCTGTGCTGAGTTGGTACAAGCTGGAAAACGCGTGTTTAGCGTGTTTTATAGCAGGGGCTGAAAGGAGCTAGGAATTGGCCCAAAACAACCAATGGACTACTAGTTTCTGGCTGAAACTTCACCAAATCGGACAGAAAGGCTGCTCAGTGCTTCCCACTCCCACTGGTAAGCAAAGAAACTTCCCTCCTCCCTAATAAGGCAATGAATCAGTAACAGGAACTAAAAACAAAGCCCAGGGATCAGCAACTCTGAAACTGGACTACTCTAGTTCAGTAAGGCAGGAAAACAAGAGATTTTTTTTTTGTTTTATTACAGAGACAAGGAAAAAACAGACAGTAAATGCTATAAATGCTGTAAATCGGCTAGCGACTTTAGTGTGTAGCCTACAGAAACAATTTGCAACAATTAGTAACTTAAAGTGCAATAAACAGTGTAAAATGCAGAAATCACTTAAAGTAGCAGTAAAACAGGCGAAATGCAGTCGCTAGCTTAAATAACAGTGGGAAAGCCACAAAAATACTTATATCTGGCAGAAAGTCACTCTTTTAGCTCTCTGCTGCTTGGATCACTCTGCAGGCCACCACGACGATCTGTGCTGAGTTGGTACAAGCTGGAAAACGCGTGTTTAGCGTGTTTTATAGCAGGGGGCTGAAAGGAGCTAGGAATTGGCCCAAAACGACCAATGGACTACTAGTTTCTGGCTGAAACTTCACCAAATCGGACAGAAAGGCTGCTCAGTGCTTCCCACTCCCACTGGTAAGCAAAGAAACTTCCCTCCTCCCTAATAAGGCAATGGATCAGTAACAGGAACTAAAAACAAAGCCCAGGGATCAGCAACTCTGAAACTGGACTACTCTAGTTCAGTAAGGCGGAAAACAAGAGATTTTTGTTTTATTACAGAGACAAGGAAAAAACAGACAGTAAATGCTATAAATGCTGTAAATCGGCTAGCGACTTTAGTGTGTAGCCTACAGAAACAATTTGCAACAATTAGTAACTTAAAGTGCAATAAACAGTGTAAAATGCAGAAATCACTTAAAGTAGCAGTAAAACAGGCAAAATGCAGTCGCTAGCTTAATAACAGTGGGAAAGCCACAAAAATACTTATATCTGGTAGAAAGTCACTCTTTTAGCTCTCTGCTGCTTGGATCACTCTGCAGGCCACCACGAGGATCTGTGCTGAGTTGGTACAAGCTGGAAAACGCGTGTTTAGCGTGTTTTATAGCAGGGGGCTGAAAGGAGCTAGGAATTGGCCCAAAACGACCAATGGACTACTAGTTTCCGGCTGAAACTTCACCAAATCGGACAGAAAGGCTGCTCAGTGCTTCCCACTCCCACTGGTAAGCAAAGAAACTTCCTCCTCCCTAATAAGGCAATGGATCAGTAACAGGAACTAAAAACAAAGCCCAGGGATCAGCAACTCTGAAACTGGACTACTCTAGTTCAGTAAGGCGGGAAAACAAGATATTTTTTTGTTTTATTACAGAGACAAGGAAAAAACAGACAGTAAATGCTATAAATGCTGTAAATCGGCTAGCGCACTTTAGTGTGTAGCCTACAGAAACAATTTGCAACAATTAGTAACTTAAAGTGCAATAAACAGTGTAAAATGCAGAAATCACTTAAAGTAGCAGTAAAACAGGCGAAATGCAGTCGCTAGCTTAATAACAGTGGGAAAGCCACAAAAATACTTATATCTGGCAGAAAGTCACTCTTTTAGCTCTCTGCTGCTTGGATCACTCTGCAGGCCACCACGAGGATCTGTGCTGAGTTGGTACAAGCTGGAAAACGCGTGTTTAGCGTGTTTTATAGCAGGGGGCTGAAAGGAGCTAGGAACTGGCCCAAAACGACCAATGGACTACTAGTTTCTGGCTGAAACTTCACCAAATCGGACAGAAAGGCTGCTCAGTGCTTCCCACTCCCACTGGTAAGCAAAGAAACTTCCCTCCTTCCTAATAAGGCAATGGATCAGTAACAGGAACTAAAAACAAAGCCCAGGGATCAGCAACTCTGAAACTGGACTACTCTAGTTCAGTAAGGCAGGAAAACAAGAGATTTTTTTTTTTTTTACAGCGACAAGGAAAAAGACAGTAAATGCTATAAAAACAATTCACATGCAGTGCAAGCTGGCACACTTGAGTATGTAGCAATATTAGTCCACACACAGTATGAAAAAATGTAATTAAATTAAAAAGGACTAAAAGCAAGTGCAGAAAGGGTTTATTAGAGAGAATGCGGTAAAGAGAAGGGACTGGGGGAGTGTCCTAGATCAAATCTACAGTGGGGCGGGCACTGCAAAAGCCACCAAATTTAAACTACATCCAAGAACAGGGAGGGTGGGGAAGACAGTTTCAACAGAGCTAGATCTGAGAAATCAGTCCCCAAGTTATAACAACCACAATAAAATGAAGGAAATATACTTAAATCAGCTTATGTCCAGTTGATGTATGCAGACAAATCTCAGTAGCAGCAACTCTACTTAAAATGATTACCAGAGATGTAACCAACACAGGTTTTAAAGTTATCAGAAAACCCCCAAGCTAATTAACACTTAAAGGAATTTCAGAGCAGTTTAACAACTAGTGCAGAGCTTCAGACACACACACAAGACAGTTTCAACAGAGCTAGATCTGAGAAATCAGTCCCCAAGTTATAACAACCACAATAAAATGAAGGAAATATACTTAAATCAGCTTATGTCCAGTTGATGTATGCAGACAAATCTCAGTAGCAGCAACTCTACTTAAAATGATTACCAGAGATGTAACCAACACAGGTTTTAAAGTTATCAGAAAACCCCCAAGCTAATTAACACTTAAAGGAATTTCAGAGCAGTTTAACAACTAGTGCAGAGCTTCAGACACACACACAAGACAGTTTCAACAGAGCTAGATCTGAGAAATCAGTCCCCAAGTTATAACAACCACAATAAAATGAAGGAAATATACTTAAATCAGCTTATGTCCAGTTGATGTATGCAGACAAATCTCAGTAGCAGCAACTCTACTTAAAATGATTACCAGAGATGTAACCAACACAGGTTTTAAAGTTATCAGAAAACCCCCCAAGCTAATTAACACTTAAAGGAATTTCAGAGCAGTTTAACAACTAGTGCAGAGCTTCAGACACACACACAAGACAGTTTCAACAGAGCTAGATCTGAGAAATCAGTCCCCAAGTTATAACAACCACAATAAAATGAAGGAAATATACTTAAATCAGCTTATGTCCAGTTGATGTATGCAGACAAATCTCAGTAGCAGCAACTCTACTTAAAATGATTACCAGAGATGTAACCAACACAGGTTTTAAAGTTATCAGAAAACCCCCAAGCTAATTAACACTTAAAGGAATTTCAGAGCAGTTTAACAACTAGTGCAGAGCTTCAGACACACACACAAGACAGTTTCAACAGAGCTAGATCTGAGAAATCAGTCCCCAAGTTATAACAACCACAATAAAATGAAGGAAATATACTTAAATCAGCTTATGTCCAGTTGATGTATGCAGACAAATCTCAGTAGCAGCAACTCTACTTAAAATGATTACCAGAGATGTAACCAACACAGGTTTTAAAGTTATCAGAAAACCCCCAAGCTAATTAACACTTAAAGGAATTTCAGAGCAGTTTAACAACTAGTGCAGAGCTTCAGACACACACACAAGACAGTTTCAACAGAGCTAGATCTGAGAAATCAGTCCCCAAGTTATAACAACCACAATAAAATGAAGGAAATATACTTAAATCAGCTTATGTCCAGTTGATGTATGCAGACAAATCTCAGTAGCAGCAACTCTACTTAAAATGATTACCAGAGATGTAACCAACACAGGTTTTAAAGTTATCAGAAAACCCCCAAGCTAATTAACACTTAAAGGAATTTCAGAGCAGTTTAACAACTAGTGCAGAGCTTCAGACACACACACAAGACAGTTTCAACAGAGCTAGATCTGAGAAATCAGTCCCCAAGTTATAACAACCACAATAAAATGAAGGAAATATACTTAAATCAGCTTATGTCCAGTTGATGTATGCAGACAAATCTCAGTAGCAGCAACTCTACTTAAAATGATTACCAGAGATGTAACCAACACAGGTTTTAAAGTTATCAGAAAACCCCCAAGCTAATTAACACTTAAAGGAATTTCAGAGCAGTTTAACAACTAGTGCAGAGCTTCAGACACACACACAAGACAGTTTCAACAGAGCTAGATCTGAGAAATCAGTCCCCAAGTTATAACAACCACAATAAAATGAAGGAAATATACTTAAATCAGCTTATGTCCAGTTGATGTATGCAGACAAATCTCAGTAGCAGCAACTCTACTTAAAATGATTACCAGAGATGTAACCAACACAGGTTTTAAAGTTATCAGAAAACCGGCCAAGCTAATTAACACTTAAAGGAATTTCAGAGCAGTTTAACAACTAGTGCAGAGCTTCAGACACACACACAAGACAGTTTCAACAGAGCTAGATCTGAGAAATCAGTCCCCAAGTTATAACAACCACAATAAAATGAAGGAAATATACTTAAATCAGCTTATGTCCAGTTGATGTATGCAGACAAATCTCAGTAGCAGCAACTCTACTTAAAATGATTACCAGAGATGTAACCAACACAGGTTTTAAAGTTATCAGAAAACCCCCAAGCTAATTAACACTTAAAGGAATTTCAGAGCAGTTTAACAACTAGTGCAGAGCTTCAGACACACACACAAGACAGTTTCAACAGAGCTAGATCTGAGAAATCAGTCCCCAAGTTATAACAACCACAATAAAATGAAGGAAATATACTTAAATCAGCTTATGTCCAGTTGATGTATGCAGACAAATCTCAGTAGCAGCAACTCTACTTAAAATGATTACCAGAGATGTAACCAACACAGGTTTTAAAGTTATCAGAAAACCCCCAAGCTAATTAACACTTAAAGGAATTTCAGAGCAGTTTAACAACTAGTGCAGAGCTTCAGACACACACACAAGACAGTTTCAACAGAGCTAGATCTGAGAAATCAGTCCCCAAGTTATAACAACCACAATAAAATGAAGGAAATATACTTAAATCAGCTTATGTCCAGTTGATGTATGCAGACAAATCTCAGTAGCAGCAACTCTACTTAAAATGATTACCAGAGATGTAACCAACACAGGTTTTAAAGTTATCAGAAAACCCCCAAGCTAATTAACACTTAAAGGAATTTCAGAGCAGTTTAACAACTAGTGCAGAGCTTCAGACACACACACAAGACAGTTTCAACAGAGCTAGATCTGAGAAATCAGTCCCCAAGTTATAACAACCACAATAAAATGAAGGAAATATACTTAAATCAGCTTATGTCCAGTTGATGTATGCAGACAAATCTCAGTAGCAGCAACTCTACTTAAAATGATTACCAGAGATGTAACCAACACAGGTTTTAAAGTTATCAGAAAACCCCCAAGCTAATTAACACTTAAAGGAATTTCAGAGCAGTTTAACAACTAGTGCAGAGCTTCAGACACACACACAAGACAGTTTCAACAGAGCTAGATCTGAGAAATCAGTCCCCAAGTTATAACAACCACAATAAAATGAAGGAAATATACTTAAATCAGCTTATGTCCAGTTGATGTATGCAGACAAATCTCAGTAGCAGCAACTCTACTTAAAATGATTACCAGAGATGTAACCAACACAGGTTTTAAAGTTATCAGAAAACCCCCAAGCTAATTAACACTTAAAGGAATTTCAGAGCAGTTTAACAACTAGTGCAGAGCTTCAGACACACACACAAGACAGTTTCAACAGAGCTAGATCTGAGAAATCAGTCCCCAAGTTATAACAACCACAATAAAATGAAGGAAATATACTTAAATCAGCTTATGTCCAGTTGATGTATGCAGACAAATCTCAGTAGCAGCAACTCTACTTAAAATGATTACCAGAGATGTAACCAACACAGGTTTTAAAGTTATCAGAAAACCCCCAAGCTAATTAACACTTAAAGGAATTTCAGAGCAGTTTAACAACTAGTGCAGAGCTTCAGACACACACACAAGACAGTTTCAACAGAGCTAGATCTGAGAAATCAGTCCCCAAGTTATAACAACCACAATAAAATGAAGGAAATATACTTAAATCAGCTTATGTCCAGTTGATGTATGCAGACAAATCTCAGTAGCAGCAACTCTACTTAAAATGATTACCAGAGATGTAACCAACACAGGTTTTAAAGTTATCAGAAAACCCCCAAGCTAATTAACACTTAAAGGAATTTCAGAGCAGTTTAACAACTAGTGCAGAGCTTCAGACACACACACAAGACAGTTTCAACAGAGCTAGATCTGAGAAATCAGTCCCCAAGTTATAACAACCACAATAAAATGAAGGAAATATACTTAAATCAGCTTATGTCCAGTTGATGTATGCAGACAAATCTCAGTAGCAGCAACTCTACTTAAAATGATTACCAGAGATGTAACCAACACAGGTTTTAAAGTTATCAGAAAACCCCCAAGCTAATTAACACTTAAAGGAATTTCAGAGCAGTTTAACAACTAGTGCAGAGCTTCAGACACACACACAAGACAGTTTCAACAGAGCTAGATCTGAGAAATCAGTCCCCAAGTTATAACAACCACAATAAAATGAAGGAAATATACTTAAATCAGCTTATGTCCAGTTGATGTATGCAGACAAATCTCAGTAGCAGCAACTCTACTTAAAATGATTACCAGAGATGTAACCAACACAGGTTTTAAAGTTATCAGAAAACCCCCAAGCTAATTAACACTTAAAGGAATTTCAGAGCAGTTTAACAACTAGTGCAGAGCTTCAGACACACACACAAGACAGTTTCAACAGAGCTAGATCTGAGAAATCAGTCCCCAAGTTATAACAACCACAATAAAATGAAGGAAATATACTTAAATCAGCTTATGTCCAGTTGATGTATGCAGACAAATCTCAGTAGCAGCAACTCTACTTAAAATGATTACCAGAGATGTAACCAACACAGGTTTTAAAGTTATCAGAAAACCCCCAAGCTAATTAACACTTAAAGGAATTTCAGAGCAGTTTAACAACTAGTGCAGAGCTTCAGACACACACACAAGACAGTTTCAACAGAGCTAGATCTGAGAAATCAGTCCCCAAGTTATAACAACCACAATAAAATGAAGGAAATATACTTAAATCAGCTTATGTCCAGTTGATGTATGCAGACAAATCTCAGTAGCAGCAACTCTACTTAAAATGATTACCAGAGATGTAACCAACACAGGTTTTAAAGTTATCAGAAAACCCCCAAGCTAATTAACACTTAAAGGAATTTCAGAGCAGTTTAACAACTAGTGCAGAGCTTCAGACACACACACAAGACAGTTTCAACAGAGCTAGATCTGAGAAATCAGTCCCCAAGTTATAACAACCACAATAAAATGAAGGAAATATACTTAAATCAGCTTATGTCCAGTTGATGTATGCAGACAAATCTCAGTAGCAGCAACTCTACTTAAAATGATTACCAGAGATGTAACCAACACAGGTTTTAAAGTTATCAGAAAACCCCCAAGCTAATTAACACTTAAAGGAATTTCAGAGCAGTTTAACAACTAGTGCAGAGCTTCAGACACACACACAAGACAGTTTCAACAGAGCTAGATCTGAGAAATCAGTCCCCAAGTTATAACAACCACAATAAAATGAAGGAAATATACTTAAATCAGCTTATGTCCAGTTGATGTATGCAGACAAATCTCAGTAGCAGCAACTCTACTTAAAATGATTACCAGAGATGTAACCAACACAGGTTTTAAAGTTATCAGAAAACCCCCAAGCTAATTAACACTTAAAGGAATTTCAGAGCAGTTTAACAACTAGTGCAGAGCTTCAGACACACACACAAGACAGTTTCAACAGAGCTAGATCTGAGAAATCAGTCCCCAAGTTATAACAACCACAATAAAATGAAGGAAATATACTTAAATCAGCTTATGTCCAGTTGATGTATGCAGACAAATCTCAGTAGCAGCAACTCTACTTAAAATGATTACCAGAGATGTAACCAACACAGGTTTTAAAGTTATCAGAAAACCCCCAAGCTAATTAACACTTAAAGGAATTTCAGAGCAGTTTAACAACTAGTGCAGAGCTTCAGACACACACACAAGACAGTTTCAACAGAGCTAGATCTGAGAAATCAGTCCCCAAGTTATAACAACCACAATAAAATGAAGGAAATATACTTAAATCAGCTTATGTCCAGTTGATGTATGCAGACAAATCTCAGTAGCAGCAACTCTACTTAAAATGATTACCAGAGATGTAACCAACACAGGTTTTAAAGTTATCAGAAAACCCCCAAGCTAATTAACACTTAAAGGAATTTCAGAGCAGTTTAACAACTAGTGCAGAGCTTCAGACACACACACAAGACAGTTTCAACAGAGCTAGATCTGAGAAATCAGTCCCCAAGTTATAACAACCACAATAAAATGAAGGAAATATACTTAAATCAGCTTATGTCCAGTTGATGTATGCAGACAAATCTCAGTAGCAGCAACTCTACTTAAAATGATTACCAGAGATGTAACCAACACAGGTTTTAAAGTTATCAGAAAACCCCCCAAGCTAATTAACACTTAAAGGAATTTCAGAGCAGTTTAACAACTAGTGCAGAGCTTCAGACACACACACAAGACAGTTTCAACAGAGCTAGATCTGAGAAATCAGTCCCCAAGTTATAACAACCACAATAAAATGAAGGAAATATACTTAAATCAGCTTATGTCCAGTTGATGTATGCAGACAAATCTCAGTAGCAGCAACTCTACTTAAAATTATTATTGCATAATAATCCTATCTATAGCCTTATAGATGAGACTGGACAGGCTTATGAGTCTATAACTTCCTGGGTCCACTGGCAACCCACCGTTGTAAAGGGGTGAGAGCTTCTGTCCTCCATTCATCTGGCATGAAGTCTGTTGAGAGGCTGATATTGAATAACCTCTGCAGGGTGTCTGGGAAGTCATGCTTCAGGCTGACCAGTAGGCAGTCTGGTACATTATCTGAGAAATCCTTGACCTAGTGATCTGTTAGCCTAAGAAAACTATTAGATAGAGGTAAAGAGTGGGACATGAGGCTGTTAGAAGTAGTAGATGAAAGCCATTAGAAGGGTGCATAAGATGGAGGAGAAGGGCTTTGACTAGAGAATGGGGGAGTTTGAATTCTTACCACAAAAGACTAAAGGTCATAGGTCACTCTTCATCCTGACATTCATGGTCATTTGTGCAAATGTGGCAGGTATATCTCTTAATGTCTGAGAATAAGCCTAGCTAAGGCACAATTCATAGGAGACATTTATATTTACACTAATGTGCAATGCCTTAAGTATGATTAGATGTAAATGAGAAATTGTGTAATGTTATGTACTCCAGTGAAGTGCTTTTATGATTCGCTGTCCAATATCTACATGGTATGCCCATCTGTTGTTAAAAGTATTGCTTTGCGTCTGACATCTGCTTTGCAATCATGAAATTGCCAACAGTTATCCCTTTAGCAGTTTGCCAACCATGTACAAGCAATAAAATTACACTATTACCCCTCCAATCCCTTCAGTAGTTGATCCATGTATGCACAAGCATTAAAATGACAATTTCTCCACCAATGTTATCAGCAGTTTAACCTTGTATGCACAAGCACTTAGATAATTTTCCTGCCGATCCCTTCACAAGAACTATAAGATAGCAATTTCACCACAGATCCTTTCCATAGTTTAACCATGTATGCAAAAGATATTAAATGATACCATTTCCCTACCGATCCCTTCTACTTTAGCCATGTATGTACAAGCACTAAAATGACACCATTTCTCCATTGATTCTCTTCAGTAATTTAACCATATATGCACAAGCACACAATGACATCATTTCCCCACAATCCCTTCAGTAATTTAACCATATATGCACAAGCACACAATGACATCATTTCCCCACAATCCCTTCAGTAATTTAACCATATATGCACAAGCACACAATGACATCATTTCCCCACAATCCCTTCAGTAATTTAACCCTATATGCACAAGCACACAATGACATCATTTCCCCACAATCCCTTCAGTAATTTAACCATATATGCACAAGCACACAATGACATCATTTCCCCACAATCCCTTCAGTAATTTAACCATATATGCACAAGCACACAATGACATCATTTCCCCACAATCCCTTCAGTAATTTAACCATATATGCACAAGCACACAATGACATCATTTCCCCACAATCCCTTCTGTAGTTTAACCATATACGCACAAGCACACAATGACATAATTTCCCCACAATCCCTTCAGTAATTTAACCATATATGCACAAGCACACAATGACATCATTCCCCCACAATCCCTTCAGTAATTTAACCATATATGCACAAGCACACAATGACATCATTTCCCCACAATCCCTTCAGTAATTTAACCATATATGCACAAGCACACAATGACATCATTTCCCCACAATCCCATCAGTAATTTAACCATATATGCACAAGCACACAATGACATCATTTCCCCACAATCCCTTCAGTAATTTAACCATATATGCACAAGCACACAATGACATCATTTCCCCACAATCCCTTCTGTAGTTTAACCATATACGCACAAGCACACAATGACATAATTTCCCCACAATCCCTTCAGTAATTTAACCATATATGCACAAGCACACAATGACATAATTTCCCCACAATCCCTTCAGTAATTTAACCATATATGCACAAGCACACAATGACATCATTTCCCCACAATCCCTTCAGTAATTTAACCATATATGCACAAGCACACAATGACATCATTTCCCCACAATCCCTTCTGTAGTTTAACCATATATGCACAAGCACACAATGACATCATTTCCCCACAATCCCTTCTGTAGTTTAACCATATATGCACAAGCACACAATGACATAATTTCCCCACAATCCCTTCAGTAATTTAACCATATATGCACAAGCACACAATGACATCATTTCCCCACAATCCCTTCAGTAATTTAACCATATATGCACAAGCACACAATGACATCATTTCCCCACAATCCCTTCAGTAATTTAACCATATATGCACAAGCACACAATGACATCATTTCCCCACAATCCCTTCAGTAATTTAACCATATATGCACAAGCACACAATGACATCATTTCCCCACAATCCCTTCAGTAATTTAACCATATACGCACAAGCACACAATGACATCATTTCCCCACAATCCCTTCAGTAATTTAACCATATATGCACAAGCACACAATGACATCATTTCCCCACAATCCCTTCAGTAATTTAACCATATATGCACAAGCACACAATGACATCATTTCCCCACAATCCCTTCAGTAATTTAACCATATATGCACAAGCACACAATGACATCATTTCCCCACAATCCCTTCAGTAATTTAACCATATATGCACAAGCACACAATGACATCATTTCCCCACAATCCCTTCTGTAGTTTAACCATATCGCACAAGCACACAATGACATAATTTCCCCACAATCCCTTCAGTAATTTAACCATATATGCACAAGCACACAATGACATAATTTCCCCACAATCCCTTCAGTAATTTAACCATATATGCACAAGCACACAATGACATCATTTCCCCACAATCCCTTCAGTAATTTAACCATATATGCACAAGCACACAATGACATCATTTCCCCACAATCCCTTCTGTAGTTTAACCATATATGCACAAGCACACAATGACATCATTTCCCCACAATCCCTTCTGTAGTTTAACCATATATGCACAAGCACACAATGACATAATTTCCCCACAATCCCTTCAGTAATTTAACCATATATGCACAAGCACACAATGACATCATTTCCCCACAATCCCTTCAGTAATTTAACCATATATGCACAAGCACACAATGACATCATTTCCCCACAATCCCTTCAGTAATTTAACCATATATGCACAAGCACACAATGACATCATTTCCCACAATCCCTTCAGTAATTTAACCATATATGCACAAGCACACAATGACATCATTTCCCCACAATCCCTTCAGTAATTTAACCATATACGCACAAGCACACAATGACATCATTTCCCCACAATCCCTTCAGTAATTTAACCATATATGCACAAGCACACAATGACATCATTTCCCCACAATCCCTTCAGTAATTTAACCATATATGCACAAGCACACAATGACATCATTTCCCCACAATCCCTTCAGTAATTTAACCCTATGTGCACAAGCACACAATGACATCATTTCCCCACAATCCCTTCTGAAGTTTAACTATGTATGTTCAAGCACTTAAGTGATACCTTTTCCCCACCAATCCCGTCAGTTGTTTAAAAATTCTGTTTGTTTGTACGAGCTGAACTGAGGTGGACTATTCCACAGCTCTAAGCTGAGATACCAGATGACTTGAAGCTTCTAAGTTTCCCAAAATACATAGCTTGCCTATTTTTTTTTTTTTTTTTTTTTGCTTATTTATACTATTTACTGCTTTCATTGCCTGCCACTTTAATACTGTATTGATGCACTGCGCACTAAACTGCACGGTTGTAGTGCAATCATCTTACTGCTGTTTTCACTCTTTGATAAGCTCTTTTTGCTATTTTCAGTGTTTGTTAAGTATTTGCTGTTACTTTTCACTGTTGCAAAGTAATCTGTTCTACTTGTTCTGGCTTTCTCACCAAGCATTGCTAAATTATCTGATTTGTTAGCTGTTTAAAACATTCATAAGTTCATAGGTTCATACTAGGCTATCTGCCCTAGGGCATTTATAAGCCTAGCCAGAGTATGTTTGGCTTTCGCCACCCATTTTAAATTAATTTTGCTATGCCCTTTTTCGAGGTTAGTATACTGTGCCTCTATCTATCAGTGACACAGAAGTGATACCCGGGGTAAACCTACGATCCCCCATCCACTCATCAAGATTCCTCTTGAAGAGAGTCAATGAGGGACTCTGCCTAACCTGGACTGGAATTTTATTCCAGAGTGAAGGGAGCCTCTGGGTTATGAATCTGTCCCTCCAGCATGTCCTATTTATTTCAGTGCTGAGGTTCAAGTCTCTCGAGCGCGTAGCTTGATGGGATTTGGATTTTCTGAGGTGCAGCATGTCCATTAATTCCGGGTTGGACATGGCTTTATACATCAGGCACAGATCGCCTCTGAGCAGGCGGTATGCCACTGAGTAGAGCTGGAGTTTCTTTAACCGGGCAGCATATGGCATCTGTTTGAGCCCTTTGATCCTCTTGGTGAAGTACTTTTGGGGTCTTTCCAGTTGCTGCAGGTGTCTGGTAAGGTACATCCCAAAAGGGGCATTGTACTCAATTATGGGCCTGATGAGGGATGAGTAAAGAGGCACGATGACCTACCCTGATCTAGATGTGAATCCCTTCATGATTAGGTGGGCTAATGAGAGATTGCTATCAACGTGGGTCCCCGGGTCTCTAATTACATCTTCCGTACTTAATGGATTACCACCTATGTGGTAATTTGTGGACACTTTGTTTTTGCCAAAGGGGATGACTATACACTTTTTGGCATTTAGCTGAGGCCATGGCTCTGGCACCAGTTGTCTGTTTCTATGAGGCCCTTTTGTAGGATGCTTGTGTCGGCTGGAGAGTCGATTATGGCACCTAGTTTTCAGTCATCTGCGAACTTGGTCAGCCACAGTCCTTCCGTGTTGGCCTGTACCTCCGAGAAATATATACCGAACAAGAGAGGTCCCAGGACTGAGCCTTGTGGGATGCCACTTGTAACTGGTTTGGAGTCTGATATGGCTCCAGCAATTCTAACCATGTGGATTCTGTCCTTGAGCCAGTTTGCAACCCATCTAGTGACATAGGGGTTTATATTTAAGCTGGTGAGCTTATCTATAATGCCCGAGTGGGGTATTGTATCGAAGGCTTTTGTGAGGTCCAGGTAGGCTGTGTGGACCACCTTCCCCTCGTCAATGGCCTTGGTGACTGTTTCAAAGAAATCGACCAGGTTTAAGAGGCAGGATCTGCCCTTAACAAAGCCGGACTGGGTAGGATCCAGTGTCTGTAGGTTCCCAATATCTTTATTTATGAGGTCCATGATGATCCTTTCCATAGCTTTGCAGACCAAGCTAGTCAGGCTTATGGGGCGATAGTTTCCGGGATCCGTTGAGGCACCACCTTTGTGGAGAGGGACCACTGTTGCTGTACGCCACTGTTTGGGTACATATCCTGTAGTAAGGCTAAGACTAAACAGTAGTTTTATGTTTGGGTTTAGCTCTTCTTGGAATTCATGTAGGATGCAGCCCGGGACACGTCTGGTCCCATTGATGCTGTGTTTTTTGCTTTGGAGAGGGCGGCTCTTACCTGAGCATCTGAGATGTCGGGGGGGCAGCACTCTGCTGGGATAGATATTTGCCCTTTTGGTAGGGAGGGGGGGAGAAGTTTGTGCTGAACCTGTCAGCTAGGATGTTGGCAATGCCTGTGGGTTCGGTGTATTTTTTGTCATTTTGGACTAATTCTGAGCATATCTGGGAATTCCAACCCAGGTTCCTAACATAACTAACGAAAGCCTTGTGATTACCCCTAGTGTCCTGTGCAATTTTTCTCTCGAAGCTGGCCTTAGATGATTTTATGAGTGCCCATAGTTTTTTGCTAATACTGATCAGGGATGCCTTCCCTTTTTGGGATTTTGCTTTATCATGTAGTAGCTTCCTCCTTCTATTGTATAGTTTGTTTATGGCTGGGGTCCACCAGACAGGACGCCTGCCTTTGGAGGATTGGGTCTTGGTTTTATTTGGGATTGCATGATCCATGCATTCCTGAAGGTCTTCATAGAATGCGTTTATAAAGGATTCTGCGGTCTGGGCTGTATTTTCCACAGGCCCGGGGGCTTTGAAGGATTCCTCCTCAGTTTTGAGGAGTGTGAAATTTGCTTTATAGAAGTTTTTCACTGTGGTTTTCTGGGCAGGGGGTGGGGTCAGGATGTGAATATCCAGTGAGATTAGTTTATGGCCTGATCTTACCAGTGAGGGATACACTTCTGGTCTGGAGCATAGAGCCCCCATGTTGGTGATGATCAGGTCCAGTATGTTTTCCCCTCTTCTTTATTCTCACTACTGTTTTCCTGCTGTATTAAACATTCTCTACTATTTCCCACTGAAACTACAGTAGCTAGTAGCTGTAGCATAGTCCAGATACTGGTTTGCTGCACCTGGGTCTGTTTGTAGTGGCTGCTTGTTCTGGCCATCTTTGATTGGAAAGGGCCCTTCTGCACTCTAGTGAGAGAAGTGTGCTGATCAGAACCTGTCTGATAAAGGGTGGTTGGTCTAAGGCTTGGGGTAAGCATCCTTATTGGTCCTTTTGAATGTTTTTGCAAGTTTTTCAGGTTTTTAGATTCTGGTATTTAAGCCCTGCATTTGAGCAGGTTTCTGCTTGTTTGCGCATCAGGTAGCATCGCACACTGTCATGCAATTGTGCACCATAGCCAGACAGATAAATTAAACAATTTCTCCCTTAGATACAGCTGTAGCACATTAGTGTAGCTCTCATTCTTAGTCATTTTCTGGTCAAAGAAATACTACTATTGAGCTGTAATCTATTAAACCACCAGCAAAAAAAAAAAAAAAACGGCAGAAATATTCATCCACTGAGCTCCTCCTTGATCAGTCCTGAAAAGCTCCCCCTTTGTGATAACAGTTCTTCAATGTAGCATTATGGACAGTTGGACCACCCTTGTTTCTCCTACCAACCTTGTTGACTTGGATCTCTTGAGGTAGTGTAGCAATTGCCTCATGTACACTGACACGTTCTACTAATAACTCATTCTAGTACAGAGTGGCAGAGATGTATCTACACCAAGAATCTTCAAACCATGCTCTCTCCCACAAAAAAGCAGTAACACTGAAGTGTGAGCCCACCCACCACTACTCATGCACATAGTATCACTACTCACACACATAGTATCACTACTCATGCACATGGTACCACTACTCATGCACATAGTACCACTACTCACGCACATAGTACCACTACTCACGTTCATAGTATCACTACTCATGCACATAGTACCACTACTCATGCACATAGTACCACTACTCACGCACATAGTACCACTACGCATGCACATAGTACCACTACTCACACACATAGTACCACTACGCACGCATATATTACCACTACTCATGCACATAGTATCACTACTCATGCGCATAGTACCACTACTCATGCACATAGTACCACTACTCACGCACATAGTATCACTACTCATGCACATAGTACCACTACTCACGCACATAGTACCACTACTCACGCACATAGTACCACTACGCATGCACATATTACCACTACTCACGCACATAGTACACATAAAGCACAAAAATCAACATACACGGAGGTTCTCTCAAAACCCTTACTGAAACACCAGACCCCTTCAAAGCATGATACTGCTACAACTAACACAGTACCCACAGTACCCATGATACATAGTGACACCAGTGTCTCACCTACAATGCCCATCAGGCATAATACTCAAAAACTAAATTTTCTTGTCATTGGAAACTCCACAGTGAGGCACACGGACATCCCACTCACCAGGTTGGACAAGGAGAAAGCCATAGTCAGCTGCTTCTCTGGTACCAGGATTTGTCAGATCATGCATGCATTCAGTTCTGGAGTGAAAGACCTGAGATGTACCTCACTGGACTATATGAAGAGAGACATGATTGAGCTCTCTGAGAATGTGTCCAAGGCAGAAGGCAGGTATGTCCCTAGCCTTGAGAAGCATGCTGCCCACACCTAGAATGATGCCACAGTATAAACAAAAAAATGATTGATTTCAACAATTGGCTTAGTTTTTGGTGTCATTCAAAGGGGATCCAGTTTCTGTCAGCTTGGGAAGCCATGATCAACAAACCTCACTACTTTGCCAGTGATGGTTTGCACCTGGAACCACTAAGCTTTCAGCTGCTGGTAAAAACCTTTGCCTCCTCCATAGTGCCTTTTTAGGCAATTTATTGAAAAGAAACTTACTGATGGGAAATTTGCCAATCATAACAAAATAAGGGTCAAGCTGCTAAATGCTAGGAGCTTAAACCAAAAACTGCACAACCTGGAAGTACTTCTATCATTGTAAGATATAGGTGCCTGTGCAGTCACAGAAACCTGGTTCAAGGCCTCAAAGAGTACCCAAACCTTGCAAGGCTACAATGCCTTCCACACCTTCAGACTGCAAAACAAACGTGAGAACCAAAGGAGGTGGTGTTTTTATCTATATTAGAAATAAATTCACTGCCCATCTAGTTAGGCTGGACAACTCCATGGAGTTACTGCAAGCACAGATTACTGTGGGTAAGACCCACCATTCAAGTCATAGCAAGTTATATATCCCCCTCCATTTGTCATGATGCGCACGAAGCCTACTTGACCAAACTGGAGTCAATCCAAATATTCCCGAACACTCCGGTTATGGGGGGATTTCAATTATCCCACCATCAACTGGGAAACCTACTCTAGCCCTGACTTAATTTGCAAAGTTCCTTGACTTTGTTAACTCAAATTCCCTGGAACAAATTGTTCATACCCCGACAAGAGGAGCAAGCATACTAGATCTGTTCCTCAATAACATGTCAAACAGATGCACCGCCGCAGCTGTCGGGGTCTATGTTCATCTATCAAAAACTACAAAACCCAAATGGTGAAATATCAAATATGAACCAGCAAAAGGGAAAATTCAAACAAAGTCAGCAGTGAAAAAAAAACATTGAATGGCCATAGTTGGCCAACATTGCAAACACAACCAAGCAAGGGAGGGCACCATGTGCCCCACACTCCCTCTAATTATATACACTGACTGCAAGATCACAGTACAGTGGAGACTAGGACAAATTTAAAAGGTTTCTCTTGACTTACCTTATGCATTACATTACTTCCTGGTTGTTGGCCAACTATGGCCATTTTAGTAATTTATCTTTTAAGTTGTCATTGCTCGATAATTTTATGTTTTAAAGCTTTGCATTCCATATTTCACCATTCGAGTTTTGTAGTTTTCAGTAGCTGAACGTGGACCCAACTGTCAGACCCTCATTAGCTCATTAGTTAAATATGACCACAAATCAGTCACCTTCAAGCTGTCACTAACAACAGAACTCACAAAGGGCGAAATCAGACTAAACTTCACCAAGGCAAACTATACCCTACCAGGGGAAGGCATAAATGCATTCCAAGTCCCGTCCCCAGCAGGAACTGGTAACTACACTGAAACTTACACTAAAGCCCTGTACAATCACTTTCATATGTGTTTAGACTCATCTGTACCATAAAGAATCAAAGCCAGAGCCCCAAATAAAAACAAGCCACCATGGTGGACATCCAAGCATCAACAAACTTTACAATAAATGCAAAACGTTGCTATCCAAGAAGACAAAGGTGAGGTCCCAACAATGGAAAAGCACACTCCTCAACCTCAATGGGCAAATAAGATAACATATCAAATTCTTTAAGGGCTCCTTTGAGAAAAACCTAGCAAGCACAGACAAGGATAATCATATAGCCTTTTACAGCTATGCACATAGCCCAAAAAGTAGAACCCAAGCCTGTGCAGAAATAGTGACTATAGGTATCACATACACTGACTCCACAGAGATAGCAACCCTGCTAGTGGGCAGGTTTAGTGAAAATGTCACTCTGTTATCCCCTCCTAACTTATCACAAACCTTCCCCTAAACTTCCCTCCCACTCTACATATCTGAAGAGAAGGTCATTAAAGCCTTAACCAAGGCAAAAAACACAGCCTCTGTGGGACCAGATGGCATACCACTCTGTCTTCTAATCAAGCTAGAACATGAACAAGTATCACCATTAAGTGCTCTTTCCAATCATAGCCTAACCGCAGGCTTTGTTCTTGTGGAATGGAGAACAGCAACAGTTAATCTCCTCCACAAAGGTGGCCTAGCAACAGACCTGGGAAATAACAGACCCATAAGCCTGACCAGCCTCATCTGTAAGGCCATGGATCTTATCACTATGGACCTCATAAATAAATACATAGGTGACCTCCAAACCCTGGATCAAACCCAGTTCGGCTTTGTCAAGGGTAGATCCTTCCTGTTAAATCTGGTGGATTTCTTTGTAAATGTGACCAGGGCCATTGATGAGGGCAAATCTGTGCACACTGCTTACCTCGACTTGGCAAAGGCTTTCAACACAATCCCACACTCAGACATTACTGATAAACTTAGCAAACTTTATTTTATTTTATTGCATTTGTTTACCGGGAAAGTCCACTGGGCCTAAAAGAGCCCATTTTCAGTGCAGGCCCAGGAAGAAAAGCTCTGACAGGAACATAGATACAGAAAAAAATTAAACATTAGTTGGTACAAAAGTAGAAACTGTTTTACACATAGTGATTACAGTAATATATGCAGAATATATACAAAGAAGCGGAAATTTAGCTGGATGCCAGATGAATTCAATCAGAGAGGTATAAACAGAGATATATTAATCAGCATTATTATAGCAGTATCAACAAGTGATGAAAAATAATAAATATGGAGAAAATATCATCAGTTAGTAGTAGCAAAAAGTAGAGGAGTTTAGTTATCATATAAGGCAAAGGAAAAGGTTAGGTTATAGAGCAGGAACATAGCCAGGAAAAGTTGAGATGATTTTTAAGTATTTGTTTGAAAGTGATGATCCTGCCTGTGTTTCTTATATAAGGTGGAAGTGAGTGGAACTGAATGTAAACCACTTTGTTATGAGATGGGTTGCCAACTGGCTCACAAATCACACACTATCAAAGTGAGTGACTCCACATCAACCAGCAGACCTGTCACCAGCGGGGTACCACAGGGGTCAGTCATGGGCCCCCTACTGTTTGGTATAGACTTCTCAAAAGTTCAGGCCAAAACTAAGGGGTTGACCAAGTTTGCAGATGACTGCAAACTGGGTGCAATTATTGAATCCTCAAATGATATCAATATATTCCAGGAGGGTCTTATGAAGACCAAAGACTGGTGTATTAGTCATGGTCTCAAACTGAATGCAAAGAAATGCATCATCATACCCTTTGGCAAAAACAGTGCCCATTCACACTGTCAAATCAAGAATAACCTAAGTACCCACTAAGTGGTAAGGGACCTGGGATCACAAGTAGTCTGTGACCTAAACTTTGACCACCATGTGTCTACTGTAGCAAGGAAAGCTTTCTACATAGCACACTTGATTGGTAAAGGCATTGCCTCGAGAGCAAAGGAGGTTATAACCCCTTTATACTCAGCACTAATTAGACCCATTATTGAGTATAATGTCTTTTTCAACATGTACCATACAAAGTACCTGCAGCAAATGAAGATACCTCAAAGTTTTCTAACAAAGCATGTGCCATACACAGACTACCCTAAGTCCTGTCACAATACTCTGTATCATATAGACTTTTTAGGCGAGACATCTGCCTGGCTTACACAGCAATCTCAGACCCAAACCTAATGAACTTGTTGCATATCCGTAAATCAAACGGGACTAGAGCTACCCATTCCAGGGACCTAAATATGGCCAACAACTTAAATAGGACATGCTGGAGGGGCAGATTTGTCTCCCAGTTGCTGCTGCATCTTTGGAATAGGCTGCCAATTCATGTGAAACAGAAAACCTCTATGACACCGTTCAAGAGGAACATGGACGAGTGGATGTGGCACCATAAATTCTTAACGGGGATAGCACCAACAACCCTTCTGGACATGGGCAGTCATTACTAAATGCAGTCCTGGGTATTGACTTGCATATCTATGGTATTACATTGGGATGAATCAGCTATGCTTGAAATGACCTCAGGGTCGATAGTCTAGTAAACTCCTAGGATCCTATGAACAATGCATACACAAGCACTAAATATAATTTCCCCATCACTTTGTTCAGTGGTTTAACCAGGAATGCACAAGCACCCAAATGAAACCATTTCCCAATCGATCCCTTCAGTAGTTTAACAATGTGCATACAAGCACTTAAATAAAACCATTATTCAACTGATCCCTTCAGTAGTCTGTTTAATTATGCACAAACACTTCACTGACACCAAAATGAATAATTTCTCCAGCTATCCCTTCGGTAGTTTGTCCATGTATGCACAAGCACTGAAATGGCATTTAAATTTATCATTTCCCCAGTGATCGTTTGACCAAGTATGTACAAGCACTTCAATGTTAGTTCCCCCAGCAACCACTTTAGTAGTTTGATCGACTATGCACAAGTACTTCAATAACATAAAACGAAACATTTCCTCCAGTGACCTTTTTAGTAGTTTGCCCATGTACTCATAAGCACTTCAAGGATATCAAATGAAAAATTTCCCACAGAGTCCCCTTTAATCATTAGACCAAGTATGTACATACACTTCAATGATATTTCCTCCAGTGACCCTTTTTGTAGTTTGACCAAATACGCACAAGCACTTCAGTAATATGAAATGAAATATTTCCCTCAACGACCCTTCAGTAGCTTGACTATTTATGCAAAAACATTAAAATTTTAGCTCTATGTAATCCACTTATTCTAGAACATACCCTGTCCATTGCTTTACTTTACTTTACTCAGCTAAAAAATCTACTTTCCTAAAAAACACTCAAGACAAACTTCTCAGATTTATATATGTATCCCACCACCACAAGCTCCACTGTGTGACTATAGACCAAGCCACATAGCCTCTTTTTGGGCCCAATTCCAAAAGACTTGCTCTCAATGTGAGTGACCACTTACACTGCAAGCAGGTCTTGTGGAATCTGGCTCCCTGTATTAATCTGTTTATAGAAAGGTCTTACACCAAATTAAGTCACTTGCACTGAGTGGGGTACGAATGGAGAGATGAAAAGTCAGCAAGCAAAGGCGAGTAGTAGTGCTGAAATTGAATTCATCTTCAAATCTTGGTGAGTACCTTCATGAGGTAGATCCTGTTTTTACAAAACCTCACCAAGGTGACACTGATATATAGACTGTATTTATATAGCATAATTCATGGACAGAAGTAGGTCAAAAACTAAAAAAGACAGCTAAGTGCACAAGACACAGGATAAAAAAAAAGCGTCCAATCCTGGTAGGCATACTGGTGCCAGGACTGGAAAAGATGATGGTGTAAAATCCTCAAAATACAGAAAGATTACTAAAATGGGGCCAGGCTAGTCCAAGGGGGAGGATGCCCCCCCAGTTGTAGAAGGAAGTAGCTGTTCACAAAAATCACAAAAACTGATAGGCCAAAGAAGAGCCATAAAGACGATAAAGTGGACTATAGAGGATAAGAAAAAAATTAACTTTAATCGTACTTTGACTTAGGAATGGGGTCCATTCCTATCATGGTATTAGAAACTGAATAGATGTGATGAAATTTAAAAAAAGAGTGTAAGTCTTTTAGAATCAGGACAGACTTACACTGAGAACAATTCTTTTGTAATCTGGCCTATAATGAGCGCCAAGAGCTATGGTCATATTTAATATCCTTACAGTCAGACTTCTAAATTAAATTACTGCTTATCATTCAAAAATAAACAGCGTTGTTGCCTCACAGCAAGAGGTTCTCCCGTTCGATTATCGGCTGAAGTGTGGAGAGTGCCTTCTGTGTGGAGTCTACATGTCCTCCCCATGATCGAGTGGCATTCCAAAAGACATGCGTGAAAGGGCGTGCCTTCATTGAAGATTGGACGTCGAGCTGGGAACTCAGCACCTTAGAAACCTACTGCCCATCATTAGCGGACCGGAGTTCCGCTGTGGCGACCCCTAACTTGGAAAAGCCAAAAGACAAACAACAACAACCAGACATACAGCTTATGAAATCCAAAACTAAGTTGGCATCATCAATAAGACCATCATAACAATTGTCTATGATCAAAAAAAATCTTGAAAACATTCCCCACTTCTTTGGGAAATCCTTACCTCAAAACTTCAAGCCTCAAACAAGCTGAGCTTCTTTGTAATAGCAGGAAAATGCATCTGACAGATTCAGGTATCTATCTACTTCAATGGTTCTGGCTCAGATAGTATTACTAACAACTGCCTCAGATTTCTACTCTAAGAATTTTAATAAGAATTTTAACATATTGCCTTGACTGACGTTTGACATAAAACAAGTAAATATTTTTCTTTTTCTGAATTTGCTGTATTCTGTAGATGAAATCTGTGCATGCCATGTAAATATATTCATTACAACCTACATAATACTTGTTCTCCCAGCTTTTGGGATTATGTTTTCTAACCCTAGTTTTGTGGTTTGTTACATGTGTTCTGATAATTTCTTGCCAGTTTGGCCCGTTGTTGTGGCTGAAAATGTCCACTTAACTAGTTTGATAAAAAATAAATAATTAACAAAAGACAGATGAGACATGAAAATGTTGCACAAGCTCAATTCATAGTTATGTGGTAGATGTCCTAAGCAGGACTGAAAGAAGATGGAAGAGGGGTAAACAAGCAACAGACTGCAGAGACCAACTACTCACTGACTCTAGAGAAGTATGTCTTCATGATAGGAGTTGTGCAGGCATGCAATGAACTGTTGAAATCAGAGCTGAAGAGAGAGAAAGTGTCCAAGGAAGTACAGAAAAAATGGAGAGGCCACAATGATGGAGGGGAGGTAGACTTTAAAAGCACTACAACTGCAGGCTAGACAGACTATTTATATCTTTGTGCCATCAAGGAAATCTAAGGAGACACAGCACTTCAGTTGTATAAAGGAAAACACTATGAAACAGATTGCAGCAAATCTCCCTTTGAACCTCAAAGCTGGAAGTTCTTATACTAGAAAGAGAATGAGGTCATGCATGATGTTACAGCATCTGATAGCAGTTAAGATTGATGCTATAATACTGCAACATTATGGAATTCAAATGACATGTTAAAACTAAGGTGCTCTGTATATCACAGTCCTATACAAGACTACAGGCAGAATTAAAGGATTCTGGGGCACTATCTGACAAGGATATGGGAGCTTCCCAGTGTCTTGTCAGTAATAACCCCAGCATGTAACTAATGGTTGAGAATGCACAGGTGTGATGCCACAAAAGAAGCAAACATTTCCTTACTAGTCACAGCATGGTGCATGTAAATTCCTTTTAAATAAAATAAGCCGGTATAGTATTAGAGGTGTGCATTTTATAATACTGGCCAGTCACTCTATAGAAGATGATCTAGTGTGAACCAATCCAAAGGCATTTCAGCACACCAGTAGAAAAGCAATGAATACTAAAGAGCCAATGCGAACATTTGGCTACTTGAACCGTCATGAGTGTTCAATACAAAAAGCAGAGAAAGTGAAGAAATTTAAATGGTAAATGATTTTGTATTTATGAGCATTGTAAAATTATCATCCTTAAAATGTTTGTGTAATACTTTAGGATCTTTTCTACCCAGATCTCTACTGAAAATGGCTTCCTTCCCAGTTTCACTTTTCCAGTAATCAAACATCAATCAATATAAAAATAAACAATGTACATGAAAGAAGAAACTTGTGTAGGAGATGTATAAATAAAGGAACATATGAATAATACTATACAAATTATTACACGGCCTATCCTATACGATTCCATGCAATACACGACTTTAAAATGATGTGTGTGCCTGCCCATCCAGTAGTCAAGACTAGCCTTAAGCATAGTCCAATGCTACCTTTATTTGACTTGTGGTGGCAAATTATTCCATAGGCTAGGAGTGTGCTGTGTTCAGAACCTGTCTCTCCAGTGAGCCTTGTATATGTTTTGGTGTTAGTTTATGTCTCTAGTGTGGGAATTTGTAGTGACACTGATTTTTGAAAAAAGTGGGAGGTCAGATAGGACTGGGTCTTTTGTGGCTCAAAGAGCTAGGCACTTGGGATGGATGGAGACCAGAAATTTAACCCAGATGTGGTATGCATGTCCCTCATGTCCTTCATGAACAGGGGCAGTTAGTGTTGAATATAGACTCACTCTGTGAATTACATTCATGTAATAAGGACAATTGGGGCAAATTGAGATTAATAAGGCCAGACTTAAAAGGGTTCTAGGGCTGATAGCCTAGTAACCACTTATGAACCTATAAAATTATAATGCAACATTAATAAACATAGCTTCTTCTTATTTTTTGTGTAACTCATATGTTTTAATAATTATATGGATTTAATATCTAAAAGGGTGCATAGTTTGGGAAGATTGTTCATGAGATGATCTCTTGTGGTCTGGACTAATGTAATGGCCTTCATCTGAGACTTCTTGGTCCTGACTCTGATGAGCTATAACTTGATGAAAACTGCACTGCCAGGCTACTTACTAGCTGCACTGATGGAGGTGACCTGGGGAAGTATCTAGTGTCCTGCATATCTGCCTGTTTTTACAAGTGACATCATTTTTAAGTTTTTTCTTCTACTATTCTTCTTTTACCGCAACTTTAATATAGAGCTTCCAGTCTTCCCTATGGCATGGTAACCATAAATATATTTTTTAGCCATCTTAAGTGGCCATTTGATACCTAATGAGATATTTTACTGCTGTGAAGTTCTTCTGTTACTGTATTTGTATCTATAAAACATTATAAACTAGAATTAGAGCTCCGCAGCCACAGTTAATAAATCAGCAGACAAAAACAGGGTAGACATTCAATACAATTTGTTTCAGAAGCCATGTTCTTTACATCAGTAATTCTTTGTCATTGTACATTTTTAATTGGTATAGTGTTTACAAATGCTGACTGCATTTAATCATTACCTCTCTGCAACAGAATACTATGAAAGTCTGTCTGGGTTCAGTTTCTCTATTGAAAAGAAAAATAATCTTCCACTGAGAATGTAATATGCAAATTAGCTTTTGTTTAACATGTAAATTTATTTAATATATCAGATATTTCAAAAATAATTATTACTGCTAGCCATGCTATCTTGAGGTCAGGTATAATTATTTTTAAAATATCTGAAATTATTAGAGAAATGTGTATGCACAAAGATAGTGTACACATTAAGTTCTCTAATGAAGATTTTTTTAATTTTATATGTTTACTTTTATATGCTTACATTAGAACTGAGATAATATATAAGAATCAGAGTACTAATCTACAGGAGGTCTAGTGAAATTCCACATAAGTGAAAACTCATTAAGAATGGCGCTGCATTGATGTAAAAATAACTATCGCACAAGCCTGGGAACTTTCCTGACAGTCAAGAAAGCAGGGTCTCTGTTAGGAAATCTAGAAATAAGGGTTTCTGCCAGGAAATCCAGTTATGGTGAATTGTTCTGAGAGCCAATGCATTTAAGTATGTTTCCTAAAGTGTTTACTGTTTCATTTGGGTATCCTTTCTGCATTCAAGTTTAAGTCTTAGCTGTGTCTACTTTTTGTCTCTGTATTCTGTAGGTGAAAGGATGCATACTGCACATGTACATTTGACAGCAATAGGTTGAACTATGTTGTTGTGCTCCATTGGATGTTTCACTTTCATCCTTTATGCGGTCCTTAGTGCTAAAAGTGCGTACATGCACACATTCCCTTCCTAGTGCAGGGGCAGCTGGGAGCAGAGCCAGATCATTGTCAAGTGGGGCCGTATGCAGGGTAATGGATTAGGGCCTACCAACCATTCTAGTGTCCCATTACTTGGCTATGTCTCCCCAGGTACCATAAACACTGTTCAAACCTGACAGTGTGTAGACTATTTTCATCTATACTTCTATAATGATTGGAGATATTTTATTTCAAATTTTATAGCAAAAACACTGATAGCTATTTGCTAAACAAAGCAATATAGTGTCACATGAAAACAGACTTAGCATGAGCAGAAAGCTTCTCTGCCATTTTAATAGCACTAAAACTCATATTCCCAGAAAATACATCTGATCAGTGCTGAATTTTTTCATGTATACATGCATGCATTCTTTTATTATAAACACTTTTATTGAATTATCCCTTGTGACACAAGCAAATTTGCATTCATATAACCCAGCCAATGGAGATGCACAAGCCAGTGTATTTCTTTGTGCCGGTCCCAAGCCCGGATAAATGGAGAGGGTTCTGTCAGGAAGGGCATCCGGCATAAAACTTCACCAAATCATTTCATGCAGTCACCAGTTAATATTTCCATACTGGATCGGTCGAGGCCCGGGTTAACAACGACCACCACCTGTACTGTTAGCCAACAGGGTGCTGGCGGAAATTGGGCTACTGTTGGCCAAAGGAGGAGAAGAGGCAGAAGGCATGGCTGAAGTCAAGAATAGAGGAGAAAGGCTAGGACTGTAGTAGTGAGAGTCGGAACTTTGAATGTTGGCAGCATGACTGGTATAGGGAGAGAGCTAGCTGATATGATGGACAGAAGGAAGGTTTGTATATTGTGTGTGCAAGAGACCAGATAGAAGTGGAGTAAGGCTAGGTGTATCAGAGGTGGGTTCACATTGTTTTATCATGGTGTGGATGGGAGGAGAAATGGTGTAGGAGTTATTCTGAATGAACAGTATGCAAAGAGTGTTTTGGAGGTGAAAAGAGTGCTGCATAGAGTGATATTTATGAAGCTGAAAATTGATGGTGTAATGATGAATGTTGTTAGTGCATATGCTCCACAAGTTGGATGTGCAATGGATGAGAAAGAAAAATTTTGGAGTGAATTGGATGAAGTAGTGATGACTGTATCCAAGGGTGAGAGAGGGGTGATTGGAGTAGATTTCAATGGGCATGTTGGTGAAGGGAAAAGAGGGGATGAGGACGTGATGGGTAGGTATGGTGTTAAACAAAGGAATGCAGAAGGTCAGATGGTAGTGGATTTTGCGAAAAGGATGGACATGGCTGTGGTGAATACGTATTTTAACAAGAGAGGCGTATAGAGTGACATACAAGAGTGGAGGAAGATGCACACAGGTGGATTATATCTTATGTAGGAGGGCCAGTTTGAAGGAGATTGGAGACTGAAAAGTGGTAAACGGAGAAAGTGTAGTTAGGCAGCATAGGATGTTGGTTTGTAGGATGACGTTGGTGATCAAGAAGAGGAGGAGGAGTGAGAGGGCAGCACCAAGGATCAAATGGTGGAAATTGAAAAACGGTAATTGTGAGGTGGAGTTCAGGGATGAGTTAAGACAGGCACTGGGTGGCAGTGAAGAGTTACCAAATAGCTGGGTAACTACAGCAGAGCTAGTAAGGGAGACGGCTAGAAAGGTGCTTGGTATCACATCGGGATAGAGGAAGGATGACAAGGAGACATGGTGGTGGAATGAGGAAGTACAGAAGAGTATACAGGCAAATAGGTTGGCAAAGAAGAAGTGGGATTGTCAGAGAATTGAAGTAAGTAGACAGGAGTATAAGGAGATGAGGTGCATGGCAAAGAGAGAGGTGGCAAAGGCTAAGGATAAGGCATATGAAGAGCTGTATGAAAGGTTGGACACAAAGGAGGGAGAAAAGGACCTGTACTGATTGGCTAGACAGAGGGACCGAGCTAGGAAAGATGTGCAGCAGGTAAAGGCAGTGGCGGCTGGTGACTTCAAATCAAAAGGGGGCTGCAGGAGAAAGCTGAATGGGTGGGGTCAATCTGAATGGGTGTGGCCAACTAGAAAGGGGAGGAGCTATGCTCAAAACCACAAAAACTGTAACTTTAATTAAATATGCTGCCCTGGGTGCCAAACCATCATTATGAGAGTGCAATCAAGACAAAACAAAGTACAGAAGAAAAAAAATATTTCAATACATTGGCTGCATGACAGCTTACTTAATATCTAGATGGAAACAAAATGGTTGTGAGTCATGAAAAAATAAGTTATTTTTTAAATACATTACTGGAATGCTAGTCAAAATCAAGTGTAGGAAAAACAAGTAGCACTCAACTCAAACCACGTCTCCTTGCACTCTAGTTCTAATTATAATTTATATTCAACTTTATTAAAGTACCAAGTAACATGTTGAAAGTAGCAATCTCTGTGATACCCCCATTTGTAAAAATGTTTCTTATCCAAAAAAGATCTGCTGCCTGACAACAACTATCTACTTGTTTCATGGGGAAAACATGATCAAAGTAAAAAATGAAAAACAAACAAGAAACAAGCTCAACATGCATTGCTTAAAGGATTACTGCACAGGATATGGACTACACATGATAGATTGGCATTCTGTTTAGTTTGCAGGTAAAGCCTGTAATGAGCTTCTTAAAATAATGTAATCCTGTCCTTTATTACAAATACTGTCATATGCACTTCAGTACGCAAGGCTTATATGTTATCTAGTTATGTAAGTATTTTCTGCATGGCAAAAACAGAAAGGCTTTCAATGTTGGCAATTCTTTAACAGTATGCTTATTAAAACTTACTTGCATCTTACAATCTCAGACAAGCTTACCTAATGGTCATTAAAGCATTGCTACTTAAACACAGAGCAACAGATGCTTTCTGAATAATAATAAGCATAAATCAACAGTATAAAAATATGACAGAAACCAGAACATTCTGCAAAATCAAGGCCAGATGAAAAGCCACTGTAGTACTTGTTTCTACCTTGGATGGGGGGATAGTCTGCACATTTACACTGCATAACTGCTCCTTGCCTTGCTTGGACACATCTACATGGGGGAGTGGAGTGCAAAAATTTGTCACAATTTGAAATGTCTCTGGCTGACTACGATGGCCCTGACACATTTGTCATACCTCTCAACCACAGAGCAAGAAATCTGGACAAAGCCTTACATAGAAGTGGGACAAAGGCCCAAAAAGAAGGACAATTTTTAAATATTGCTCTTATAAACTTAAAAAGATAATAGAATAGGTCTTGCATTAGTATGGATTTTATGAAGGGTATGAAATCTGAAACTGAAATGTCTGTCATTATTTTCTAACTTCAGTCTTTAATGATTTGCCACTAATTTGCCAAAAAAACACAATTTTATGAAAAATGGACCAAAAATGTGATGCAAAAATACAAAATAGCCACACAATACAGCTGGGAACCTGTCAAAGAAGGGACACTTTTTAATATTCATACTGATAACTCGAGCAGCTGACAAAAAAGAATCTACATGCATTTCTGAAATAAAAGTAATCTATAACTGATTATTACATTTATTTATTTATTAATTGTAAACCCTTCATGTTTTCTTTCAAAATTCCATTTTGTGGAGGGAGTATTAGGGGAAGAGCAACATTTTGAGCCAAAATCAGGGACAGTTGAAAGGTTTGGATATGCCTAATTCTATAAAGCAATTTATTTGCATGTACCTCTCAACCTATTAATGCAGGAAATCTGGACAAGGCCAAATATATTGGGGGAACATATTAACTACTAAAAATTGCTCTTGTATAAAATGAGACAGTTGATAGAATAACAGGTCTTGCTTTAGCATGCATTTTTCTGCAGGTTATGAAGTCTGAAACTCAGTATCTGTCATTATTTAGTGACTTCATTCCTAAATGATTTCACAGAAAACCACAATTTTTATGAGAAACAAACCAAAAATAAGAAGCAAAAATCTATTCATTCTGCAAAAATCTGGACATATGAGAGGTATAGTTCAGCCGGGGCTGTCTTTGAGTTTGTTGCCCTTCCCCCCTCACAAAATCATGGTCGAATGGAGCTCCTCCCTCCCTACAGCCATTCCAATGAACCATTACTTGGCTGTTTCATTACATTTACCATAAACACTAATATGCATACTGCTTTATTTCTGCGATGATTTGGACTTCATTTGAAAGTTTTAGTTTGCATTTTGCAGCACAAACACTAATAGATATCATATCTGCTAAACAAAGCAATGCAGTCTCACAATGAAAACAGACTTAGCATTAAAACTTCTCTGCCCTTGAAAACTCACATTCACTGAAACAGCATTGAAACCCACATTTAAAGAAAATACATTTTGCCAGCGTCAGATAAAGATTAACTTTGGGAATGGGCTGTTTTCAAATCACAGGCCCATTGCACATGAAACATACACATGCTCTTTCATACACCTTCCTGATTGTATTAAATTATATTCCTTGTACAATACAGTACAGTTTTAGAGGGTGTTTTAAATTTATTGTTTTGAAAAATTTCCAGTAAACAATGAAACAAAATGCATGCACCAGTAAAGACAAAACTGCCCAATTCAGAACATTTCCATCATAAAAGTCTACTCAAACTTCTACAGTCCACCAGTATCAGTACATATGCACAATCTCTGAAGAAGTAAAAGTCATCTAAATGATTCCAAATTAAAGAGATCTGTAAGTAATGAAGAGGTTGCTGCTAGCAAACAACTTTGTATTTCATTGTTTCATCTACAAATAAAGTGCCTGTTGCCCTTGAGGAATAAATTGCCTATATTACACTAAAAAAATGATAAGCTAGCAATATTGCAATAGGGAATGGATGGCAAACTGATAACAGGTTCATAGTTATGAGGTATCTTCGCCAAAAAGGAGTGCAGCATCCACCCCCTTTGCAACACAGTACAGTACCAGCAATGCATCTATCTACTGTGGGAGTAGAACCCACAGTCTTCTGCATCAAAAGCAAGTATACTACCTGTTGTGCTAGTAACAATGCAAGCAGGTACAGCATAAGCCGCACTAAAATTTTGCTCCCCTGCAGCTCTCAGCTCCATGTAAACTCTACTCACTCAGCTGTATCTCTGAACTTTGCAGCACAAAAAATCTGGAAAAAGCCAAAGTTTATTGGGGGGGGGCAAAAGCCCCAAAACCAGGGATACATTTTAAACATTGCTTGTATAATGTTGGAAAGTTGCTAGAATAAAATGCTGTGTTACCACCATATATTTCATTGCCAAGCCTTAAACCCAGGACCCTGTGCAAAACAGTCATAGCAACATACCACAATGCAAATCACCTGTTTTGCGAAAGAGGAAGACAGAAACTTAAATGGCTACCATTTAGTGAATTCAGTTCTCACCATAGCACAGCTGTCAACCTCTTAGCACAAAACACCTGCACAAAACCAATAATAGGTGAATACAGCCCCCAAACATTCAGTGAATTCAGTTCTCACCATAGCTCTCAACCTCTTAGCAAAAAACACTCGGACAAAGCCAGTAATGGGGGAATACAGCCCCCAAACATATTCAGTGAATTCAGTTCTTACCATAGCTCTCATTCTTAGCACAAAAAACCTGGACGAAGCCAATAATGGGGGAATACAGTCTCAAAAATAGGGACAGATTTCAAATATCCATCTTATACACTTAGAAAATTACTAGAATAAAAGCTTTTGTGTTACTGTGTACTTTCTGAAGAATATGAAGTCTGATAATCAAATGCGTGTCATTTTTAACATTTGTTAACCAGGAACGTCTGATGTGGAACAAAAGCTAATTTTTAGCAGAGGCCCAGGGAGAAACACTCCAGACAGACACGTCTTTGTAAGATGGGAGGACACTAGAGGAAAACCACACAAACACAGGGAGAGCATGCAGACTCCACACAGAAGGTAAGGCACCCCAACCAAGAATCAAACCAGAGAACCTGTAGTTGCTTGGCAATAATGCTACCGCTGCACCAATGCACTACTGACTTTGTAAGGACACAAAAATACAGAATCCACAGATTTTATGAGGAACAGAACAAGTATGAGGGAAATAGTTGTAATTTTTTTACAAATGGTGGTGGGTAGGGAATTCAGGCTCTTGCCACCTTGGTTCAGGGTTCAAGCCTGTTCTATAGCCACCACCATACAGCACTTGGGAAATTTCGCACACACAATCTCTGAGTATAGGCTGTCCCCCTCTGCTCACAAACAAAATTTCATATGCATTAGTAACAAGGGATCTTAAATGAAGAATTACTGCAGTATCAAATTATAGGTAATGCAGTGATCATCGAGGCCAGTAAATATTCAATAACAGTCAATATTTATAGAATGTATACAAATTATTAAATAAAAAAGCGGAGGAGGGGAGGGTACAGAGAGAGAGAGTGAGTGAGGAAGTTGTGATAATGGGATAATGCTAGGTAAGAGTAATGAGGGTAGAAAGGGAATTATTAAATTTACCAAGTACTGTAGTACTGCCGGAGATTAAGAGCTAGAATGAAAGGTGAGAGGGCAGTGCTTTTTGTTATCAGGTAACTCCTCTAGACATACAGACATCATTGTTCATTCTTTTTAACTTTATCTAAGACTTACCATTCATGCTCATGTTAAATCATATACAGTAAACAAAAACAGAACATTTAATATCATCGAGCAACCTGTAAACCTTTTTAATGCCAAAATAAAAGCTAACAGAATTTGTTTTGATAACAGAAATTCAGTTGCTGCATTTCAAAAGCAAAATATCTTGTTTCATGCATACACCTTATCAATATCATTGTTCATCAGGTACATAACACAAAAATAACTAGCCCTATGCTCATATTTCTGAATCTATCTCATCTCACCAATGAATAAACAAGAAAAAAACGTTTTTGTTTATTTTTTTTTGGTATATTATCCACATACTACTTAGTTGCAGCAAAAAAAAAAAAAAAAAGTACAGATCTGATTCCAGCAGACCAGCACAGCACCTACCTACCTCAGTTAGTTGTATCTATTCTCGGTGACTCGGTCTACTTCCTCTCTCGCCTCTCTCAATGGAGTCAGTCCAAGCCCTCCTTAGCCACCCAAGAGTCGGTCCAAGACAAAGAATAAATAAAAAATAAACAAACGAAGCAAGAAGCAAGCAGTAATTAAGCACCACCAATGACCTCTTGATCAACACAAGTACTAAAGGTGATAAAGGATAATGAGGGAAACATACTCACAAGTGAGGAGAGTGTGTTGAGGAGATGGAAAGAGTACTTTGAGGGGTTGATGAATGAAGAGAATGAGAGGGAGAGAAGGTTGGATGATGTAGGGATAGTGAATCATGAAGTACAATGGATTAGCAAGGAGGAAGTAAGGATAGCTATGAAGAGAATGAAGAATGGAAAGGCTGTTGGCCCAGATGACATACCTGTGGAAGCATGGAGGTGTTTAGGTGAAATGGCAGTGGAGTTTTTAACCAGATTATTTAATGAAATCTTAGAAAGTGAGAGGATGCCTGAGGAATGGAGAAAAATTGTTTTTGTATGGATTTTTAAGAATAAGATGTGCAGAGCTGTAGTAACTACAGAGGGATTAAATTGATCAGTCACAGCATGAAGTTATGGGAAATAGTAGTGGAAGCTAGGTTAAGAAGGGATGTGATGATTAGTGAACAGCAGTATGGTTTCATGCCAGGAAAGAGCACTACAGATGTGATGTTTACTCTGAGAGTGTTGATGGAGTAGTACAGAGAATGTCAGAAGGAGTTGCATTGTGTTTTTGTAGCCTTAGAGAAAGCATATGACAGGGTGCCTAGAGAGGAGTTGTGGTATTGTATGAGGAAGTCAGAAGTGTCAAAGAAGTATGTAGGAGTGGTACAGGATATGTACGAGGGTAGTGTGACAGCGGTGAGGTCTGCAGGGGAGTGACGGATGTGTTTAAGGTAGAGGTGGGGTTACATCAAGGATCAGCTCTGAGCCCTTTCTTATTTGCAATGGTGATGACAGGTTGACAGATGAGATCAGACAGGAGTCCCTGTGGACTATGATGTTTGCAGATGACATTGTGATCTGTAGTGAGAGTAGTGAAGAGGTGGAGGAGACCCTGGAGAGATGGAGATATGCTCTAGAGAGAAGAGGAATGAATGTCAGCAGGACTAAGACAGAATATATGTTTGTGAATGAGAGGGAGGATAGAGGAATGGTGAGGATGCAAGGAGTAGAGGTGGCGAAGGTGGATGACTTTAAATACTTGGGGTCAGTAGTTCAGAGTAACGGTGAGTGTGGAAGAGAGGTGAAGAAGAGAGTACAGGCAGGATGGAGTGGGTGGAGAAGAGTGTCAGGAGTGATTTGTGACAGACGAGTACCTGTAAGAGTGAAAGGGAAGGTCTACAAGAGGGTAGTGAGACCAGCTATGTTATTTGGGTTGGAGACGGTGGCATTGACAAAATGAGCTGGATGTGACAGAGTTAAAGTTGTTAAGATTTGCACTTGGTGTGACAAGGGTGGACAGAATTAGGAATAAGTATATTAGAGGGTCAGCCTAGGTTAGAAGATTTGGAGACAAAGCCAGAGAGGCAAGATTACATTGGTTTGGACATGTGCTGAGGAGGGATGCTGAGTATATTGGGAAAAAGATGCTAAGGATGAAGCTACCAGGTAACAGGAAAAGAGGAAGGCCTAAGGTAAGGTGTATGGATGTGCTGAGAGAGGAAATTCAGGTGGTTGGTGTGACAGAGCAACATGCAGAGGACAGGAAGAAATGGAAACAGGTGATCCGCTGTGGCGACCCCCAACAGGAACAGCCGAATGAAGAAGATGATGATGATGATGATAAAAGTAATCAAACTATAATTAACATAACAAACATGCACATATATTGCTATATATCATATAACCTAAGCAACATTACATACATTATTCAATTCTTTTTCTTTAATGTTCTTTGATGCACCATCCTAATTGTATTAAATTATATTCCATGTATAGTACAGCACCACTTGTTAGAATGTTTTAAATTTGTACGTTTAGAGATTTTTCCAGTAAGCAATAAAACAAAACATAAAACCAATAAGGGCAAAACTACCCATTACAAAACATTTCATCCACAAAAGGCCACTCAAACTTCAATCATTACAGTCCACCATTATCAGTCAACAGATATAATCTCTGTGTAAGTGAAAGTTATCCAAATAATTCTGCATTAATGAGATCTAGAATTAATAAAGAGGTTGGTGCTGGCAAATAACTTTACATTTCAGTGTTTCTTACACAAATCCAACACCTGCTGCCCTTGAAGAATAAACTTCCCATGTTACATTTAAAAAAATGGTAAGCTGGCAATATTACAGTAGGGAATGATTGCCAAACCAGCAAAACTTTCATAGTTACTGGACATCTCACTCAAAGGAGGACACATTCAGGACTGCAGCACCCCCCCAAAGAAGGCACTGTAATATATGTATTCCATGTACATGGTGGGGGAGTAGAAACCACAGACTTCTACACCAAAACAAGCATACTCCCTGTTGCGCTTTTAAAAGTTATAGCACAAGCACTGATGACGGTCATCTGCTAAACAAAACAGTTAAACATTAAAAATAGACTCATCATAAGCAGCTGTAAATTTCACTTCCCTTGAAAGTCAACAGTCCTTGAAAATGCACAGAAGTTCAACAATCCATCAAAATGCACAGAAGCTCAACAGTCCTTGAACATGAACAGGTACTCGAAAGTCCTTAAAAATGATAGTTTGGCAGCTGGTGTAGAGGATTCAGGCTCTAAGATTCTGTATTGGAGGTACAGGATTTGAACCTGATAAAGTTAAACAACCTGCCATCTCAAACTGGGACATTACACAGTACACACAAATGCCCACACAAACATACACACCTTCGACTAAATTACTATTTCAGGAATGGATGAATGACCTGTTCTGTTCTCCACATTCATATCGAACAACAGCAGCGACATTACTAAATCCAAAACTTGTTTGCGTGCTCCAGATCAGTTTAATTATGCATGTGTCATACTAAGGATGCACTCTGTGTGCCTCTTTAAAGAAGAAATACAATGCACACCGATTGTGTTATTAAAGAATAAATGTATGTATTCCTGCCTCCCAAGGGGCCCACAACCCAGCAGGCCATGGGCTACTGCCTAGGTTGCCTAGTACTGGATCTGGGTCTGCCTGGGAGGACAGTTCATGAGATGGAGAACTAATCAGAAGGAGTGGAGGAAAATGCCAGCTCAATAAAAGTTGTTGTAGATGATGAAGGTTCAGAAATAGTTTTTCAAAAGCAGTTATTTGGTGAAATGGAGAGGTAAGTATAACTACAACCCTTCCATGAGGAGGGTTGCAAGATGGTTTACTTAAGGACATATATATCTAGAGGGCATAAATATCACTGCCTTGGTTTTAGCATCTTGTATGGATAGACCTTGAAGGTACGGATAAACAATCACAAAATATTTTGAAAAATCTTGAATTCCTCGATAAAACTTTATTTTATAATATCTATTAGAAATGATTGATTCTCATTCGCTATCACTTACACCTGAGACCATTGTGCATTGATATGCCAGTGCTATGAAACCAGTCACACCTACACCTGGAACGTTCAGTATTAATATGCTGTGATATGAAAGCAATCACACTTACATCTGGAGCATTATACAGAGATATGTCTGTGCTATGAAACCAGTCACACTTACACCTGGAATGTTGTACCTTGATATGTCTGTGCTATGAAACCAGTCATACCTATGCCTGAAACGTTATACAGAGATATGTCTGTGCTATGAAACCAGTCACACCTACATGTGGAATGTTGTACCTTGATATGTCTGTGCTATGAAACCAGTCACACCTACACTTGGAACATTATACAGAGATATGTCTGTGCTATGAAACCAGTCACACCTACACCTGGAATGTTGTACCTTGATATGTCTGTGCTATGAAACCAGTCATACCTACGCCTGGAACGTTATACAGAGATATGTCTGTGCTAAGAAACCAGTCACACCTACATGTGGAATGTTGTACCTTGATATGTCTGTGCTATGAAACAAGTCACACCTACACCTGGAACATTATACAGAGATATGTCTGTGCTATGAAACCAGTCACACCTACACCTGGAATGTTGTACCTTGATATGTCTGTGCTATGAAACCAGTCACACCTACACCTGGAATGCTGTACCTTGACATGCCAGTGCTATGAAACCAGTCACACTTACACCTGGAATGTTGTACCTTGATATGCCTGTGCTATGAAACCAGTCACACTTACAGCTGGAATGTTGTACCTTGATATGTCTGTGCTATGAAACCAGTCACACTTACACCTGGAATGTTGTACCTTGATATGCCAGTGCTATGAAACCAGTCACACCTACACCTGGAACATTGTGCATTGATATGTCTGTGCTATGAAACCAGTCACACCTACAACTGGAACGTTGTACCTTGATATGCCAGTGCTATGAAACCAGTTGCACCTACACCTGGAACGTTGTGCATTGATATGTCTGTGCTATAAAACCAGTCACACCTACACCTGGAATGTTGTACCTCGATATGTCTGTGCTATGAAACCAGTCACACCTACACCTGGAACATTGTACCTTGATATATCTGTGCTATGAAACCAGTCACACCTACACCTGGAATGTTGTACCTTGATATGTCTATGCTATGAAACCAGTCACACTTACACCTGGAATGTTGTACCTTGATATGTCTGTGCTATGAAACCAGTCACACCTACACCTGGAATGTTGTACCTTGATATGCCAGTGCTATGAAACCAGTCACACCTACACCTGGAATGTTGTACCTTGATATGCCTTTGCTATGAAACCAGTCACACCTACACCTGGAACATTATACAGAGATATGTCTGTGCTATGAAACCAGTCACACCAACACCTGGAATGTTGTACCTTGATATGTCTGTGCTATGAAACCGGTCACACCTACACCTGGAACATTATACAGAGATATGGCTGTGCTATGAAACCAGTCACACCTACGCCTGGAACGTTCAATATTAATATGCTGTGATATGAAAGCAATCACACCTACACGTGGAATGTTGTACCTTGATATGTCTGTGCTATGAAACCAGTAACACCTATGCCTGGAACGTTGTACCTTGATATGTCTGTGCTATGAAAGCAGTCACACTTACACCTGGAATGTTGTACCTTGAAATGTCTGTGCTATGAAACCAGTCACACTTACACCTGGAATGTTGTACCTTGATATGTCTGTGCTATCAACCAGTCACACTTACACCTGGAATGTTGTACCTTGATATGCCAGTGCTATGAAACCAGTCACACCTACACCTGGAACGTTCAGTATTAATATGCTGTGATATGAAAGCAATCACATTTACATCTGGAGCATTATACAGAGATATGTCTGTGCTATGAAACCAGTCACACTTACACCTGGAATGTTGTATCTTGATATGTCTGTGCTATGAAACCAGTAACACCTATGACTGGAACGTTGTACCTTGATATGTCTGTGCTATGAAAGCAGTCACACTTACACCTGGAATGTTGTACCTTGATATGTCTGTGCTATGAAAGCAGTCACACTTACACCTGGAATGTTGTACCTTGATATGTCTGTGCTATGAAAGCAGTCACACTTACACCTGGAACCTTCTATATTAATATGTCTGCAAAATGAAACCAGTTACACTTACACCTGGAACATTCTAAAGTGATATGTCTGTGCTATGAAACCAGTCACACTTACACCTGGAAAGTTGTACCTTGATATGTCTGTGCTATGAAAGCAGTCACACTTACACCTGGAATGTTGTACCTTGATATGTCTGTGCTATGAACCAGTCACACTTACACCTGGAATGTTGTACCTTGATATGCCAGTGCTATGAAACCAGTCACACCTACACCTGGAACGTTCAGTATTAATATGCTGTGATATGAAAGCAATCACACTTACATCTGGAGCATTATAAAGAGATATGTCTGTGCTATGAAACCAGTCACACTTACACCTGGAATGTTGTACCTTGATATGTCTGTGCTATGAAACCAGTCACACTTACACCTGGAATGGTGTACCTTGATATGCCAGTGCTATGAAACCAGTCACACTTACACCTGGAATGTTGTACCTTGATATGCCAGTGCTATGAAACCAGTCACACTTACACCTGGAATGTTGTACCTTGATATGTCTGTGCTATGAACCAGTCACACTTACACCTGGAATGTTGTACCTTGATATGTCTGTGCTATGAAACCAGTCACACTTACACCTGGAATGTTGTACCTTGATATGTCTGTGCTATGAAACCAGTCACACTTACACCTGGAATGTTGTACCTTGATATGTCTGTGCTATGAAACCAGTCACACTTACACCTGGAATGTTGTACCTTGATATGTCTGTGCTATGAACCAGTCACACTTACACCTGGAATGTTGTACCTTGATATGTCTGTGCTATGAAACCAGTCACACTTACACCTGGAATGTTGTACCTTGATATTCCAGTGCTATGAAACCAGTCACACTTACACCTGGAATGGTGTACCTTGATATGTCTGTGCTATGAACCAGTCACACTTACACCTGGAATGTTGTACCTAGATATGTCTGTGCTATGAAACCAGTCACACTTACACCTGGAATGTTGTACCTTGATATGTCTGTGCTATGAAACCAGTCACACTTACACCTGGAATGTTGTACCTTGATATGTCTGTGCTATGAACCAGTCACACTTACACCTGGAATGTTGTACCTTGATATGTCTGTGCTATGAAACCAGTCACACTTACACCTGGAACGTTCTATATTACTATGTCTGTGAAATGAAAGCAGTCATGCTTACACCTGGAACATTCTACAGCGATATGTCTGTGCTATAAAACCAGTCACACTTGCAACCAAAATGTTGTACCTTGATATGTATGTGCTATGAAACCAGTCACACTTATAGCAGGAACGTTCTATATTATTCTGTCTGTGATATGAAACCAGTCACACTTACACCTGGAACATTTTACAGTGATAAGTCTGTGCTATGAAACCAGTCACACTTGCACCCGGAATGTTGTACCTTGATATGTCTGTGCTACGAAATCAGTAACACTTACATCTGGAATGTTGTACCTTGATATGCCTGGGCTATGAAACCAGTCACACTTGCACCCGGAATGTTGTACCTTAATATTTCTGTGCAATGAAACCAGTCACACTTACACCCGAAATGTTGTACCTTAATATGTCTGTGCTACGAAACCAGTCACACTTACACCTGGAATGTTGTATCTTGATATGTCTATGCTATGAAACCAGTAACACCTATGCCTGGAACGTTGTACCTTGATATGTCTGTGCTATGAAAGCAGTCACACTTACACCTGGAATGTTGTACCTTGATATGTCTGTGCTATGAAAGCAGTCACACTTACACCTGAATGTTGTACCTTGATATGTCTGTGTTATGAAATCTGTCACACTTACACCTGGAACCTTCTATATTAATATGTCAGCAAAATGAAACCAGTTACACTTACACCTGGAACATTCTAAAGTGATATGTCTGTGCTATGAAACCAGTCACACTTACATCTGGAAAGTTGTACCTTGATATGTCTGTGCTATGAAATCAGTCACACTTACACCTGGAATGTTGTACCTTGATATGTCTGTGCTATGAACCAGTCACACTTACACCTGGAATGTTGTACCTTGATATGCCAGTGCTATGAAACCAGTCACACCTACACCTGGAACGTTCAGTATTAATATGCTGTGATATGAAAGCAATCACACTTACATCTGGAGCATTATAAAGAGATATGTCTGTGCTATGAAACCAGTCACACTTACACCTGGAATGTTGTACCTTGATATGTCTGTGCTATGAAACCAGTCACACTTACACCTGGAATGGTGTACCTTGATATGCCAGTGCTATGAAACCAGTCACACTTACACCTGGAATGTTGTACCTTGATATGCCAGTGCTATGAAACCAGTCACACTTACACCTGGAATGTTGTACCTTGATATGTCTGTGCTATGAAACAGTCACACTTACACCTGGAATGTTGTACCTTGATATGTCTGTGCTATGAAACCAGTCACACTTACACCTGGAATGTTGTACCTTGATACGTCTGTGCTATGAAACCAGTCACACTTACACCTGGAATGTTGTACCTTGATATGTCTGTGCTATGAACCAGTCACACTTACACCTGGAATGTTGTACCTTGATATGTCTGTGCTATGAAACCAGTCACACTTACACCTGGAATGTTGTACCTTGATATTCCAGTGCTATGAAACCAGTCACACTTACACCTGGAATGTTGTACCTTGATATGTCTGTGCTATGAACCAGTCACACTTACACCTGGAATGTTGTACCTAGATATGTCTGTGCTATGAAACCAGTCACACTTACACCTGGAACGTTCTATATTACTATGTCTGTGAAATGAAAGCAGTCATACTTACACCTGGAACATTCTACAGTGATATGTCTGTGCTATAAAACCAGTCACACTTGCAACCAAAATGTTGTACCTTGATATGTATGTGCTATGAAACCAGTCACACTTATAGCAGAAACGTTCTATATTATTCTGTCTGTGATATGAAACCAGTCACACTTACACCTGGAACATTTTACAGTGATAAGTCTGTGCTATGAAACCAGTCACACTTGCACCCGGAATGTTGTACCTTGATATGTCTGTGCTACGAAACCAGTAACACTTACACCTGGAATGTTGTACCTTGATATGCCTGGGCTATGAAACCAGTCACACTTGCACCCGGAATGTTGTACCTTAATATTTCTGTGCAATGAAACCAGTCACACTTACACCCAGAATGTTGTACCTTAATATGTCTGTGCTACGAAACCAGTCACACTTACACCTGGAAGGTTGTACCTTGATATGTATGTGCTATGAAACCAGTCACACTTACACCTGGAATGTTGTACCCTAATATGTATGTGCTATGAAACCAGTCACATTTACACTTGGAATGTTGTACCTTGATATGTCTGCGCTATAAAACCAGCCACATTTACACCTGGAAGTGGAACATTTCTACAGTGATATGTCTGTGCTATGAAACCAGTCACACTTATACCTGGAATGTTGTACCTTGATATGTCTGTGCTATGAACCAGTCACACTTACACCTGGAATGTTGTACCTTGATATTCCAGTGCTATGAAACCAGTCACACTTACACCTGGAATGTTGTACCTTGATATGTCTGTGCTATAAAACCAGTCACACTTACACCTGGAATGTTGCATCTTGATATGTCTGTGCTATGAATCCAGTCACTCTTACACCTGGAACATTCTACAGTGATATGTCTGTACTATAAAACCAGTTACACTTACATCTAGAATGTTGCATCTTGATATGTGTGTGCTATGAAACCAGTCAGACTTATAGCAGGAACGTTCTATATTATTCTGTCTGTGATATGAAACCAGTCACACTTACACCTGGAACATTTTACAGTGATAAGTCTGTGCTATGAAACCAGTCACACTTGCACCCGGAATGTTGTACCTTGATATGTTTGTGCTATGAAACCAGTAACACTTACACCTGGAATGTTGTACCTTGATATGCCTGGGATATGAAACCAGTCACACCTACACCTGGAACATTTTACAGTGATAAGTCTGTGCTATGAAACCAGTCACACTTGCACCCGGAATGTTGTACCTTGATATGTCTGTGCTACGAAACCAGTAACACTTACACCTGGAATGTTGTACCTTGATATGCCTGGGCTATGAAACCAGTCACACTTGCACCCGGAATGTTGTACCTTAATATTTCTGTGCAATGAAACCAGTCACACTTACACCTGGAATGTTGTACCTTAATATGGCTGTGCTACGAAACCAGTCACACTTACACCTGGAATGTTGTATCTTGATATGTCTGTGCTATGAAACCAGTAACACCTATGCCTGGAACGTTGTACCTTGATATGTCTGTGCTATGAAAGCAGTCACACTTACACCTGGAATGTTGTACCTTGATATGTCTGTGCTATGAAAGCAGTCACACTTACACCTGAATGTTGTACCTTGATATGCCTGTGTTATGAAATCAGTCACACTTACACCTGGAACCTTCTATATTAATATGTCTGCAAAATGAAACCAGTTACACTTACACCTGGAACATTCTAAAGTGATATGTCTGTGCTATGAAACCAGTCACACTTACACCTGGAACATTGTACCTTGATATGTCTGTGCTATGAAAGCAGTCACACTTACACCTGGAATGTTGTACCTTGATATGTCTGTGCTATGAACCAGTCACATTTGCACCTGGAATGTTGTACCTTGATATGCCAGTGCTATGAAACCAGTCACACCTACACCTGGAACGTTCAGTATTAATATGCTGTGATATGAAAGCAATCACACTTACATCTGGAGCATTATAAAGAGATATGTCTGTGCTATGAAACCAGTCACACTTACACCTGGAATGTTGTACCTTGATATGTCTGTGCTATGAAACCAGTCACACTTACACCTGGAATGGTGTACCTTGATATCCCAGTGCTATGAAACCAGTCACACTTACACCTGGAATGTTGTACCTTGATATGCCAGTGCTATGAAACCAGTCACACTTACACCTGGAATGTTGTACCTTGATATGTCTGTGCTATGAACCAGTCACACTTACACCTGGAATGTTGTACCTTGATATGTCTGTGCTATGAAACCAGTCACACTTACACCTGGAATGTTGTACCTTGATACGTCTGTGCTATGAAACGAGTCACACTTACACCTGGAATGTTGTACCTTGATATGTCTGTGCTATGAACCAGTCACACTTACACCTGGAATGTTGTACCTTTATATGTCTGTGCTATGAAACCAGTCACACTTACACCTGGAATGTTTTACCTAGATATGTCTGTGCTATGAAACCAGTCACACTTACACCTGGAATGTTGTACCTTGATATGTCTGTGCTATGAAACCAGTCACACTTACACCTGGAATGTTGTACCTTGATATGTCTGTGCTATGAACCAGTCACACTTACACCTGGAATGTTGTACCTTGATATGTCTGTGCTATGAAACCAGTCACACTTACACCTGGAACGTTCTATATTACTATGTCTGTGAAATGAAAGCAGTCATACTTACACCTGGAACATTCTACAGTGATATGTCTGTGCTATAAAACCAGTCACACTTGCAACCAAAATGTTGTACCTTGATATGTATGTGCTATGAAACCAGTCACACTTATAGCAGGAACGTTCTATATTATTCTGTCTGTGATATGAAACCAGTCACACTTACACCTGGAACATTTTACAGTGATAAGTCTGTGCTATGAAACCAGTCACACTTGCACCCGGAATGTTGTACCTTGATATGTCTGTGCTACGAAACCAGTAACACTTACACCTGGAATGTTGTACCTTGATATGCCTGGGCTATGAAACCAGTCACACTTGCACCCGGAATGTTGTACCTTAATATTTCTGTGCAATGAAACCAGTCACACTTACACCCAGAATGTTGTACCTTAATATGTCTGTGCTACGAAACCAGTCACACTTACACCTGGAAGGTTGTACCTTGATATGTATGTGCTATGAAACCAGTCACACTTACACCTGGAATGTTGTACCCTAATATGTATGTGCTATGAAACCAGTCACATTTACACTTGGAATGTTGTACCTTGATATGTCTGCGCTATAAAACCAGCCACATTTACACCTGGAAGTGGAACATTCTACAGTGATATGTCTGTGCTATGAAACCAGTCACACTTATACCTGGAATGTTGTACCTTGATATGTCTGTGCTACGAAACCAGTCACACTTACACCTGGAAGGTTGTACCTTGATATGTATGTGCTATGAAACCAGTCACACTTACACCTGGAATGTTGTACCCTAATATGTATGTGCTATGAAACCAGTCACATTTACACTTGGAATGTTGTACCTTGATATGTCTGCGCTATAAAACCAGCCACATTTACACCTGGAAGTGGAACATTCTACAGTGATATGTCTGTGCTATGAAACCAGTCACACTTATACCTGGAATGTTGTACCTTGATATGTCTGTGCTATGAACCAGTCACACTTACACCTGGAATGTTGTACCTTGATATGTCTGTGCTATAAAACCAGTCACACTTACACCTGGAATGTTGCATCTTGATATGTCTGTGCTATGAATCCAGTCACTCTTACACCTGGAACATTCTACAGTGATATGTCTGTACTATAAAACCAGTTACACTTACATCTAGAATGTTGCATCTTGATATGTGTGTGCTATGAAACCAGTCAGACTTACACCTCGAACATTCTATATTAATATGTCTGTGAAATCAAACCCAGTCACACTTACACCTGGAACATTCTACAGTGATATGTCTGTGCTATGAAACCGGTCACACTTACACCTGGAATGTTGTATCTTAATATGTCTGTGCTATGAAACCAGTCACACTTACACCTGGAACATTCTATAGTAATATGTCTTTGAAATAAAACCAGTCACACTTACACCTGGAACATTCTACAGTTATATGTCTGTGCTATGAAACCAGTAACACTTACACCTGGAATGTTGTACCTTGATATGTCTGTGCTATGAAAGCAGTCACACTTACACCTGAATGTTGTACCTTGATATGCCTGTGTTATGAAATCAGTCACACTTACACCTGGAACGTTCTATATTTATATGTCTGTAAAATGAAACCAGTTACACTTACACCTGGAACATTCTAAAGTGATATGTCTGTGCTATGAAACCAGTCACACTTACACCTGGAATGTTGTACCTTGATATGTCAGTGCTATGAAACCAGTCACACTTACACCTGGAATGTTGCATCTTGATATGTCTGTGCTATGAATCCAGTCACACTTACACCAGGAATGTTGTACCTTGATATGTCTGTGCTATGAAACCAGTCAGACTTACACCTGGAACGTTCTATATTAATATGTCTGTGAAATGAAAGCAGTCACACTTACACCTGGAACATTCTACAGTGATATGTCTGTGCAATAAAACCAGTCACACTTGCAACCGGAATGTTGTACCTTGATATGCCTGTGCTATGAAATCAGTCACACTTATAGCTGGAACGTTCTATATTTTTATGTCTGTGATATGAAACCAGTCACACTTACACCTGGTACATTCTACAATGATAAATCAGTGCTATGAAACCAGTCACATTTACACCAGGAATGTTGTACCTTGATATGCCTGGGCTATGAAACCAGTCACACTTGCACCCAGAATGTTGTACCTTGATATGTCTGTGCTAAGAAACCAGTCACACTTACACCTGGAATGTTGTACCTTGATATGAATGTGCTATGAAACCAGTCACACTTACACCTGCAATGTTGTACCTTAATATGTATATGCTATGAAACCAGTCACACTTACACCAGGAATGTTGTACCTTGATATGCCTGGGCAATGAAACCAGTCACACTTCCACCCGGAATGTTGTACCTTAATATGTCTGTGCTACGAAGCCAGTCACACTTACACCTGGAATGTTGTACCTTGATATGTATGTGGTATGAAACCAGTCACACTTATACCTGGAATGTTGTACCTTAATATATATGTGCTATGAAACCAGTCACACTTACACCTGGAATGTTGTACCTTGATATGTCTGCGCTATAAAACCAGTCACATTTACACCTGGAAGTGGAACATTCTACAGTGATATGTCTGTGCTATGAAACCAGTCACATTTGTACCTGGAATGTTGTACCTTGATATGTCTGTGCTATAAAACCAGTCACACTTACACCTGGAATGTTGCATCTTGATATGTCTGTGCTATGAATCCAGTCACACTTACACCAGGAACATTCTATATTAATATGTCCGTGAAATCAAACACAGTCACACTTACACCTGGAACATTCTACAGTGATATGTCTGTGCTATGAAACCGGTCACACTTACACCTGGAATGTTGTACCTTGATATTCCAGTGCTATGAAACCAGTCACACTTACACCTGGAATGTTGTACCTTGATATGTCTGTGCTATAAAACCAGTCACACTTACACCTGGAATGTTGCATCTTGATATGTCTGTGCTATGAATCCAGTCACACTTACACCAGGAATGTTGTACCTTGATATGTCTGTGCTATGAAACCAGTCAGACTTACACCTGGAACGTTCTATATTAATATGTCTGTGAAATGAAAGCAGTCACACTTACACCTGGAACATTCTACAGTGATATGTCTGTGCAATAAAACCAGTCACACTTGCAACCGGAATGTTGTACCTTGATATGTGTGTGCTATGAAACCAGTCACACTTATAGCTGGAAGGTTCTATATTTTTATGTCTGTGATATGAAACCAGTCACACTTGCACCTGGTACATTCTACAATGATAAATCTGTGCTATGAAACCAGTCACATTTACACCAGGAATGTTGTACCTTGATATGCCTGGGCTATGAAACCAGTCACACTTACACCTGGAATGTTGTACCTTAATATGTATGTGCTATGAAACCAGTCACACTTACACCAGGAATGTTGTACCTTGATATGTATGTGGCATGAAACCATTCACACTTACACCTGGAATGTTGTACCTTGATATGTCTGCGCTATAAAACCAGTCACATTTACACCTGGAAGTGAAACATTCTACAGTGATATGTCTGTGCTATGAAACCAGTCACATTTATACCTGGAATGTTGTACCTTGATATGTCTGTGCTATAAAACCAGTCACACTTACACCTGGAATGTTGCATCTTGATATGTCTGTGCTATGAATCCAGTCACACTTACACCAGGAACATTCTATATTAATATGTCTGTGAAATCAAACACAGTCACACTTACACCTGGAACATTCTACAGTGATATGTCTGTGCTATGAAACCGGTCACACTTACACCTGGAATGTTGTATCTTAATATGTCTGTGAAATCAAACACAGTCACACTTACACCTGGAACATTCTACAGTGATATGTCTGTGCTATGAAACCAGTCACATTTACACCAGGAATGTTGTACCTTGATATGCCTGGGCTATGAAACCAGTCACACTTACACCTGGAATGTTGTACCTTGATATGTCTGTGCTATGAACCAGTCACACTTACACCTGGAATGTTGTACCTTGATATGCCAGTACTATGAAACCAGTCACACTTACACCTGGAATGTTGTACCTTGATATGTCTGTGCTATGAAACCAGTCACACTTGCACCCAGAATGTTGTACCTTGATATGTCTGTGCTACGAAACCAGTCACACTTACACCTGGAATGTTGTACCTTGATATGTATGTGCTACGAAACCAGTCACACTTACACCTGGAATGTTGTACCTTGATATGTCTGTGCTATGAACCAGTCACACTTACACCTGGAATGTTGTACCTTGATATGTCTGTGCTATGAAACCAGTCACACTTACACCTGGAATGTTGTACCTTGATATGTCTGTGCTATGAACCAGTCACACTTACACCTGGAATGTTGTACCTTGATATGTCTGTGCTATGAAACCAGTCACACTTGCACCCAGAATGTTGTACCTTGATATGTCTGTGCTACGAAACCAGTCACACTTACACCTGGAATGTTGTACCTTGATATGTATGTGCTACGAAACCAGTCACACTTACACCTGGAATGTTGTACCTTGATATGTCTGTGCTATGAACCAGTCACACTTACACCTGGAATGTTGTACCTTGATATGTCTGTGCTATGAAACCAGTCACACTTACACCTGGAATGTTGTACCTTGATATGTCTGTGCTATGAACCAGTCACACTTACACCTGGAATGTTGTACCTTGATATGTCTGTGCTATGAAACCAGTCACACTTACACCTGGAATGTTGTACCTTGATATGTCTGTGCTATGAAACCAGTCACACTTACACCTGGAATGTTGTACCTTGATATGTCTGTGCTACGAAACCAGTCACACTTACACCTGGAATGTTGTACCTTGATATGTATATGCTATGAAACCAGTCACACTTACACCAGGAATGTTGTACCTTGATATGCCTGGGCAATGAAACCAGTCACACTTCCACCTGGAATGTTATACCTTAATATGTCTGTGCTATAAAACCAGTCACATTTACACCTGGAAGTGGAACATTCTACAGTGATATGTCTGTGCTATGAAGCCAGTCACACTTACACCTGGAATGTTGTACCTTGATATGTATGTGGTATGAAACCAGTCACACTTACACCTGGAATGTTGTACCTTGATATGTCTGCGCTATAAAACCAGTCACATTTACACCTGGAAGTGGAACATTCTACAGTGATATGTCTGTGCTATGAAACCAGTCACATTTATACCTGGAATGTTGTACCTTGATATGTCTGTGCTATAAAACCAGTCACACTTACACCTGGAATGTTGCATCTTGATATGTCTGTGCTATGAATCCAGTCACACTTACACCAGGAATGTTGTACCTTGATATGTCTGTGCTATGGAACCAGTCAGACTTACACCTGGAACGTTCTATATTAATATGTCTGTGAAATGAAAGCAGTCACACTTACACCTGGAACATTCTACAGTGATATGTCTGTGCAATAAAACCAGTCACACTTGCAACCGGAATGTTGTACCTTGATATGTATGTGCTATGAAACTAGTCACACTTATAGCTGGAACGTTCTATATTTTTATGTCTGTGATATGAAACCAGTCACACTTGCACCTGGTACATTCTACAATGATAAATCTGTAATATGAAACCAGTCACATTTACACCAGGAATGTTGTACCTTGATATGCCTGGGCTATGAAACCAGTCACACTTGCACACAGAATGTTGTACCTTGATATGTCTGTACTACGAAACCAGTCACACTTACACCTGGAATGTTGTACCTTGATATGTATGTGCTATGAAATCAGTCACACTTACACCTGCAATGTTGTACCTTAATATGTATATGCTATGAAACCAGTCACACTTACACCAGGAATGTTGTACCTTGATATGCCTGGGCAATGAAACCAGTCGCTCTTGCACCCGGAATGTTGTACCTTAATATGTCTGTGCTACGAAGCCAGTCACACTTACACTTGGAATGTTGTACCTTGATATGTCTGCGCTATAAAACCAGTCACTTTTACACCTGGAAGTGGAACATTCTACAGTGATATGTCTGTGCTATGAAACCAGTCACATTTATACCTGGAATGTTGTACCTTGATATGTCTGTGCTATAAAACCAGTCACACTTACACCTGGAATGTTGCATCTTGATATGTCTGTGCTATGAATCCAGTCACTCTTACACTTGGAACATTCTACAGTGATATGTCTGTGCTATAAAACCAGTCACACTTACACCTAGAGTGTGTGCTACGAAACCAGTCACACTTATACCTGGAACATTCTACATTAATAAGTCTGTGAAATCAAACCAGTCACACTTACACCTGGAACATTCTACAGTGATATGTCTGTGCTATGAAACCAGTCACTCTTACACCTGGAATGTTGTACCTTGATATGTCTGTGCTATGAAACCAGTCACACTTACACCTGGAATGTTGTACCTTGATATATGTCTGTGCTATGAAACCAGTCACACTTACACCTGGAATGTTGTACCTTGATATATGTCTGTGCTATGAAACCAGTAACACTTACACCTGGAATGTTGTACCTTGATATGTATGTGCTATGAAACCAGTCACACTTACACCTGGGATGTTGTACCTTGATATATGTCTGTGCTATGAAATTAGTCATTTTGTTCACTAAGGAGCTTAATAAGCTTTAGAATAATAACAGCTATCACACGTATAGTGCTGCCTGATAAAGAATGGAAAAATCCTCTTTTAGCTGGAAAGCTGGTTGACCTGATTCGAAAGGGACCTCTTTGGTGTCCCTTCATATAAGGAAAATAAACATCTGCTCTCAAACAACAGACATTTTTCATCTTTCTTCCGTCCCATTAGCCTGTAATCCAGAAAAACATTCTATTTCAAAAAATAAATATTATCCAGAATATTAACTTAAGTAACATTTCCATGTGTGTTTTTACTCTGGGTTCTCCATTTTCCTCCCATAGTACAAAGACATGTGTCTGGAGTGTTTCTCCCTGGGCTTCCACTTAAAAATGGTTCATTCCAAGGCGGACTTTCCCAGTAAGCAAATGTTAAATAAATAAATAAATGTGTGAATCTTCCAGCAATTTCTAAATGCATTTAAGTTGATTTTGTTTTGATTCATATCTAGCTATATAGTTACAGACAGATGATGCTACTATAATCTGCTCTTCAAACACCTTAACTCACCTCCAAGAACTCACTCAACAGGCTGTCATCACCATTGAAGCCTGTCTTACAATGGCACAACTCCTATTCATCTCCCGAAAAATGAACTCCTGCTCTTTACCCCCAAAACTTACACCCTCTAAAAAGCATCTTTCAAATCTTTTTGACAAATGGCACTCAAATAGAGTTAGCCCACCATACCAAACTATTATGAATCATAACAGATGATAATCTTAAGTTTAACCTCCACATCTAAAGCCATAACAAGAAAACCAATCAAAACATATCCATGCTATACAACAACAATCACTTTCTGAGCACACCCACAAAAATTACTCTAGTCAAAACCTGGCTTTGGCCCTCCCTATTCTGTGGAGCAGCAATTCTAACCAATTTACAATCCTTCATAAATAACAAAGTTGACAGCTGCTACAACAAAATTGACAAGTTTGCTACTAACTCATCCTCATTTACCCATCACTGTAATGCTCTGCATACCCTTAGCTGGCTGGAAGTCCCCCTCTACATGCCCTACTTTCAACTTACAAGAATACATAAAATCATACAAAAACCATTTAATCAACATGTATTTTCCAAAAAGAACTCTTAGATCATAAGTCAAACAACTTCTCACCATAAATAAATTGAATAAATCCCATGGACAATGCCTATACTCATACACAGTAGCAAAATAAATAAATAAATAAATAAAATGGAGCGCCTTACCTCTAACCACCAGAATTATTTCTAACCTACCCACTTGTAAATACTCCTTAAAATCACTGACCTGCACCTGTGCCAGTCCTGCCTCACCTCCTTCAACCTAGATCATGTTTCTCAATCTTCTCCACTCTCCTACTCCACTCCTTTCTGTTTGGTCTACTACCTTACCTTATTTCAATCACTGCAGACCTTTCCTCTACCTCTTTCTCTTTCCTCCCTACTCACCTACGCGATCTGGAGGTACCCAGCACTGCACTCTTCTTATAGTCTGTTTCTCCCCATGCTTCTTCCTTCTATTACCATAATATGAACACCTGACTCATACTGAGACATCACTTAATTCCAACTCACTATCTCTAAACATGTGATATCTGATATCTCTTTACATATCTTATTAGAATTGTCTCAGGTCTCATTTACCACATACTAATCTATGTAACAAATAATATGATTACTGAATTTTTCCTCACACATTATCTTCAACTTATGTTATTGTTTTTCATTGCACTGCACAATGAAATGCTTGTTCTACGTTTTTTTTTCATTACAGCATTTTTTTCTCATTTTTTACTTGTGATTTAAAATATTCGTACTTGCTGTTTAGTAATGTAACATGATACTTTGTGATTGAAAATATCTGTACCTTCTGGCCTAGTTAGACTGTAGCACAGGCAGACTTTCCTATAGACAAATGTCAACTAAATAGTTAGATACATAGATAGATACACAGATAGACAGATAGATAGATAAATATACATACGTACATCAAGAGGTTATGTTGTCAAATGTCTGAGATGTCAAAAGATGGAAGACAGATTGCATGTAGGTAATGTAAGAGTGTGTTTGAATGTTTCATGCTGCAATTTTCAGATGTACCAAAGGTCTGGCATTAGGAAGTGTAAATGTTTGTGACAGTGTTTGTTGGTTAAGTTTCCAGTAAGGACATTGTAAGGGGGACAGACTTAGTGTTGTGTATGCTTACTGTTGAACTTGGTATGTGTCTGAGCATTTTAGGTTTTGGTAATATTACGAAAAGATTTTCTTGAGGTAAAATGCTGTTTTGGAGTTAGGGCAGGGACAGAGCTAGGATTAGGTGACATGCATTTGTATTGACCTACAAAGGGGAGGGGGGATCAAACCTGATTTTCTGGATTTTGTGTATTTTTTGTTATGTTGATTTTTGAAAAGTCAGCAGCGATCACCTCTGTTAAATGCTTTTGTATTTCATAAAATCAATGTATAATCATCAATTTATATCTGTCTATACAGACAGATATATATCTAACACACACACACACACACACACACACACACACACACACACACACACACACACACACACACACACACACACTGCAGTCTGTGTTGTGTGTTCACCACACCATTACAGTCATGTAGAGTTATCTGTTCTAATATGTCTAAAACCTGAAGGCAGTTGTCACCGTATATTCCAGTGTCTGATCAGCACATGAACTATTGCATAGTATCCAACTTTTCACCTCAAAAGTCAGGAGAAAACTGAAAATAATGAGGCATAACCCCCACATTAGGAACATTAAAGTATTAGTGTCATACACTGCTGTTGGAACATGATCCTTTGTACATATCTCCATTTTTTACTTTACAGGAAGTTTGCATGTACTGTAACTTGGCTTTACAATGTGGATATGTGAATTATGTTTTACCAAAAATTCTAAGATTTTATGAGAAACAGAACATCTGAAGGCAAAATGTAGAACTTCTCTGACAATCATGAGCAGTTGAGAGGTGAGCATGTCCCTATGTACATTCCAAAAACTTCAGAGAGGTCACATCTCAAACAGCATGCATTCTACCTGTCTGCATATGGGTTCCTATTCTATTGTTAAAAGCTTAAATAAGCAATATTGAACCATAAGAGCTTGAACACCCATACACTGAAATAAACAAACAAATAACTAAATACATAAATAAATTGATCACACAAAAGAAAAACAAAACACCTGTTTTTTTTTTTGGGGGGGGGGCAAGCCCCTTGCACCCCCCATTGTGGACACTGTTCCCCACACCCACAGCTAATTATTTATAACAAGTTTGAGATCACACCACAGTGGGGAAGGGACAATATCCTTTCCCCCACTCTACTGAAATCCTGTACAACAATACTCTCCTAGTCAATATTTTGCCTCCACTTCACTGCTCTTGCTTTTTGTCATGACTTTATGCCGATAGCGCATTTGAACATTCAGTAAAAGAAATGGAACCCCTGCATAAATGCAAGCATCTCATTCAGTTTGTATACGAATGCCACGGCAAGCAAACCCAGAATCTCATACATATACTGCAGGATACTGCTTAACTTCTTAGTGCAAGAAATCGAGGCAATGCCAATAATAATTTAAGTACAAAGGCTCCAAAACAGTGGTAGATTTTAATTATTCTTATTATAAACTTAGAAAGTTGCTAGAATATCAGGTTTTGTGCTACCATGTATTTTCTAGTGGATCACAAGTCTGAAATTCATATTTCTGTCATTATTTAGTGACTTCAATACTGAATGATTTGCCAGAAAACCACATATTTTATAAGGGACAGACCAAAAATAAGAGGCAAAACTTTGAGTATTCTGAAAAATATTGGTAGTTGAGACATCTGTACCAGAGTTTTCTACTGTGTTAGTATTCTCTGAATGTCATTAGTTTAATAAACTCTGAGCCAACCTACATAAAAGAAGAAAATGTTACACACATATCCCCACTCAGAAAAAAAAAGAAAAAAAAAAACACGTTGCTCACCAACATATTAAATAATTAAATATGAAGGGCTTATGACCCTTTAATTGAGTCACTACTGGACAGATCATGGCTGAATAAAATGTCAGTCACTAGTGTGTTGTTTCTCACTTATGAGAATACAAATATGATATTGATCAACATCAGAATAAACAAGATAAAAAATTATTTTCGATTTGTAGCTGAATTAGCATTCTGTGGATGTTGCTTGAGAAACAGAAATGATAAGCCGATAGAAACACAAGCCATTAAATGCATGGACAGGATTTTATCTGTAATTGCATTAAATAGTAAAGCTGAATTCAGACACTCCATTCGAAAGAGGTATAACTACTTCTATTTTTATTTCTTTCAAAATTCTCATATCATAAAGGCATATAGAAACTTGGGCTCAGAGAAATATTGCTGATAGAAACTGGACTTTGTAACTCAATTTAAGTCCAGAATGCCACTTAAAATATTTGCACCTAGACAAATATAATATGCAAAAAGTGCCAAAAAATAAATGGTAAGAGAGAACACTTAACCTGTAAGCTTAGTCATTGTAGAGGCAGTTAGATTTGTACCAAATGAACAATACAGGAACAGTGTCTGCTATTTTAGAAACAAAACAAAATGAAGGGAAATATTAAAGAAAGTTAGTGACTTTGGGAGCAATTTAATTTCTCTCTCTGAGAGAGTGATGTTTAAATCAGCAGCAGTGCTGTGTTTTAACCTACTTGTGATGCATGTGAAATACCCTCACTATTCAGAAGTCATTACATTAGGTCACAAGTTGTTCTCACTGAACAGAATTAAGGGACATTGTTTTCAAAGGAATGTCTCACAGATGACGGTGACATATGGTAAGTATTAGAGATTAAAATAACGCTGTCACTGTAAAGGCACTGAAACAGCCAATTTATTTCTTCAGGTAACAATGTCTTGAGTTTCTATTTCTTTGTGTTTTGTGGAACTTTTTTTTATTTCTCTCTCCTTGACTATCTTGTTTTCAATAATTGTCCCACAGTTTCTGCATGACCTAGTTACTTCTCACAAATGGTTGAGAATCAAGTGAGACAAATGTCATGCTGTTACATAGCAGACATAGTTTCCTTTAATTATCCTTTTTTATCACCACATACCTATTCTTCAGTTATGAGGATACTTTTAGTAACAATCCTAGGAAGGGCTGATGGTTATCTAGAGTACTAAGAGTTTAACTTTACCTGTACACCAAGGAGTGTAGACAGAAACAGTACATCTGCACCATTAGGCTATCCATTACTACTTCTGTTTCTGATGTAACACTGCAGGATCACTGGATCACAGAAATTATACAATGACCCCCCCATTAATATTCCAAAATGTGCACACCGATTGGCCAGTGTGTCCATTGTAAATCCGACAATATACCAAAGGAAAAGGTCCGGTCGCCTGGACTTTTTTCCACTGGTATATTTTCCAAGTTTTAATTTTTTTATTAAAATAAATAAATAAATAAATAAATAAATAAAGCTGTACTCCTGACTCCACAGATACAAGAAAGACAACTTGAAGAAAATACAATGGAAATCAGGTATGTGTATTTAATTTAACATATCTGATTCTCCTTGTATTTTCTTCAAGCTGTCATTCTCGAATCTGCAGAGTCGGGACTGCAGCTCTCCTAGCCCTAAATTGCCCCAAACTATTTTTTTTATTTAAAAAAAGGAAAAGGAACAAAACAGAGCAACAGAGATCTTCTTTTCTCCGTTGCTTATTTTCCAAAGCACTGATGTACTGGGTATGTGTGGGGATGCAAGTCCCATACGCATGCCCAGTACATCAAAAATAGGAAGAGGATCTCTATGAGCCACTGAAGGACAGCACGGAGGCATTATACAATGCCATTATTTAAGAAAAGTAAGTATTTTTTTTTCTTAAATAATGTCATTGTATAATAGCAATAACCCACACCTGGGTGTGGGTAATGCTGGATGTACCCACGGTTGTCTTTGTTTCGCTCTCGTAACCAAACCACACCAACCGTGGGTAAATCGAGCATTACCCACACCCAGGCATGGGTTATTGCTTAAAAACAAGTCAAATCAGTGATAAGGTCAATTATACCTTCAAGTACCCACCGATATGTTGTAATCCCCTCTCAATAAGTGAAAAACAGGACAGTCCCAGAGTAACTTTAAGAGTACCCATTCAATCATTCATGTTTAGTTGAATAATTTTAGGGTATCATTTTAGCTTGCATGTGGAGTCTGTCCCAGAGATGGGGTAGTCATTCAGTAATGACATTATCTGTCTAGTGCCTTTTGTTTAATGTTCTGGTGGAAACCTAAGTCCCTAGCTCTGATATTAGTAAAATTATTTATCTTACAAAGATTCAGAGATCACCGAGGATGGGATCTCTAAGGACATGTACTGCAAGGCATAGATCAACCTGCAAGGGTCTATATTACATTGACGAACACTTAAATGTTTGAATCTCTAAAGGTCGACCTTTAGAGATCGAACATTTAAGTATTCGAAAAAGTAATAAAAGAAAGGAAAAAAAAAAGGTAAACTGAAAGGGTTTTAGCAGGGGGGGCAAGCCCCCTGCACCCCCCACATGGGGGCAGCACCCCCCAGATTCCCTCTACTTAAATATACAAACTCCAAGATCACACTTCAGTGCACGGCAGAGCGCAAATGGGAAATTTCCCATTCCCTACACTGTAGTGAGATCTTGGAGTTGGTATATTTAAGTAGCGGGGGGTGGGGGTACAGGGGGGCTTGCCCCTCTGCTTACACCCTTTAGTTTTTTTTGTTTTAGTTTTATTTTTTTTTTTTTAATTTTTAAAGATATTCGAACACTTAACTGTTTGATCTCTAAAGGTTGATCTTTAGAGATTCGAACATTTAAGCATTCGTTTATCTAATATAGACCCACCTGCAATAGCTTAAAACCAAATAAAGAGACAGCACTTCAGTCCTTTTCTGTTAGCTCAGTGACTTTAGTCTAACAATTTTCTTCATAATGCATACCAGGGGGATTTCCATTTGCTTAGTATGTCAAGAATGGTACATTTCAAAGGGGGCATTGTCGTCAACATAGGAATGTAGGAACCATAATAAGCAAGTAATCACAATGGCCATGCGGTCTAGCTATGTATAATATTTAAGGAGACACACTTACAAGTTCTTGCTACCCATTATAAGTACCTTGTAATGCCCACCTCCAAAATCAAGCAGGGCTGCACACAATAACCATGGCATAAATATATGTCTACCCATGCAATTATCTAGAAAAGCCTTAAAGGCAAAATATTACCTTAATCGACTCAAAAACTGGTCTAATTATGGCTGGATACAGATGGATGACAACTTCTTTCCCCTGGATGATATCAACAGCTGAATTATAACTTGTCAGTAGGAAATATTATATGATGTTACACCATCAGAGGTACCAGTAATGTTGACTTGTATAACTTTATCTCATTGGTACAGCTGTGGACATACTCATCATTTGAATTGTTAATATCATTTTAAGTGTGCACTATAACTAAACAAAGTTATTCTGTTGGAATTCATCAAATTTGTCTTTAATAATATTTTAAAGTATTGATATTCTTAAGATCAACTACCAGTGCAGAAATAACGACAGCAGCAGGATATGTCATCCACAAAAGTGGGCAGTCTATTTTTATAACCATGGTAAAATTGCTTACACAGCATGGAACACACAATCATGATATTTGTTTTATTTTTCCTTTGCATCAAAACTGTGTTATTCCTTTGGTGTTGAATTAGAAGACTTATTTTCTAAAGTTGCAGCAGTATTCTGTGGGAATGATATATAAAATGCTAACTGCTAACCATCAAAATATTGCATTATATAGTTGCATAATCTGTATTTGTTTTTTTGTTTTTATTCTGCAGCAATGAAAATAGCCTCCTACACTCTCTATTCTGTGATTTGCTAAAGAAATTCATGCTGAGAATAACTCAGTTTTACAAATATTTGGACAAAAATGAAGCTGAAATTAAAGCTAAGTAGTTATTTTAAGCAGAATGCATGCAAGCAACTCTGCTTCCAAAATTCTAAACACATATAAATCCTTTGCTTAATTGTGCTAATCACGTATTGTATTTGGATTTTATGACTGCTGTGATTACATGAATAGTTTATTTCTGAGAAAGTTATAGGGTTATATCAGCAAGTTAAAAACTGGACAGACATAGCTAGATCACAGTACCCTAGGTAGGATAATGACCCCCACCATACCAATACTCCATTATTTGGCTGCCTATCGCCTGTTACCATAAAACACTATTCAAAGCTTACAATGGACATACAGTTTTCTTCTTTACTTTTACACTGATCATAGATTTTTCTATTTAGTTTAAAACTAATTTAAATGTTTCACATCAAAAGCATTAGCAGCCATTTTGTAAACCAAACAAAAAATGTTCATATTGAAATCAGACTTAACATGCGCAAAAGTAAACTACTCTTCTCTTGACTCTCAAATGTATTGACAATGCATCTGGTAGCCCATTAAACTGCAACAGACATGCTGTAAATGTGTAATACATTTACAGCTTAGGACAGACCACTGAATGAATGACCCTTTTTAGGAACAGCCCAAGAGCTCTGTCTGGTAAAGGGATTTGAGTCACACAGAAGATAAATGATGGCTGAGAGAATCAAACTCTGCACTACACTAAGTAGCTCATTAACAACTTATAGCCTTACCCATCTGCACAAAGGGCCAAGCTTAAACACAGTGCCAAAAAAAAAAAAAAAAAAAAAAAATTAAAAATGCATTCATAGTTAAAATATTAACATTAAACTTATACACTTCATGCTGTCCAATTTATTTACAGCTTTTACAGCTAAATAACAGACACACTGCCAACAGTCAATAAAACAAGGAAACAAGTGCATAGTTCATACCATGATGTTCCTGATTACTACAGTCAGTTCCTTAACTACTCTGGGATGCAGGGTCCAAGTATTCACACAGACGCACATATATGATCATCAGTTACAGCATGGAGTATATCTGTGTATAAATCAGATGTTTGCTTGTGATCAAATGAAAGAACAAATACAAAAATAATGACTTAGAAATATATTTTAGCTTGCTGCTGGGAGAACAATACAGTGCAATACATCACAGGCCCCATGGCCTCCAAACCTCTTATCTCGTGCAGTCTGAGTCAAACACCACAAATCACAAGCATATTTTAAATATTGGTCTTACATACTTAGAAAGTTGGCAGCATAACAAGTTGCATTAGCATGTATTTTCAAAAAGGTATGAAGTCTGAAATTCATGTTTGTCATAGAGGTTGCAGTCTGTAACACTTTACCAGAAAGACCCAAGTATTATGAGGAACAGACCAGAAGTATGATGATAACAACTGGGTATAGTTAAGAACTATGCCTTCTGCAGATATGAATATACACATCACAAACAAACATAAACAAACACATACACACACACACACACACACACACACACACACACACACACACACACACACACACACACACACACGCATGCACACACAGGCGCACACACACATGCACACAAACGCACACACATGCACACACACCAGCTACAGCCACTTGTATAACTGTACTGAGAGATTAACCAGGATTCAGAAAAAGAACACCCTGCTGCTGCCAATTGTGGCAATTTCTGCAAATGTGGTAAATGCATTTCAGAGACATGTTATTTGCAATGGGGAAAAGACCTCACTATTTGCTAATTTGCATGTTTCTGAATCATGTGTTGTTGTCAACAGTGTGATGTCCTCTGGCAGACCATGTATCACACTGGCACAGGCATACCTCCATTCATTCTACCATTCACATTTACACATTCATACGTGCGCACACACACCAGCTATAGCCACTTGTATAACTGTACACTTCAGATATCTGTTTAAGATCAAGTGAATGACTAAATTCATAAATAATGGCCAACTGAAGAAATGTTAATCAGGCCGTTGCTGTCAAGAACATACAGTACAATCTATTGCAAATTTTCTCTATCCTCCCAACTTCTTTTTTAAGAAAAAAAAAATCACCTTTACTGAATTAATCACATGTGACATAGGCACACACACATACACACACACAAAAACACGTGCACACACACACACACACACACACACATACAGTAATATAAAAGTAAACAAACCAAAAGTTCACATTTACAAGCATTATACATCACATATATACTTTTATGCAATATAATCAATTCAACATTACATAAATTGTTTATTTCCTGCCTTTTCTTAAAACTCATTCCTCCTCCAAAACATTTTTCTGCTTGTATTGTTCCCACAATTTCCATTCTTTGTAATTATAACACAAAAAAACTCCAGCCAAGCTGAGAAAACGACTAAAAACCAACCAGCCTATTCAGAGAGCAATGAAGGTAGTCCTTGAATACAAGTAGTGTAAAATCAGCCGGACAACATCCAATATACGAAAGTAGATTTATTCCAACATGTATCACAACAGCACAAAAAAAAACAATGGTTTAAAACAGACTAAGCGCTTTCATCTCCCTACGGAGACTTCTTCAGAGACAATTAATTTAACAAGAACTTCTCTTATATATACATGTCCAATAGTGGGCTGGCTTGAAAATTGGTTAATTAATTAGTTTAAATTAGTTTAAAATAAACAACCTATTAAATGTATACACACCAATTTACCATAGGTGAAATGTGATTCTATAAGCAAGGTATTGGTCTTGAAAAGTAATAGCAGTACTAATATAAAGAAATATAAACAAAATAATAAATAAAGATAAAAATGGACCATTTTATCTAAAAATACTTGCAAAAATGCTAATTGGATTCATAATTATTAATGTTAAAATATATAAAAATGTATAAAATGTATATAATGTATAAAAATATGTATATATATACAATTTATATAAATATATACATAGTACTAAATATTTTGTATAAAAATCTTTCAAAAAATATATAAACAGTTTAGTAAGAATGTATATACATACACCCATTCCCCATCCTTCCACTTGTTATGGAATACATTACATATATGTATATATATATATATATATATATATATATATATATATATATATATATATATACATACACAAAAAATCCAAAACACGCATGCTTCCTCATAACATAGGCACACACGCATACACGTATACACATACCCACACTCATGTATGCAAGTGTAGACGACGTGCACACTAAATACATACACACATGAGAATAAATAATAGTAATACCTGTAATACTTACATGCATGAATGTATACACATTGTGTATAATTTGAATATGTTCCGTAATGTATATTTATGTATGTATTTATGTAATATTGGGAAAACATGAGTGTTGTTTATCTCTTAGTAGCTTTTTTGGGGTCAGCAGCAAAAACTTTTAAAACCGGAGTAATAGATATGTGGTCATTAAGACCTTTTCCTCCACATGCGGCTAACCGCAATTGCCACATCATTTCCTTGTAATCGAGTTTTGTTTCCCAATCTCCACCTCTATCCGGTTGTTTAACTTCTTCTAACACCCAAAATTTAAAATTTGCTTCCTTACAATTCAACACATGTCTATACAAAGCATTGTTTTCATTTTGTTTATTAATATCTCTAATGTGTTCATATATTCTTGTCCTCAGATGTCTCTCAGTTTTCCCAATGTAGTATTTCCAACATACCTTACAAAAAGCTAAATAGACAACTCCCTGGGTATAACAACTACTATAACCCCTAGCTTTTAAAGTAGTCCCTAAACTGGGAAATGACATTTCCTTTTGTTCTGCTCTAAAGGAACACTGGGCACATCTTCCACATTTGAATGTTCCATGTTTTCTACTTGTACCTTGAATAATATGTGTTTTCTGTAGTTCAAGGAAATTCTTGATGTTTCTGTTCCTCCAATAACTGTATTTTATCTTCTCCTGAAAGATGTTTGTTGTACCATACATTTCCTTAAAGATCCCCCAAGTTTTGTTTATGCATTTCCGTAACCACCCCATTCCTTTATAAAAAGTCCAACAACAAGTGTTATAAATCCAATATTTACAGAAAAGAACATTTTTCCAATTCATACCTACATTATGAGAGCAACCACCCACAATTCTTGAAAAGGAACATTGTCAAAGGGCAAATGATCAGAATGGCAAGGATGATTTCTAATGATAGTGATTTTATTTTAGAAATTGGTCACTTGGAAAAATGTTTCAGGAAAGAGGATACCCAGGTAAAATAATTGGGGATATAAAGGAATATGTACTTAAAGGAAGACGTGAAAAGATGTATGTTCCCCTTTTGACCACGAGTATTAGGAGCCCTTCCAGTATATTAGATGAACTCAATACTTCTATAATTGATTATTGTAATTTGAAGAAGTTAGAGAATATTAAAAACACGAACAGTTGGGATAGGTCACCATATCTAATGTTGACTTTTTATAAAGGAATGGGGTGGTTACGGAAATGCATAAACAAAACTTGGGGGATCTTTAAGGAAATGTATGGTACAACAAACATCTTTCAGGAGAAGATAAAATACAGTTATAGGAGGAACAGAAACATCAAGAATTTCCTTGAACTACAGAAAACACATATTATTCAAGGTACAAGTAGAAAACATGGAACATTCAAATGTGGAAGATGTGCCCAGTGTTCCTTTAGAGCAGAACAAAAGGAAATATCATTGCCCAGTTTTGGGACTACTTTAAAAGCTAGGGGTTATAGTAGTTGTTATACCCAGGGAGTTGTCTATTTAGCTTTTTGTAAGGTATGTTGGAAATACTACATTGGGAAAACTGAGAGACATCTGAGGACAAGAATATATGAACACATTAGAGATATTAATAAACGAAATGAAAACAATGCTTTGTATAGACATGTGTTGAATTGTAAGGAAGCAAATTTTAAATTTTGGGTGTTAGAAGAAGTTAAACAACCGGATAGAGGTGGAGATTGGGAAACAAAACTCGATTACAAGGAAATTATGTGGCAATTGCGGTTGGACGCATGTGGAGGAAAAGGTCTTAATGACCACATATCTATTACTCCGGTTTTAAAAGTTTTTGCTGCTGACCCCAAAAAAGCTACTAAGAGATAAACAACACTCATGTTTTCCCAATATTACATAAATACATACATAAATATACATTACGGAACATATTCAAATTATACACAATGTGTATACATTCATGCATGTAAGTATTACAGGTATTACTATTATTTATTCTCATGTGTGTATGTATTTAGTGTGCACGTCGTCTACACTTGCATACATGAGTGTGGGTATGTATACGCACGTGCAGTGTATGTTATGAGGAAGCATGCGTGTTTTGGATTTTTTGTGTATGTATATATATATATATATATATATATATATATATATATATATATATATATATATACATATATGTAATGTATTCCATAACAAGTGGAAGGATGGGGAATGGGTGTATGTATAGTGTATGTATATACATTCTTACTAAACTGTTTATATATTTTTTGAAAAATTTTATACAAAATATTTAGTACTATGTATATATTTATATAAATTGTATATATATATATATACATATTTTTATACACTATATACATTTTATACATTTTTATATATTTTAACATTAATAATTATGAATCCAATTAGCATTTTTGCAAGTATTTTTAGATAAAATGGTCCATTTTTATCTTTATTTATTATTTTGTTTATATTTCTTTATATTAGTACTGCTATTACTTTTCAAGACCAATACCTTGCTTATAGAATCACATTTCACCTATGGTAAATTGGTGTGTATACATTTAATAGGTTGTTCATTTTAAACTAATTTAAACTAATTAATTAACCAATTTTCAAGCCAGCCCACTATTGAACATGTATATATAAGAGAAGTTCTTGTTAAATTAATTGTCTCTGAAGAAGTCTCCGTAGGGAGATGAAAGCACTTAGTCTGTTTTAAACCATTGTTTTTTTTTTGTGCTGTTGTGATACGTGTTGGAATAAATCTACTTTCATATATTGGATGTTGTCCGGCTGATTTTACACTACTTGTATTCAAGGACTACCTTCATTGCTCTCTAAACAGGCTGGTTGGTTTTCTTTCTTTGTAATTAGCTCAACAGATTTTAATATTGCTCTTGTATACTTAGAAAGTTGCTGGAATAAAAAGCTTTGCATTAGCAAGTATTTTCTGAAATCACTGCAGAGAATGAAAAATGTAGGGTCTACTTTAAGCTCTCGAAAGCTGAAAAACCTGAATGTCAACAGCGCGACATGTAAGCAGCGAACCACCAATATGTCAATCAAACAAAACAGGGAAAGTGGAAATATCGAAATCGCATAGTTGGCCCGTCTGCAGTATAGCTCCATAACGTAAGTGTGCGATAGTTACGGACCTTAAGTTTAAGGAGGGGTTAAGGTAAGTGCATAGGTAGGTAGTGTATGTAAGGTTTTGTGTAGGTAATGTATGTAAGGTTTAGTGTAAGGTTTTGTTAAGTGTATGTGTGTGGAATATTTAGTTTGTTTGGGTATAGCTCCGTAGGGGAAGTGTGCGGTAGTTACGGACCTTAGGGTTAGGGTGGGGTTAAGGATAGTGCATAGATAGTTGTGTATGTGGGGTCAGTGTAGGGTTAGCAGGAGGGTTTTGGTGCTTTAATTTAGGGTTAGAAATAGGGATTTGGTTAGTGTATGTATGTGTTTTTTTATTGTGTTTGGGTAGGCAGTGTGTTGCGGGTGGTGGGTTGACTGACTATGACGGTTATGGTTCATAGTTTAAAATTTCACACTTTAGTATGTTCGACATATTCGCGGTTCACTCTTTATGTGTTGTGCTATTCAGATTTGGGTTTTTCGTGTTTCGAGCGGATAAAGTAGACCCAAAAAATGTAAGCTTTCATTTGGGACTCAAATTAAACACCTCCAACATAACATGCAAGTGGTACTGCCCCCGTACCAGCAAGAGCCTCTAGACAGCTGGTAGTAAGGTTTCTCTTATGAGCTTTTCAACTAGGATCACTCCACCCCTCAGCATTGTTGGAGGGCTTGGGTTTTAGTACCAAATGAGAGCTAGTATTTTCCTTTCTTTCCTTTCACTCCTGTGACTCTAACAATGCCAGAGCAGAAGGCTTCACTGCATGTGTGTGTGTGTGTGTGTGTGTGTGTGTGTGTGTGTGTGTGTGTGTGTGTGTGTGTGTGTGTGTGTGTGTGGAAAAAATATTAAATGTCATTTTATTTTGTTTATTCATTAACCACACAAATCCACTGGACAGAATGTCCCTTTCAAGGTGTGACCTGGTAGCACTAGATAAATGACTTGATCAAAGTCACAGAGTAGACAAAGGGAGGTGAAGGATTCAAACCCTGTACTTCTGACCCCTAGCAGCAGTTTGTTAACATCTCAAAGCCTTAAGCGCCCGATAACTCATATTCACTTAAAACACACACACACACAAACACGCGCACATACACATACTTACACACACACATACACACACACAAAAACACATACACACACACACACACACACACACACACACACACACACACACACACACACACACTGAAACACACACACACACTCACATATATACACACACACACACACACACACACACACACACACACACACACACACACACACACACACACACACACACACACACAGTCTTGCTCTGGCAGTTGGTGTAGGTGATTAAGGTTATGAACAGTTAATAAGTGACTTGCTGTGGTAAAAGGTATGATTTTCTCAGCTTTCGTTTGCCTACTGATTCATCTTAAGCAAGTCACTTAACCAGATAATGCCTTTGGCACTGGAGAATTTGGACTACACTTATTAATGGTCTCCTGAAATGTATGTCTAGCAACTAGCTAAGAACCTACAACAATAGGTGCTGCATGGACATGCATTTTCTGAATAATAAAGATTATTATACTCTAATGAGCTGCCTGACTTTAATATTAATGATTTACCAGAAAAAGGTTAATGAGGACAGACAAGAAATATTAAAAAAAAAAAAAAAAACAGAAAAATGTAAGAGGAGGACTATTTTAATTTACATAAAAATGTAATATCACAAAAGGTTTTACAGCAACCTTCATTTCCTGAACAACAAAACTATGAAACTAATGACTGACATTACTGACTGATTATAATCCTTCAGTGATTTATAAGAAAACTGACCTGTTGATGAAGGTCTGGGAATGGATACAGAGGATTAAGGCTCCAGGCTCTTAACGGGCTGTTCCCTATAGTCAAGGGTACAGGATTTGTGTCTTTCTACCTCCATTTGATTTGCCATTTAACCAGACAGTGATTTGCTTTGCTTTGATTGGGCAAGATCAGAGCAAAGAAACTAGATATATGCTTACTTAATCAGTCATGTGATTAGAACAAAGACCCCTGCAAAGTTACCAGACTTACTAACTTTTTGATGTTTCCTATTTCCTTCAGACACAAACACACACACACACACACACACACACACACACACACACACACACACACACACACACACACACAGACTGTTCTATGTAAGGCAGTATCAGCATTTCAGCTTCCACCGCAAATGGCAATCCTGCTTTAGAGGCTCTTCCTTGGCTACATAACTCCATGCCTTAGCAGTTGCTCATTAGCTGCGTAACTCCCAAGTTCCATTTAGAAAAGCGTCTGCCTTTTCCGTCCCCATTGAGATACAGTCCATAAAGCTCGAAAAGCAATTGTCTGCAGATTATCATCTGTTCCCCACACTCATTTACTGTCATTTAGTTCCAGGAGCTTGTCTTTCACTTGACTCTACCTTAGAGCCAATGAGAGAAGACTTCAAGGAGGTCTCTCATCAACAGACAAACAGTAGCAGCTGAATGGTGATCAGAGAAATGTGAGACTTTTTTTTTTACTTTTGTTGGGCCTCCAAGCAAATACCTAGCTGTAGGCAGATACCATGGAACCTAGTGCCTGATCGGGGCCTGGATAGACATCATACATTGCTAAACTGCAGCAAAACATACAGGAAAATTGATAATAAAAACAGCAAACAAAATAGGTTTCCTGTATATATTTTAAATGCTTCCTGTTAACGGTCTTATTTCTACACGTCTCGGCTCAAAAGCCTTCAAAGGTGAGACTCCTTTAAAAGGCTTTGAGCCAAGGCACTAGAATATATTTCCCAATGTCCCTGCAAGGAGTCAGTGACCCACCAATGCATGCTCAATGTGCTGTTCAGGTACTCATGTGAGTGCATCCAGCTGAGCAAGCCTTTCATCGTGGCACTGGTAACTGCTGCAATGACGAAAACATGAGATTCAGGCACATTCATTAGACTGGGCCTCATTAGCATTATTACCAGACTAGAAGCTTTGAAACTGTATCATACAAGCTCCTGCATTTGCCAAGAGTATCAAAGATCTATGAAAGATTGTTGAACAGTAACAAACTGAGCATGACTGAATATTGCTAAGACAGAGTTCTAAGTCCAACAGTTTTCTCTGAATGGTTAAGTGTATGGGAAATGTATTGTTATATCATCTTTTACATTTTTGTTGTGCTTCAGGATGTCCTTGCCAAATGCTATGGTGCTGTTTATTTATGCTGCTGTTTCAAGGCGCATCAACTCTGCCACAGTGCTATGGAGTGTTACTTTGATAGAAGGTCTACTGTCATGTCAGGATAATCAGGAGGTTACTTCTGGGATGCAGGTTAGCTTCCAATGTACTTAGGAATGGTCAGTGCATTATTATAGTCCATGCATTATATAGGAGAATCACAGACTGTTCAAACTTTAAATATATATGAATTGTCTGAGGGCTGATACAGTTTGTGTATTTCAGCTGAAGCTGCTACGTTACTGCTTTGGTTAACTGATGTTGAATGACTTTGGGGTGGGAGTTTATGATTTATATATTACTAATTTTGACACCTGATCCATTACATGCCATTATGTCAAGAGTTTTGTGCAATTTACTGCAAGTGGTCAGAAATGTGGACAGTGTGAACTGCATGTTTGCCGGGGAGGGGTGCAAATAACATGGTGGGAAGTTGATTGTGCACTGTGAAACTTTATACAGCAGCAATGCAAGCCCCCCATTGTTTACAGTTTTGCCCATACACAGCCTTACTGACTGCTGTCCATTCATCTGAGATGTTACTGTATTTGTTATGGAGTCTGAAGACTCCATTTGACTTTTTTAACCTTACTGTATGGATTCAAACCATTTCTACATGCACACATCTGTTTTGGGTATCTGATGGGTGTTTATGTTCTCTCACTGGCCATGTGACATTATGAGCTACAGCTGTGGAATACTTTGACAAGGCATATGCCCACATATAGTGATATGTGTGGACTATTCTGGGATGCATGTTAGAGTACAGGAACTATGCAATCTCAGATACAACCAGCAATGCCACATACTGGCATGTGATCATCCTGTGTCATTTTCCGTGGTACTTTGTGACACATACAGCATGTGTCTAATACTCTGTGACAGAGCATATGGCACACCTTCCAATGAATACCACATTTACATGTGTATAACCACCTGTAAATATTCCTTGCCTCTAGCATCTGTAGCTTTGTAGGACTATGACAGATAGGACCACGGCATTTGTCAGATATGTATTTGCATTCAATTTCAGATAATAATGCCTCAGCATATTAAACAGAGGAAATGCAAGTTTTCCCATGTGGAGAATGACATCCTGTACCAGGCTGTCCATCTGTATGGTTGGCAGATGATCAGTCATGAAACATCTAACTAAGCCCTCTATGACCTTGCCTGGTGGAAGGGGATTGCTGGCATAAATTATATCAGCAGCCAACACAGAACTTATGGTCATGTCAGTTGAATGGTCACCACCATGATTTGTGCTTCCAGTGCTCAGGAACAGAGGGCAACAAGAGGTGGCCTGCAAACTGAACTACTAATAACAGATATGTCTGCATGGAGATCATGGTAGGTCTGCAGTTTGCAGTAGAATGATAGCTATTATGGCAGAGATAAGCAGGCCACCATGAATATCTCTTGGTGATGTTTAGGAAGGGCATGTCATAACATGGATGACTATTTGCCATAATAACTCAATATGTGTGTGTGCATAGACCTTTCAACAATTATAGCTTAATTTTGCAAGAAAATCTTGGTTTTAAGTTTGGAAGACACTTGGACAAAGTATGTCACCTATTATTTTTCTGTAAGACAATATTACATAGTGCTAGCTTATTCACAGGACTGCAGCTATTGATAAAGTGATCTCTTTTGGTGTTTCCACAAATGTTGTATTATGAGGGTTCTCTACCATGGATATACACCTCCCTGATGTCAGGGAACTGTCCTTCTCTGGTGATGATGGTAGCCACATCTTGATATGGACAGAGGTCACAGTGTCGGTGTCAGACAGCAATGTGATAATGATGTAATGGGAATAATAGATTGCTTCTGTACCTGTGAAATACACCCATAAACTGAAGATGACAGACATGGATAGGCATAGATATATAGACAGATCTTCTCTGGGTAGGAATGTCATCACCTGCAACATGATTTCCACTGGTTCCCACAATTGCGATAGGGCAATTACGACATCAGTGGACAGCACAGAAGTGGCATGTCACAGGCGTCATCTATCTTCCAAGCTAGGTGTGTCCATGGCCACTACCAAAAGTATGAATAGGAACAAAATACAGGGCAGGCAGACACCAACAGAGGCATAGGTGAGCTAGTAGGGATATCATATGGTGTGTGTGATGAACTCACAGAGTGCATGGGCCACATGTACAATACCATGAAAACATGACATGAAGAGTTTACAAACAGTATGCGCACCTTTGTGGCCAGACATCATGGCTGATGTACTTCCTGTGGCCATTTCTACTCCGAAACAAATGGGAATGGCTAGCATTGAAGTCACCACCTTCATCCTGCCATCCATTATTGAGGGGAAGTGCATTGCAATGTGGTATGAACTACTGTTCCTAGTCAAAGAGCACTCCATCCTCTCAGCATGCTGTGAAATGCACATTCAGATATCTGCAGTGCCCACCACCATATACTTGAACAGCAATGGGGTTATCACCATCTTTCCAGCTAATCTATCCCACACTGCCAACTCACTTGGACATGTTTGTCATTTATACAGAACAGCTGTGGTCAACCAGATCCCACCACACCCACAATGTCCATCATTGATACTTGCCTCTGTGGACCTCCCTACCTGTAGATAATATGATACCCATGTTCTCTGCTCAGAACTCTGATACTTGAATAGCCTCTGTTTGGTGGACAGTGTGGTCAGTTTAGTCATGAAGAACAAGGCCTGCATGTAGGTTTGCATGCATCATTTTTAATGTTCCCTATAATATTTTAGTCAGGCACATAATCATGAACCAGTCTCTGTTTCTTAACCAGTGGGACGGAATAATGCTTTATCTCCTTCTGGCATAATTGTCCCTTACAGATAGTTCCTCCCAGGCTCCTCTTCTGGCATCTCTGCTGCTGAGTCTTTGACTTCTTCCTGTTGAATAACTTTGTCCTGCATACCTCTGAACTTCTTGTTACAAGAAGTCTGGACAAAGGCCCAAAAATAGGGACACATTTTACATATTGCTTTTATACACTTAGAAAGTTGCTAGAATAAAAGAATTGGTGTTAGCATGCAATTTCTGAAGGACATGAAGTCCAAAACTCAAAGGCATGTCATTATTTAGTGACTTTAATCTTCATATCATACTAGTGATTTGTCAGAAAAACATAAATTATAAGAGTAACTGACCAAAAATAAGAGGCAAAACTCTAGGCATTCTGTGAAAATCTGGACAGTTGAGAGGTATGTTGTCTTGCTGTAACTGCTTACATATAGTGATGTTGTATAACATTGCACAGACTGCAAAGATTGTACTGCATGTGGCAGGTTAATACCAATATGCAGTCCCTGATGCATCCAGAGAGTAGAAGTGTGACTACAGCAGGTAAGACACACATTTGACAATTTTCTGGGTTTGTAACAGGGTACTGTTGCAGTCATTCTTTGCCATGGACTGGGGATTTATAATAAGTGTCTTTAACCATGGCCCCACGGCATATTTGGCATTACCAATAAGATGTCCTTGGGTAAAATCACAATGCACCACATGCTGGTATAGGCTGCAAATGTGCCATATGTGGGAGTTGTCAGGATTGACCGTGTGGTCAGTAGAAACACTATACTTTATACCTTGTGCATTGCAGACACCTGGCAATTAGTAGAGTAAAATCCCTATTGATTAATATACCTTTGTCCCTACTCACAGATGAGCTTTATTCAGTGTGGGTGCAGTCTATTGCCTCAGTACCTCAGGATAATAGGCTATATTATAAAACACTCACATGGTGTGGCTGTCTGCCTGTGGTATATGGAAACCTCATATGGTCCCCTACATTCTTGAGCATGGCATCAAAAACTGGTAAAGTAACTTTTAGGAGGACTTCTGGGATACCACACTGAGTTCCTCTTGGTCAATGAAAGGTCACTGTAGCTATTTTGTCAAAGCCATGCCTAGCTTGCTGTCCATAGGACAGGTACTCCTCATATCCTCCAGGCCTGCGTATGAGGGTGACCCATCCTAACAACTCTCGCACAGTGCCTCTGTCCACATGGTAGTGGTCCCCATAGTTTCTTTGTCATGGAAGTCACAATATTTTACTGAGGGTTACAAGGCACAACACTTGAACTACAAGCAAAGAATTTAGACTCTTGCAAATACAGATTTATTAGTGTGGTTGTTGCACCATACTTGTTTTGGCGGTCTGTTTCCCATAACTTCATATCTTAGTTGTGGACAACAGTTCCAGAGTTAGTATCTCTCAGTACAAAAATATTGTTGTTCATTACGTATCATTATACTATCATTTGCATGTCATGCAAGCCAAGAAATTTCTTGTGCTTTCTGCTGTACTACTCACTGTATCTCAGAATCGCTGCCACCTCACATATGGCTGTTCTTTGTCAGAAAATCACCTGTCATGATAAAGGAACTGTTTCTGTACCCAGATCTAGTCTAAGATTTCAGAATGTTTATCTAGACTTTATATCTATTGCTTGTTGCATTTGTTTACTGGAAAAAATTCAACAGTGCTCCTTTTTAGCAGAGGATGGAGGAGAAAATCCCCAATATCTGAACTTGTACACTGTCATTTACAGATATCTAAGAGGAGATCTTATTTAAGTATATAGGGCATTTAGAGACAACTACCTCTGGGAATGTTTGCGGTTATCAAAAGTACTAGAGAATCATCAGATAATCTATGTAGGAGATTCATAGGAATGAGAAGTGTACTAATTGGTTCTCTGACAGAGTAGCTGATGCATGGCACAGACTACCAAATTACATTAAAGCAAGTACTAGTTTAGATATTTTTAAGAACAGCCTGGATACTTATTATGGGAACAAGTGTTTTGGCATATTGTCAAGCTAGAATGGCATTAATGCCTGTACTTGAAATATTTGTATGTATGTATGTATGAATGTATTTATGTATGAATGTATGTATGAATGTATGTCTGAATGTATGAATGTGTGTATGTATGTATGAATGTATGTATGTATGAATGCATTTATGTATGTATGTATGTATGTATGTATTAATGTATGTATGTATGAATATATGTATAAATTTATGTATGTATGAATGTATGTATGTATGTATGTATGAATGTATGTATGTATGTGTGAATGTATGTATGAATGTATGCATGAATGTATGTATGTATGTATGAATGTATGTATGTATGAGTATATGTATGTATGTATGTATGAATGTATGTATAAATTTATGTATATATGAATGTATGTATGTATGTATGTATGAATGTATGTATGTATGTGTGAATGTATGTATGAATGAATGTATGAATGTATGTATGTATGAATGTATTTATGTATGAATGTATGTACAGACATCATGGACATCATTTACATTATTTCATCATTTATAGTCGGTTTCATTCATGAGCAACAGTTCAATTAAAAATTATATTCAAGAGTCCAACAAGCTTTCATACTTATTATTCTTGCTTTCATTTTAAATTAGGAGTAAAGACAACCGTACCACATTTCTTTGTATTGCTCTCTGTCTCATTTGTGCTTTTGTATTCATTCACTCGATCTTCTTTATTTATTCCTGATATTTTTTCTGGTGGTCACTGAGTTTTAGATCACCACACCTTGAACAATTCATTTATATTGTTCTGAATGAGATTTATTTCACCAATACAGCTGGATTTTGCAGCTTTTGATGAACATTTTGCAACTGCTATCCAGATTTTTAAGGAGGTGTAAGTTCATAGGTGCATAGGTGTTTACTAGGTTAATGACCACAAAGGCCTTTTTAAGCCTAGCCAGGCATCCCAAATCTCTGGCAAATTCTTGTGCCTTAAGAGTAAGCAGAGTTTTGGGAGATGAACCATTTACAGCCTGCCTGCGTCCATCAGAGACATAGGTGGCAAACCAAGGTTGATTTTCCTGTTCCCATTCCAACTGTCCAAGTTATACATGAATTGGGTTAGGGGGGAACTCTGCTTCACATTCTTGGGGAGTCTGTTCCAGAGAAGGGGTAGTCTCTGGAATACACAGTTATTTCTCCAGAAGTTCCTATTTATATCACAGGCAAAGTTTAAACCATTAGAACAGGTACCTCTGGTGCTGTTTGTTTTGCAGATATGCAGGAGGTCCATCAGGGTGGGGATCTGACAGTGCCTTGTATGCCAGGCATAGAGCTCCTGCAACAGTCTATAGGAGACAAAATATACGGATATGGCCTTGAGGTGGTCTGCATAGTACATGTTAGTTATGCCCTGTATTATTTTAGTGAGGAACCTCTATGGAAGTTCCAGTTGTTGAATATGCCTGGTTAGGTAAATACCAAAGGGGGCATTGTACTCAATGATGGCCTGACAAATGCTGAATACAGTGGAACAATAGCATCTTTGCACCTAGATGCTATAGCTTTGTTTATAAGTTGCAAGACATAGAATGATTTTCTCACTACTGTAGACATGTGATGGTCAAAGGCTAGATTACTGTCTATGTGTATCCCCAAATCCCTGACTACTGGGTCAGCTTTTAGGAGTGTGTTGACAATATTATAGTTACCAGGGGTTTATGACTTCCCAAAAGATACTATTATGCATTTCTTTGCATTTAGTTTTAGTCCATGGCTGTGACACCAATTACATGTCTGTGTTAGCCCTACCTGGAGATCATTTGTGTTGGTGGGGATTTAACAGCAGCTCCTAATTTGCAATGATTTGTAAATTTAGTCAGCCAGAGGCCATTGACATTGGCTTTGACTTCAGAGAAGTAAATGCCAAAAAGGAGCAATCCCAGGACTGATACATAAGGGACTCTGCTTGTGAGTGACCTCTTTGTAGAGGTGGAATCCCTAATTCTAACTTTCTGGGTTCTGTTTGTGAGCCAGTTAGTGATCCACCAGGTGACATATGGGTTTGTACCTAACCTCTTGAGTTTGTCAACCATGTCCAAATGGGATATTGTGTTAAATGCCTTGGTCAGATCAAGGTAGGCAGTGTGAAACATTTTCCCCTCATTCATTCCTTTGGCGATCTTCTCAAATAAGTCCACCAATCTGAATAGGCATGACCTGCACTTGATTAAATTAAATTGGGTTGGTTCCAGTGTCTGGAGGTTTCCTATGTCATTATTGATCATTTCCATGATAATTGTTCCATGACTTTGCATATTAGATGAGTGAGACTTACGGGTCTGTAGTGTTCAGGGTCTGTAGATGGCCTACCTTTATACATACGGATGACTGTTGCAGTTCTCCATTCATGAGGCATGAAGACTGTTTGGAGGCTACAGTCAAACAGCAATTCTAGAGGGCCTGAAAGGTCATGAGCATTAAGGACTTGTTCCCTAGTGATAGCAGGGGGCGTTATAGTTGATGGCATAGCTCTAAACCGATCGGAGACAAATCTCAACAGAATCAGGGACAAACCCTCAAATAATCAGGGACAATCAGGGACATTTTTTAAATATTTGTACTATTAACCTGAAACCTTTGCAGAGTAAGAGAATGTGGATTAATATAGGTTTTCTGACGTAAAACGTCTATAACTCTGAATTACTATCATTATTTATTAAGGGCAATTCACCACCTTTTCTTAAGCAGTCAACAGCTTTAAGAGGGATTAAGAGGGACAGACCTAAAATCAGAGTCTATATCAGGGATGTCCCTGAAGATCAGGGACAGTTGAGAGGTCTGGCTGATGGTATTAACTGAGGAAATGTTCAGGGGGAGAGTGGGGGTAAAGTTGGAGTTTAATTTGTTGGCCAGTAAGTTTGCTATATCTTGCAGCTTAGTATAGGTTGCTCAATTAACAATGAGTTCTGCACACGATTGTGTCTTGCTTTTGACATTATGGACATAGCTAAAGAAGGCCTTGTGGTTGTCATGAGCCTGGGAGGACAAATTTACCTCAAATTTGGCTGTGGTAGACTTTATTTGTCTTTTAAGTTGTTTATATAGTTTGATGAGAGTTCTTTCATCCTGCTGTGTGCTGAACCTCCTAATTTTTGCCATAATTTTCTTCCTTCTGTTATACAGCCTATTGATGTTGTGATTCCACCAGGGTGACTTGTTTTTTGAGCGAGTTTTCTACTTCATCCTGGTGGGTACAGTTACCTCTATCCAGCCATAACATGCATGTATAGGGTTTCTGTGAACAATTCTGCATAGGCAGCAGTGTTCTCAGGGTTTATGGTGGCTTGACATTTTTCAGGTTATCACTTAAAATTAGGAAGTTAGCCTTAGAGTAGTTTGCCAATATTCCAGAGTTAGCTGGGGTTCCAAGTTTTATTTTTATTTCAAAGGATACCATTTTGTGGTCTGAACTTACCAGAGAAGCCATTATACTAGGAGGTGTGCAGCACTCTCCTGTATTAATGAGGACCACATCCAGTATGTTTGCACCCCTGGTTGATGTACTGGCAATCTGATTCAGTGTGCCTGTATGTTTTGTATCGTATATGATTCTCAGTTAATAGTATTGTAATTGAAGACACCCCTGAATATGGTATTGGGTTGGATGGTGAGTGTTTCCAGTAAGTTTAAATACATGGTATGGGTTTGCTGGGTCATAGACAGGTACCAATAGCTTGCAAGGAAGTGGTATGGGATATTGCCTATGGTGATTAAAACCTGTTTAACCAGCCTTGAGGTATATTTATTTTTGATGTAAATCAAGGCACTTCCACCTTTAGTCCCTGCCTGTGTAGTAGCCAGTCTAAAAGTGCAGAAGGCATTATAATCTTGCACTGTTGGTGTGCTTTCTGCAGCTTTGAACCATGCCTCAGTGACTGCACAGACATTAGCATTCACTAGAGTGAAGAGAGCTTCTAGGCAATGGAGGTTTTTGTTTAGACTCCTAGCACTAAGCAGTAACAGCTTTAGATTTTCTTGGTTTTGATTTGCTATTTCAGAATTACTTTCAGTCTGGCATTGCCTAAAAACGGCCTATGGAAGAGGGCAATGTTTTAGCTAATATTCGAAAGCCTAGAGGGAAGAGGTGTAAACCATCACTAGCAAAGTAGTGTTGTCTGTTAACCATCTCCTTCCATGCTGACAAACATTGCACCCCCTTAGAATAACACCAGAAACTGAACCAATTATTTAAGTCAGTCATATTTTGTTCATATCGTGGAATCATCCTTGGAAAAAGTAAAACGGTGCTCAATGCTAGGCTCATACTAGCCTAAGACACATATTCTGAGAGCTCCATGATGTCTCTCTTCATACAGTCTAGGGATGTATGTATCAGGTCATTCACAGCTACATGGACTATGTCATACTGGTACTTGAAGTTCAAAGACCTGAGTGTGTCTGTAATGTGGCATATCCTGGGCCCTGATAAGCAACTGACTGTGACTCTCTCCTTACTCAGCCTGGTGAGAAAGACATGGATGTGTCTCACAATATGGTCTCCAATGACTATAATGTTAGATTGTGTGGTGGCATAACTTATGGACTTAGAAGTAGAGGGTCCATGAGATGTGGCTGTATGTGGTGATGTGGGTATTGTTTTGAAAAAGTGCATTCTGGGCTGCTGAGTGCCTCAGCATATGTGGGTCTATATGTCTGCTTTGAAATTTGTGTGATGATTGCAGTGTGTGTACTACTGACAACCTTGTTGACATTAGGAGCACTTTTATGTGAGAGCTTTGCCCCTGGTGACATAGTGTAAATACATCTCTCACATACCATATTAGTTTGTTTGAGAATTTCTACATTGCCTCAGGATGCCCATATTTACCAAGGTGGTAACTTAAAATTCATGTCCATGGCAACAGACCCTTTTTGACTGATTAGACAGTTGGAGTTCGAATATGAAGTATTGTTATGAGCATATGATTTGCAACTCTGGCGGCACTGCTTGGCACTGCAACTTAGTTGTGATGTGTGCAACTAGGTACTGGTGAAATTTCAATGGTACTTTTACAGGAAAAATGTCAACTCAAGGTGTCTGCTTCTATACATGGCACTGTCAAACACTTGAGGGAAACTAATAAGTAGATCCTAATGATTTACGGATGAAGTATTTAGGCAGATATTCTGAATCTAGATTAGACACCAGGAAATCAGGCAGTATTTATTAAAAGAAAGAATCAGCTTGTCAAGAATGATGAAAAAAGGGGAGTCACCTGAATAGCTACTACCTGACTACTACTAGTGCTGGTCTCATCACAGCTTCATACTGCTGGGATACAATGCTCCTTTGCTTCTTCCTCTCAGCAGAAGCAAAACAGTAAAACTAATCCCAAAATGAGAAGGAGGCCGCAGGTTCTTTGGTAATCCACAGTCTTGTCCCAGATGACACAAGGGTCTGTAGGCTAGTTGTAGCCTTTTTGTGGTAGATGCTTTGACTAGCAACCAGACCAATCAGGAAGGTCAAACACAGGCACTCACTGCCCAATCAGAAACAGTCAGGAATCAAGCCGGTCTGCTCCATCTGTCACCAGGAGCAAAATATAAGCACAAATTCCAAGCTGGTGACTTCGAAGTAGTTATTAGGCTTTTTGGAGATCAGCAGTCACTAGGAAATAATGTCCCTATATGCTCCTTCTCTCACCAGTAGCAAAACAGAAGCACTGATCCCAAGATGACTACTGAGAGGCAGAATGCGGGCTCTCCAGTAATTGGTGGTCTTGGATTAAATGTTGCAGATTTCAAAGTAAAGATAAAAAAATGGTTTATTATCCTAAGAGCTGCAGTGTACACTAAGAATATGAAAGAGGGGGTAACTTAAGCTTTAACTATCTAAGTGGAGACCTACTAATTTTAAAAGAGCAATATAGATTGGAAGGGGTGGGCACTTTATTGTGTGAGATAATCTGTTTTTGAGACGTTGAGTTGAAGTCGACTGACGAGTATTCCGAGTCTAGCATGACGGATTCCTCTCTGTCCTTATCACTAGTTTCCTTTCCATTTATACTAAGTATCTGCCCCATTTTGTTTCTGAATGTTCTCTGTTGTTATTATATACCATGAGAATTCCATCTATGTATGTCATCTCATGACCTCTTGTCATCGTCATTATCATCAGCAGCACCACCGTAATCATCAGTCACCACTTTCCCATTTTACATGGTGTTGTGTCAACTATCACCACCACTCTTCATTCAGACCCCTGTTCCACCTTATACAATAGTCATGCCCCCTGTTCCACCTTATACAATAGTCAAGCCCCTGTTCCACCTTATACAATAGTCATGCCCCCTGTTCCACCTTATACAATAGCCATGCCCCCTGTTCCACCTTATACAATAGTCATGCCCCCTGTTCCACCTTATACAATAGTCATGCCCCCTGTTCCACCTTATACAATAGTCATGCCCCTGTTCCACCTTATACAATAGTCATTCCCCCTGTTCCACCTTATACAATAGTCATGCCCCCTGTTCCACCTTATACAATAGTCATGCCCCCTGTTCCACCTTATACAATAGTCATGCCCCCTGTTCCACCTTATACAATAGTCATGCCCCCTGTTCCATCTTATACAATAGTCATGCCCCCTGTTCCACCTTATACAATAGTCATGCCCCCTGTTCCATCATACAATAGTCATGCCCCCTGTTCCACCTTATACAATAGTCATGCCCCCTGTTCCACCTTGTACAATAGTCATGCCCCCTGTTCCACCTTGTACAATAGTCATGCCCCATGTTCCACCTTATACAATAGTCATGCCCCCTGTTCCACCTTATACAATAGTCATGCCCCCTGTTCCACCTTATACAATAGTCATGCCCCCTGTTCCATCTTATACAATAGCCATGCCCCCTGTTCCACCTTATACAATAGTCATGCCCCCTGTTCCACCTTATTCAATAGTCATGCCCCCTGTTCCACCTTATACAATAGTCATGCCCCCTGTTCCATCTTATACAATAGTCATGCCCCCTGTTCCACCTTATACAATAGTCATGCCCCCTGTTCCATCTTATACAATAGTCATGCCCCCTGTTCCACCTTATACAATAGTCATGCCCCCTGTTCCATCTTATACAATAGTCATGCCCCCTGTTCCATCTTATACAATAGTCATGCCCCCTGTTCCACCTTATACAATAGTCATGCCCCCTGTTCCACCATATACAATAGTCATGCCCCCTGTTCCACCTTATACAATAGTCATGCCCCCTGTTCCACTTTATACAATAGTCATGCCCCCTGTTCCACCTTATACAGTAGTCATGCCCCCTGTTCCACCTTATACAGTAGTCATGCCCCCTGTTCCACCTTATACAGTAGTCATGCCCCCTGTTCCACCTTATACATTAGTCATGCCCCCTGTTCCACCTTATACAATAGTCATGCCCCCTGTTCCACCTTATACAATAGTCATGCCCCCTGTTCCATCTTATACAATAGCCATGCCCCCTGTTCCACCTTATACAATAGTCATGCCCCCTGTTCCACCTTATTCAATAGTCATGCCCCCTGTTCCACCTTATACAATAGTCATGCCCCCTGTTCCATCTTATACAATAGTCATGCCCCCTGTTCCACCTTATACAATAGTCATGCCCCCTGTTCCACCTTATACAATAGTCATGCCCCCTGTTCTATCTTATACAATAGTCATGCCCCCTGTTCCACCTTATACAATAGCCATGCCCCCTGTTCCATCTTATACAATAGTCATGCCCCCTGTTTCACCTTATACAATAGTCATGCCCCCTGTTCCACCTTATACAATAGTCATGCCCCCTGTTCCACCTTATACAATAGTCATGCCCCCTGTTCCACCTTATACAATAGTCATGCCCCCTGTTCCATCTTATACAATAGTCATGCCCCCTGTTCCACCTTATACAATAGTCATGCCCCCTGTTCCACCTTGTACAATAGTCATGCCCCCTGTTCCACCTTGTACAATAGTCATGCCCCCTGTTCCACCTTGTACAATAGTCATGCCCCCTGTTCCACCTTATACAATAGTCATGCCCCCTGTTCCATCTTATACAATAGTCATGCCCCCTGTTCCACCTTATACAATAGTCATGCCCCCTGTTCCACCTTATACAGTAGTCATGCCCCCTTTTCCACCTTATACAGTAGTCATGCCCCCTGTTCCACCTTATACAATAGTCATGCCCCCTGTTCCACCTTATACAATAGTCATGCCCCCTGTTCCACCTTATACAATAGTCATGCCCCCTGTTCCATCTTATACAATAGTCATGCCCCCTGTTCCATCTTATACAATAGTCATGCCCCCTGTTCCACATTATACAATAGTCATGCCCCCTGTTCCACCTTATACAATAGTCATGCCCCCTGTTCCACCTTATACAATAGTCATGCCCCCTGTTCCATCTTATACAATAGTCATGCCCCCTGTTCCATCTTATACAATAGTCATGCCAGACTTCCCCTGGTCTTCCCTCATGCAAGTAATAATTTTCTTGTCTTCACATCCTCTTTTCTTTGACCTTCTCTGCAATTGGTCTCTGCAATTGGGGCTACTGTGGCTTCTATTCCGATGTCCTCATTTCTATATCTGTCCCACCGTGTGAAATCTGCCACCCATCTGAGGCACTTCACCTCCATCTCCTTAAGCTTCCACAGTGCTCTCTTTTCACTGTCCATATTATTGTACCATGTGGTAGTACTGGTTGCTCCACTGTTTTGTGCGCCTAACTCTTCATTTTCGTTATCAGTCTTCTGTCATGCATTACCTCTTGTCTTCCTCATTCAGACTTCCCATCTCCACAACCACACATCCTACATATTTAAAGCTGTTAAACATATTTCATTATTTTCCCTTCTATAAAAGTTTTCAGCTTCTTCTGATTTTCTCCATCTGCTGCCATGAAGTGCCTGTTCTTAGCTTCTTCCTATATGCCTTTAGATTTGCATTTCAGTCCTTTATCATTTGCGGAAGTTCTTGCTCAGAGAAAGCTTGTAGTGCCAAGTTGTCTGCAAACATCAACTTTGTTGATGTGTACCCTCCATCCTGTTTACTAAAGTACTCTATTACCAGTATGGGCACAGAATTTAACTCTGATGCATACCTAATCCCAGTGGAACTCCTTTGTGAGTCCAAACACTTTTCTTACGTGTGTCAGTTGGTCATTGTACATAGCGTGTGCTAATTGTATCAGTATTTCCAGGACTTCACAAAAATTATATGACTACACAAATCAGCTTTCTGTGGACCTTGCTATGTTTTTTTTCCAGGTCTAAGAGTGCTCATTTTGACCCTTTTGTAATCTTTAGCTTCTTCTCAACTACCTATTTCACTGCAAATATTGGATAAGTTATACTATAACTTGATCTGAATTCAAATTTGTCAATTCCATATCCCCCATACCCTGTATATTCATTTATCCATAAACTTTCTCTAGCACTTTGTGAATCCACATTTTTTTCTTGAACATTGGCACAAGAATAGTTATTCTCTAATCATCTTGGATATACATCTATCTCTGTCACCTGATGAGTACCTCAGGAGCCATTTCTCCACTAACACATGCAACATCTTGATCAAGTCCACCATGAGTTCAGCTGAACCATCTCTATTTTTACTAACTTCATTTTCCATAGTGTTGTGTTTCCTTTTTTCAAGAATGGGTCCCTTTTCCTCTTTTTCTTTAGGCTGTGCATGATGTAGTACACTTTGTGAGGTTTTCTTCACATAGAAAATGCAGGAAGCACTTTTTCTATCTCCCTTTCATGTCATGTGGACTGCTGACCTAATTGTTACTGGCATCCCTTAAACGCAATGTCTTATAACTGTCTCTTTTATCTTTCTGTCTGTCTCTCTCTCTCTCTCTCTCTCTCTCTGTCTTGCAACTTGGTAGAGCTTCCTTTTGCCATCTGCTGAATCACTTAGTGGAATCTGGCAGAGTTTTTCTGACACATTGTTCCTTACCATTGTGTCTGCTTTCTTATCCTCTTTGTTAACCAGTCAGTATTCTTTCTCGGCCTGGTCCATATTTTCTATCTCACACTTCTTCCTTCACTCCTTCTTTCCTTTGATACCTTTCCTGATTTCTAAATTCAGAAATAGCTTTCCTTATGTTTCTTATGTCTGTACCTAGCTCAGCCACATATCTGTTCTATCATCTTCACACGTGATGTCTTCACGTACTGCCATTCTTCCAAGGCTCCACTTATTTCCTCTTCTTACAGAAGTGCTACAGGCCTAAGTCTTTACTTGAACTCTTACACTTTCACTTTAGTCATCTTGTAAGTGTTTTGTCAATTCCCTGTTGTCCTTACAACCTTCCCTGAGCACTGTTTGCAGCTGAGTTTGGCTATCAGTGGATTATGACTATTTCATAGTGGACGACATTGTAATCATTGATTTTATCCCAATGCTCCTCCCATACTAGGAGGAAGTCTACCTGCATTACATGCTGACCACTGTTGTATGTGATCCTGTGATTGTATCTCTTGGTGAACCATATCTTGACACCATTAAGCCATTTGCCAGACAGAAGTCTAGAACATCATCTCCTCTATTATTCCCATTGCCCTACCTATGTGGACCATTGCAGTTCTCATATTCTGTTCTGTCTGTCCCAATATAAAAATTCAGGTCCTCCATTATAAACACCAATTCACTGTGACATGCTTTAGCTAGGAGATCTACCAGTTTTTCCCTAAATGCCATCTTTTCTTCACCATCACAATCCTAATGTGGTGCATAAATTGAGATTACTTTCCTGCCATTACAATGGAGTCTGATTTCCACGAGTCAGTCGCTATCATGTATGCCATCCTGCAACTCCATTCCAAAATATGTATTTACCTATTTCATTGATTCCTTCCAAAAAGGTTACGTTACTCTGCAGACTGTTATTATTAGCTACTTTCATGTTCAATCTCAGAATTGATGTTAATGTTGTTTTACCCTTCCTATCCCAAAGACCAAGTTCTATGGAAAAAAAAAAAGTATGTTGCTTTGACTTGCATTCTGTTGCCCTATCTACAATAATGTTAATGCATTTTAACTATTAAATCATTCGAGGCTGCCTGTTAAACTGATAGTCGCTCATTTTTTACTGCTTTTTTATTTTGCTTTAGCTTTCTTTATCCCGATGTGTTTCATGGTAGGTAGTTTCCCTTTCCTTTAACTGTTTTTATATATTTTTTTGAATAGTTCCATAACTTTCAACACAAAATGACATACAAAATAAGTATAGCATAATTACAAAACAATTAAACCAACACACAGTATAATTTCAACCACTATTAGATTTCCAGAAATAGCTGCTTAGAAAATTATAATGCACTTCTTGCAATGACTGCCTTGTCCTTGTCATGTTAACAACATTTCTGAGCTACTGGAAATCAATTTTCTTTGACAGCCCTTTCCATTTAAGGTGTCTATAAAAAATAATTGTAAGTACAACACAAGAGACCATAAATTGGCAAGCAGTTTTCATCAACAAAGCCTTCAATTCAAGCTACACACATTTGAAAATGGTACCAAGAGTACGACTCAATGTCTTAGCACAAGACAAAGCCGATAATTATGGAGGAGGGGCAAAGGCCCAAAATCTGAGACAATCAGTGACAAATTGTAAATATTGATGTTATAGATGTTAGTTGCAAGAATAATAAGGTTTGAATAGGCATCCATTTTCTAAAGAATATGAAGTCTGAAACTCATATGTCTGGCATTCGTTAGTGACTTCAATCCTCACTGATTTGCTAGAAAACCACAAATTTTATAAGGAACAGATTGAAAATATACAAAAATCTAAACATTTGAGAGGTTCATGTGTGTGCAGTGGGGTATGGCCTCTCCCACGGAGTGACCACAGGACAACATAATTATAAAATAACATTTACAGGGCCCTATTAGTTATTTAGATAGCTTATATTACAGAATAAGTTTATAAAGTTTCAAACATTGTAAGTGACTGTAAGTCGAATAAATTCTGCGTGACTCACAATACTGCACTTTTATTAACTTGCTTATTATTTTCTAGTTGTGTTAGTTCATGGAAAATTAATACATACAAACAGAGCTTGTCTTTTTTAAGTTTTATTTTTGAAAAAAAAAAACCTACTTATTGAATGTAAAATATATTGCAAATTTTAATAAAAGTACACTTGAATAGCACAAGATGTTAGTAACCATGTGAGTATGCATATTTCCTTCTAAATGCTAATTAATAAATGATGATCAGGTCAGCTTTACCTTTTTATTGCATTAATGAATATGGGTAGTCTTGGCATTGCAGGTTCGTGCATATAACACTTCTGTAGCACACACCGATAACTCCTAGTGTACTAGCACATGGTTCAGAATGTCTCTTTTTAATGATATAACACTTCTGTAGCACGCACCGATAACTCCTAGTATACTAGCACGTGGTCCAGAATGTCTCTTTTTAATGATATAACACTTCTGTAGCACGCACCGATAACTCCTAGCATACTAGCACATGGTTCAGAATGCCTCTTTTTAATGAGTAAGTTCTGTCACTCTTTCATGATAACACTGGTTGTGCATATCTGTTCAGTTTTTTCATTGAATTGCCCCCAGACAAAGTTGATCCTGTCTTGAAAATAATCACATTATTGGCTTTTATGTTACAAAAAATCATTACAGGGAGTCCCGATTATTCTATTGAGTGCTTGCTGGCTTCATACAAGACTAGGTAACAGCATCTCTGCATGCCATTTCTGTTAAGTAGTTCATAGAAATGCTTTCTATACATTCACAAAACTGCTTAACAATGCAGTAATGCTGCTTCATTATATAGCTAAGAAAGGTACACTGACATCCCTGATAAGCCGTTCTTTCACAACTGACGGCTTTGTCTGAACACAGTGGAACTGCTTCAGGTAGTCTGTTTGGATGCCTGATACAAAATAGTATCTGCTAATGTCTCCATAAAGTCCTAAATTACATTACTAGTTCCTTCAAAAACAGTTTATAGGAATCACTTTTTCCTTTCACTATTTTCCAGTTTCATTGCACTTTTACATTTGGTTTAGATTAATAAAGTTTAACCTTTGCCCTGTATGTCTTGCACTCAGTTCTAAATTTGCAGTTTATATCTCCTCATGGTTACTGTTTCATTTAATCTTTCTTTTAGACAGTAACAACAATCTACCACTAGCTTTTATTCTTTGCTGACATGATCCTCAAGAGAAGGAGAGACAATGCAAATTTGTGGCCTTGTGATGAATGTTAGGTTCAGCAATCCACCACCTGGAGGTAGCCTTCAAAATGGGCTGAGGAAATGGGAAGGCACCAAATGCCTCACCCTGGGTTAAGGTTAGGGCATTGCAAATGCTTTTATTGTTGGGGTGCTAGCTAGAGGATAAAGCACCCTCATGGCTGTCTGAATGACTGTCCCCTCTGGATATGGACAGCTCTTCCCCAAATCAAATAGGCTTCCAGCTGAGGAGGTTTATAGCTGGTAGTCATGGGGATAAAAAAGAAAGCTTTCCTTATCCTAAAAGAGTTCAGGTGAGACTGAATACAATTTATGATTTATTTATTTATTTGTATTTGTTAACTAAGGCAGAGCAAGGATCCAAATAGACCTTTGTTTTTGGACCCAGACTGAAAGCACTGCCTGGCTAAATGACTTAATCAATATCACACATTAGAAGAATGGAAGTAAACAGAATCAAGCCCAGGATCATAGAAAACAGTTAATTAGCATTTTATAGCCTTAATGCTCTGTGCCAGCTGTTACAAGTGAATTGTCAGTACCACAATATAATAGGAGTGGATGTGCAGCTGAACCATTAATCACTTATAAAAGTACATTTCTTGCACTCACCTAACTGATATGGAAGTTCTTCCACATTTAAATTATATGAAAGTCATGTTATACTCCAGTTATTTTGTTCATGTTGTACTATGTTATTATTTATCTAACTGTACTGCATTTTATACTTTGTATTTGACCAAACTAATGAATGTAAAAGACAGGTAAGTGCCTTAGTCAGCTTATGGAAGCTAATGTTTATTAACTTAAATGGTAGTGGCACATTCAGCATTTGTAGTACTATAAGTTCCATGATCAGCCTTATGGCTTTCTGACTTTCTACTCTTGTATAGCAAAATATACTATATAGTCATTCATCTTAATTTTCTCTTATATTTTGTATCCTAAATCATGCTACATTTAACTACGTCTCAAGAATGGAGTCAGTTAGCTAATTTATTACCATTTTTTAGTACATACTCAAACTCTGTTTGTGTTATATTGTGCGTAAGACAGTAAAGGGAGTCCAGTTTGCATAATGGTTAAGGTATTCAACTCTCAGACACACGTTATAAGGTTCAATCCTGACCTCCACAAAATGAATGGAGATTGCATTTTCTGCCTGTGTCTTTGTGGAGTTCTTCCCATCTCCTAAAGGAGAAGAGTTGTACAGACCAACTGCTATGGACATTAAACGTGATGTGCAGCATCCTCTACATAGGACAACGCAGATCACAGAATGACCACTATGTGAGGGTTAGGCACTCAGTGGTGTATAGATTGTCTTTGGCATATTCCAGTTGTGTTGATTAATGTTGTCAAAAACAGGCATGGGTATTTGCTTGTGATAAATGGGTTGAGCACCCGGCTTACACCCGAGACCCATGCTTATGAGGGTGGGGTCTATGTGCACCTACTGGCCAGTGACTGCCTACCATAAAGCCCAGCAATGCTAGTTCAATAAGTTGCTGGTTGGTGTCCAGCTGCTCTGCTTGGGTTACCTGAGATAGCTCTGTTGAGTGAAAAATGGATGTAAAACCATTCAACCTGCCAAATTGGAACTAAGGATTGTTACACTCAATGTATGATCACTGATAGAACGTAACTTGGAAACAGATGATATGATAGTAAAAAGAAGACGGGACATCTTCTAAATCCAGGAGATGAGATGTAAGGGCAGGGCAGCAAAGACACTAGGCTTGGGATGTAGAGTTGACTACTCAGGTGGAGGATAGACTAGAAACAGTGTAAATACTGTGGTGAGAAAAAAAAACTACAGAAGACAGTGTGGGATGTCATCAAAATAAGCGATAGGCTCAGGTCAATCAGACTCCAGTGTAGGGATAGGGTGTTATTCATATTCTCAGCCTATGCACTACAGCAGGGTTGTGGTAATAAGGAAAAGAGGGCATTCAGACAGCAGCTGCAGGCATACCTCTTAGCTGTACATATTTTCACAGAATGTCCAGATTTTTACCTCATATTTTTGCTCAGTTTTTCATAAAATTGTGGTTTTCTGGCAAATTAGTGGCAACTCATTGAAGATTGAAGTTAGAAAATAATGACAGACATTTGTGTTTCAGACTTCATACCCTTCAGAAAATGCATGACAATGCAAAACCTGTTATTCTATCAACTTTCTAAGTTTGTAAGAGCAATATTTAAAAAATGTCCCTATTTTTGGGCCTTTGTCCCACTTTTATGCATGGCTTTCTCCAGATTTCTTGCTCTAAGAGTTTGAGAGGTATGGCTGCAGGACCTGCTAGATAAAATAGGACAGCATGAATTGGTGCAGGTAATGGGTGACCTAAATGCACATATCAGGACAGATAGGCAGAACAGGATTTGAGGACTGCCTGGGTCCACATGGGTGGGGCAGTTTAGATAAAAGAAGAGGTAATTCTAGACTTCAGTCTGGCAAATGGCTTGAAGGTGGACAACACATGGTTCAGCAAAGAGACAGTCACAAGATCACATATAAGAATTCCCAACATGCAACTGAGATAGACTTCCACCTGGTAAGGAAAGTGGATGGGAGCAGAATAAGCAATTGGACAATCATTCCCAGTGAAACAGCTAGCCACAGAATAAACCACTGGGTGCCACAATTAGGTGCAAGCAGTGGTCAGAGAAGCTTCTAAAGTCAACAGTGACTAGGCTGAAAACTTAAAAGTTGACTGGAGAGAAATCACAAGAGTTTAAGGAATTACTCAGGACTGTAGCACTTCAGGAAGAGGACTAAATAGGTGGAGCTGAAGAAGAATAGCAGCATCTCAAAACATCATGTGTGAGGACTTTAAAATAGATGTGTGGCTGAACCAGGTATGGAAATAAGATACCTAACAAAAGGTGGTGGTGGAATGCAGAGTTTCAAGAAGTCATCGAAAAAGGAGTACAGGAAAAAGTGGGAGATAGAAAAGATGGACTAGGCTAAGAAGGAATAGTGGTTTGCTAAAATAGAAGCTAAGAGATGAGTTGCAATGGCAAAGAACAAAGCATCAGAGACACTCTAGCATCTCCTGGAAAGTGACACTGTAGATGGAACAAAGAAAGTATATCAGGTTGCAAGACAAAGACAGAAAGATATAGAAGATAGTCAGACACCCTTCTCAAGGGATGTCAGCAAAAACTTGCTCACCAGTCCACAGGATGTCAAAGACAGATGGAAGCAGTACTTCTAGCAGCTTCTGAATTAAGAAAACCCCACAGAAGTTATATTACCCCAGACACAGCATATGATGAAAGAAGAGAAGGAGCCCACAAAAACTGAGCAGCAATAAGAAAAATTAAGTGAGGGGAAAACAGCAAGATCAGATGAGGTCACAACAGGTATGATAAAGGTGTTTGGTGAGATAAGGGAGGAATGGCCTGTGAGGGTAACAGTAGCAGTATGAAGAGAAAAACATATTCCACATGACTAAAACCAAAGGACACTAGTGTCAGTGTGCAAGAACAAAGGAGGCATCCAGAGATGTGGGCAGTACTGAGTTATGAAACTCTTGTCACATTGCATGACAATTCCGGAGTGGGTGATTGATAAATAAATAAATAAATAAATACTCAGAGTAGTAGAAAGTAAGATGGAAGATGAGCAGTTCTGATTCTAATGAAACTGTAGCACAACCTGATGCTTGCAGTGAGACATGCAGTCGAGAAGAAGCTAGAGATGAGGAAGGAGTTCAACTAGTCATTCCTAGACTTGGAGAAAGCATATGACAAAGTCCAAAGAAAGCTGATTTTAGAAGTTCTGCAGTGGTTCAAAGTCCCAGAAACATTGGTAGAATTAGTGCAAGTTATGTACAAGGACCCACTGATGGTCAGCTCTGAGCCAACTGTTTGTGCTGGTGATGGACTATATTAGCAGGTTGGAGGGGACAGATTAACAAAGTTGCTGTATTCAGATGATGTAGCATTACAGGCAGACTCTGAGCAAGAACTTCTGCATAGGATAGGGAGATGGAATGCAAAACTGAAGGCACATGGGATGAAACTAAGTACAGATAAGACAGCTGTAAATGCCTGTAAATCAGAAAATCAGAAGAAGCTGAGAATTGAGATAGAAGGGAAAATAGTGAAACCTGGTTAACAGCTTCAAGTATCTGGGAGGGGTGGTTGAGGAGAAACATAGTCTGAATGAGGAGGTCAAAGCTAGAATCAGAGGGGCTGCAGCCACTGGCACAGAGTGTCGGTGGTGGTGTATGACAGAAGAGTGTTAAAGAAGCTGAAAAGTAAGGTGTACAAGACAGTGGTGTGACCAGTACAGAAAACTGGGCAGTAAACACAGAGCTGTTGAGGAAGCTAGACGCAATGGAGACGAAGTGCCCAAGATGAGTGGTAGGATGCACATTATGAGACAGATGAAGAAATGAGGACATCAGAGCAGATGCCAGAGTAGCTCCAATTGTATGGAAAGTCAAAGAGAACAGATTACAGTGGTTCAGGCACATGTACAGAAAAGAAGACAATCCGGTAAAGAAGATTTGGAACAGACATGAGGAAAGCAAGAGGAAATGAGGGCATCCAGAAAAGAGATGGATGGAGTGTGTGAGAGAAATCTGTGAAAATCAGGCATGACTATCAAAGAAGGTAAGAGAATTTCAATGAATCAAGAGAGATGGCAAAAGCTGACACAACACCCCGACCCCATATAGAAAATGGGGGAAAAAAGGGGTTGTTGATGATGATGGTAAGACAGTTGCTTGGGACATGGATTTTAGGATGGTAGTAGACCTTTTGATGAGTATTAACTAATTTTCAGTCACTAGAGTAGAAAACAAACCCCTTACTAATAACCATCTTTATGCCACATTTTTGAGTTTGCCAATATGTATGTCATTTTTTCTTTCTTTATTTCTTTCTTTCTTTTTTGTTTTAGTATGCTTACTTGTCAACCAGGACAGAGCAATGATCTTTATGGCACTTTTCCAGATTTCACCCAGGATTAGTGCCTGTTTTATTGGCTTGCTTAGAGTCGCACAGTAGACAAATGGAGGCTTAAGGACTCAAAACCCAAACTATAAGAAGCAGCTTTTAAACAGTTTATATACCTAATCCTCTGCACTAACTGCTAGACTGTTAGATGCATCATATCATCAAAGGCTTAATTTTTAGGTAGACCACTTCACAATTTGTAAAATCAGCCTAGCTCTAAATGATTGTTTTGGAAGGTTTCTCGAACCTTGATCATCAAAAACATTTCTCTGCATTAGTTACACTCTTCCAGACTGTATCAGGTAAGACATCACATACTGTTCAAAGAAAGATGCTTTATTCCAAAAATGTTTCTGGAAGCTGCCAAATCCCATTTTTTTTGTTTATTTTTCTGTTTTAATAACCCTTTTGAGAATACCTTGCTTTTTCCATGCCTATGTGAATTGTGATTCAGAGGGACATACTTTTTGATACTTAGGGTAGTAATTATTTCAACAAATGTTAATCATGAAGGTTATCATGATTATGCCTTAGATGGTTGCCTTGTTTGGAAATGGTGCTGAACAATGAAAAAATACAACTGTCATGCAAGAAATCAATTTGTGTATCCTAAGTTGTGTTCCCTTTCATTTCATCTAAATTCTATAAATGGCCTACACCTGTTTGAAATGACTGCTGCTAAGTGAATTCACAGTCAAATACTTAACCACTCCGCTTCCTATTTTTGTCTTGTTTCTCAAGGCAGCACACCTCTTTACATTGCCCAGGATTTATTTTCAGCACAGCACGCCAAAGAAAGATACATATTTTCCAGCACTTCATTGACAAAAAATTGGTGGTGACCCTGATTCCCTCAGGTAAACGTTTGCCACGATGACCTGCATTTAACATTTGAAAAACGTTTCTAGAAATGACAAAAATAAGATGAATTTATTATACATTCATCTCTACTCTCAGATGTTATGTCATGATGATTACAGCTGAGTGCTGCAACAGTAACGAGATGCTGGTTCTTAATGTGTACAAGATCAGAGAAATTATTAGGAGAGTCCGCATCCCTCTGATGCAGTAAAACATATAAATATAATTATATATCTTCTGCAATTTTTCAAATAGTTTTAGACACCTAAAATGTGTCCAGTATTCACTTCTTTCTTGTCTCGTTTTTTTTTACTTTTTAGAGTCATGTATCTATCTATAGATAGATATATACAGTTAAAATTGTATAGTGGATGAAAGAAATAGTATTCACTCAAAAATACCTTCGTTTCAGATAAAGAACATGTACATTTAAGCCTGATTATTATTTCATTTCATCTCATAGCAAGTTTAATACAAAAGCCACTGTGTGCTGCTTAAGAAAAGTTTAACGTTTGCTCAAGTTGAACTTTTCACTGCTCCAATGCATTTTGATGACAAGTACGTTTGTTTTCTGGCCCTTGTGGCAAGAGATCAAAAGATAACAAGATGTTTTAATTTCCTCCAATGAGAGGAATAGAAAAATAGCATTTAATCTTTTCTACAAAAAAAACAAGATGCTCTGACAGAAGCTGATAAATCTTTTTTAGTTAATACATAAACACATGCACGCAAATAGACGTATGTAGATACTCATGCCTGCATACACACACACACACACACACACACACACACACACACACACACACACACACACACACACATACACATGCAAATAGACAAATACATATATACTTGCGCTCAAACGCAGTTTGAGATACAGATACAGAGCCACACAGACACACACGCACACACAACAACACACTTATGAATACTGCAGGCAGAGATAACACCAAATGTAATCAAATAAACTTTAATTTAGCGCTTTCGTCAGGTATAAGACTTCTTCAGAATAAATCAGTACAGTACATCACAGCTTAAATAGTACTCCTAGCCAATCATCTAAAAAAGGTATTACATCATATCCTTCTTCCTCATTTAAAATAATCATTCCTACTGAACCACATAAATACAAACACAATTATTTGATAAAAAATAATAAAATTACATATGCTTATAGAATATGTATATATATAAATATATATATATATATATATATATATATATATATATAAATATATATGTGAACAAAAATATATTAACAGTTAAAATATTATTAGGGAAGTGTTTCTGCACTATTCATAACATAAACATAGACCAGTCTCAGCATAGCACATATAGAAATTCTATCATTTAACCCTGGAGCTTGATAAGCATTTAACTTAATTTGCCACTTCAATTCCATAAATTCCAGGAAGTCATCCACTGGTCGCCCGCATACCCCCAGGTCAACCTGCTCTGCTATAAAAAATCTAAAAGCATGATTAGGATGACTACTAATGTGTTTATAAAGTGCATTTTTTATTTTTATGCTTGATGTCATAGAGGTGCTGATAAATTCTTATTCTAAGTGCATTCTTAGTTTCTCCCACATAATAACTTTCGCAGGAATCACAAACTGCTATGTAAACCACCCTTTACTGTAACAATAATGTTTTTTCACTGTTGTTATATATCCATAATTTTTTATTTTAATTCTGGTGGTGTCCATAATAAAGGGGCATTGAGAACATCTTCCACATTTGAAACTGCCACCCTGCCCCAGATTGTGGTTGTTCCTTTCTAAGAGTCCTTTAAATGAAATGTCCTTCTTGTACACAGCTATAGGTTTGGTACCAACTTTATCCTGCACTTCTAGATCAGAATTAAAAATCCTCCAATATTTATTAATAATATTCCTAATATCATAAAAAATTGAGGTAAATGTAAGGGTTAGTCCATGTCCAAAACCCAAGGGTCTTCATTCTCTAACATCCTTACCATTCAAATTAACCTGGGCTAATAAAGAGAAAAAATGACCACTTGTCCTTTTATTTTTAACCTCATTAGAGATATCAGTAATAAAGGTCTCAGGGTACCCTCTCCTTAAGAACATATCTTTCATTATTTCACATTCCCTGTTAAATTCGTCAAGATCAGAGACCATCCTAGCCAGTCTCACGTATTGACCTTTTACAAGGGCCTTCTTTTGATGCAATGGGTGCCAACTTGCAAAATGCAGTAAAGAGTTAGAATAAGTCAGTTTCCTAAATAACTGGTAGGTAAAACATTTATTTGCATAGTCTTTCCTGATGGTAACATCCAAATAGTTCACATAGTCAAATTCTTTGTTAATAGTGAATCTCAAAAAAGTGGTAGTACCATTAATATAGGTGAAAAACCTGTTCAGGTCGTTTTCACTACCTTTCCAGAAAAGGACAATATCATCTAGGTATCGCCCATACAATACCCATGAAGTTCTAAACTGAGAGTTGAATACATATAAGTCCTCCCAATATGCTAACACGATTAAAACATTAGCAGCAAAGGAGCCAATAAAATTTTCTTTGCCTTTGTTTTAAATAAATAAATGCAAAAGGTAAAAAAAAATTTCTCTCTAGTAAAATAATGTACATGCAAAAAATTCATGAAATAATATGGTCATTGTGGTACTGTTAACATAAATTCATAAAAAACAATAAATGACATTATTGATGTGGGATTACTGAGAACAGATCAACAGATCACATCGTGAGTGGACAGGAAAGATGGTCAAACATCCACTTCTAATTTTTTCTGTTTCCCGAGAAGTCCTTAGGAGTCCTTCTTTACTGATAGGATTTTTTTTAACCTTTTTATCAATGAATTTATCAATACTAGGTTTTTTGAGGTCTTGGCATCCACAATTGGTCACAATGGGGGGTTGGAATAGTTTTGATTTTAGCTTGTTTTGTTTTTAATCTCAAAGATGGTGGTAAAAGTCACTTTAATTCTAAAAATTCACAAGTCTCTCAAGTTATTTGTTGTGTTGTAAGGTAGTGTTCAGTAAGGTTCTAAGCAGAGTTTTTAGTTCATTCTCAATATACAGTAAGAGTATCAAAATATATATAATAATTCATTATTTCTGCGTTTTACTCATTTAAGCATCATCATCAAGCTTCACCCCCCACCTTTCCCTCTCTATTTTCATTTCCTCTTCTGCTACTGTTTTTTTTCTCATCATTTTTTTTTTCTATCATTCAAATTGTTATTTCCATTTGTGTTATTTCTGCTAAAATCTCTCTAATCTCAGTTTCACCTCACAAAGACCAAAAAAAAGGATAAAAAAATGTAAAATGGGGAAAAAATAGGGGGGGCTCTGGCTGCAGAGTTAGTCATAGAGTTAGTTAGAAAAAGGAAAGAGCTAATCTCATTTCATTTTTCCTTCTTCAACTGTAATGGTATCAACAATACTTCCCTTTCTTCCTTTCACAAACAAAATTCATCCCTTTTGAAAGCAAGTCGTCCCATTCAGTGTTTATTGAAACCTGACTATAATTGTAAATACAGAAATCACCAATTTCATTGACAATAATGGTGTATTTGTATTGAGGAATTTTCATTCTGATCTAGAAGTTACAGGATAAAAGTAAACATAACATTTCATTTTAAAGAAGGAGACATTTCATTTAACCACAATTTGGGGCAGGGTGGCAGTTTCAAGGGTGGCAAGGCAGTTTCAAATGCCCTATATTATGGACACCACCATAATTAAAATAAAACCCAGAATTAAAATAAAAATTCCATAATAATATTTTTTGTTTTGAATTTGTTCATTAAAATAGGAATTGTATTTTTATGATGTATGAGGATTTATTTTATTATTTTCATTAGGAATTGTTAAGCTGCTTGATGTACTGGTGATATCTTATATTGATTTTAATTGATTATACCACATATATTTAAATACCTGTGTTTATTATATTAAATTTGGTACTATTATTTTGTGCAGTGTTGCTGTTGGGAGTTATTTGGTTTTGGGAGTTATTTGGTTTACATACTGTTATACACATTGGTTATCCCATATACATTTTCACATTGGCTACATTTTACATTTGGTCTTTTAGTAAACACTAAGTTTTTTTTTAGTAAGTAGTAGGTAAACAACAATAAAAAGGTAAATACACAATCTTTGGTTTTATCACACATTCACAGCTTTGGTTCCTGAAACACAAGCAACACCAGGAATTGGATACAGATCAACACAGAAACCAACAAGACAGACAGTCATACAATTAGAGAGCAGATCTACATTTTTTTAACATTACATTTTTACAAACAATTTTTAAATAAACAAAAAAAAATAAACTAATAAGCTGTCTAATAACATTCCTGTTTAAAATAAACAGTCTTACTACACACTTTGTAAACACCTATATACCTTTTGTAGTGTTTATTTCAACATTGAACTAAGATGCTTATGATTGAAGGAAAATGCTGATACAATTTTTAGAAACATGCAAACTAAGGAAAATTATGATTGCTTGTGGAAACATGCAGACTATTCCAATTCCACTTTGTCCTGTGCTATACTACCCCCCCCACCTCCACTGCCTGCAGATCCATTATATCTCAGAAGTATAAACAGAAAGCAAACATCAAACAATATTTACAAAAAACAAATTCAGTAAACATTCTGAATTTTTTTTTTTTTTTGTGGCATGGGCACACCCCCAGCACCTTTCATATGGGGGTCACCTCCCATACCTCAAACTTTTATATAGTAACTCCATGGTTAGCAACTCACAGAAAAAAAAAAAAAAAACCACACTGACTGAATGTAGGTAGTGTTAGAGTTACTCAAGCACATTGACATTTATTAATCATACTTAGGTGACCTGACAAGTATCCTGCCTGCCAATCAACCCTGACATCTCTCTCCACTCCCTGCCTTTATTCCCACCAGTGACAATATTCCATCATCTAAAGGGTCATCAGGGTTTTTCTGTCTAAAGCCTAGCTTCACGTCCTGAAGCCACAGACAAATGCAGTCGCATACACAAGGGCCTGCTATTTTTCCCCTTTAAGATATTGTAAATCATCCCTTCTTATCCTTAATATAAATGTAAGAACTATAGCAAACAAATTCCATGACCTACATGCCCATGTCCCTTTACTCTTCGACTCTTGTAACACTAAAGAAACATGGCTTAAACCCGGATATCAGCAAATAATGAAATTATTCCCCAGTTTACAGCATCCTATGTAAAACTAGGAAAAAAAGATTAATCACCGTTCGCTTGTTTAAGCGTTCGGTGATCTAATATAGACCCTAAATATCATAGCTGGATATATTTCACTAGGCAACAATATCGCCAGACTTGAAAGTATACTACAATGGACCTCCATATCTTCTCCACAAGAAAATATACTAATGGGTGAATTTAATATTGTCTCCTTTGTTCCTTTCCAAACCCTACATACCATGTAAACCTTTATGGCTTCACCCAACTCATCATGTCTCCCACTAGGACTGATAAAACTTGTAAGCATCAATCCATCCTCGATTGCAGGCTGCCTCCCTGACTGCTATAGTGACCACAACCCAAACTTTCTCCTAAGAAACCACATTCATCAAAACTACCAGCTCTCCATCTGTCTAATCAGAAACAAAAAAAACTTTGATCCAAACAGGCTTATCTCTCCCCCCTAAAAAGCTACAATTGGGAGCCTCTCAAGCACCTGCCTCTAGAAGAAACTGTTCTCTCCTTTAACTCCACCTTCCTGAACATACTCAACTATCATTCCCACCCTAGACCCATTAGAGTGAAATCAAAATATGCATCCTAGCTAAGTAGAAAATCCAGATCCCTACACAGAACCAGAAATAAAGTCTGGGAACAATATCGTAAAACCAAATCCCATATAACTAAACAAACCTTCCTAGAACTCAGAAATAAAGCAAAAAAACTAGTAAAACTAGACAAAAGCAACTATTATAACATGCAGAATAAACATCAAAATAATACTCAAACATTCTGGCTAGCAGTTAACAATATATTGCATCTGGGAAAATCAACCACTCCCACCTCAACAACAACCAACAACTCCATCAACTTAGCCACTCAGTTTAATACTTACTTTACAGAATCAGTTCAACAACTTGCACTAACCCAGACCAGCCCCAACCACATCTCTCCTACCTCAAACCAAAACAGTTTACATCCACCCAAAAGCAACAACCAGTTTACACTAAATCCAGTCTCCACTAACATCATCAAACAACTACTAAAAAAAAATTAAGCCAACTACCTTAGATGCTGATGATCTCCCTGCTGAATTCCTGTAAACTGCAGCAGAAGCAATCACATACCCTCTATCCATACTTATAAACAGGTCATTATCTGAAGCTTACATCCCCACCATCTGGAAAATCTTCCATGACCTACCCTTAAACAAAGGAGGTAAATCCACCAAACTAACAAACTATCACCAAATTGCAATTCTATCCCTTCTCTCAAAAATTCTGGAAAGGGTCATGCACACCCAACTTATGGACTATCTCTTTACACATACACTCCTATGTAATACCCAATGTGGTTTGCTGCCCTGTCACAGTACCACCGCAGTCCTACTGTCCTTTACTAACACAGTTAACTAGCATAGAAACAATGGTTAATTTGTATCAGCCATATTATTGGACCTGTCCAAGGCCTTTGACATGGTCAACCACTCCAAACTCATCTATGTCCTCTCCTCCCTTAGCCTCAGTTACTCCACTATCACCTAGTTCCAAAGTTACCTAGCAGACTGTCAACAAGCTGTCCGCTGGCAACAAGATCTCTCACACCATTCACCCTGCCACCTTAGGGGTTCTCCAAGGCTTTATCCTTCTTGGTCCTCTTCCTTTTTCTCTTTTGACCAACCAGCTCCACTTGGCTACACACCAGGCCTCAGTGGTTCAGTATGCTGATGACACTACCCTGATTTGCTCAGCTTCCTCCCTCAAAGACCTCCATACCATTACTCAGTATTCCTTCTTATCTGCTGAATCCTGGTTCACTAGCTCCCAACTTATCATAAATCCCAACAAAACAGAACTTCTCTTCCACCCAACCAGATACACCTCGCCATCTACAACCTTCAGTATCCTCTCTAAAAATAAACTATTATCGCCCCAACAAACCATGCCAAATTACTAGGAGTGAAAATTGACTATAACCCAAATTTGATATTCACATTGCCCAATCCATTAATACGTTCACAAAAAACTAGGTCTCCTATATAGAAACAACAGATTTCTGACAAAAAACACAAAAGCCACCATTGCTAGAACCCATCTCCTCTCAACTCTCCTGTATGCCTCCCCAGTTTTAACCAACCTCTGTAACCTCCAGCCAAACTCAAAGCCTGTTGCAATAAAATCTCTAAGTTTGCCACAAATGCCTCATACACGTCACATCACTGCTCATCACTGAAGCAGCTTAAGTGGCTCAAACTCCCTCAACTTCTTCTTTTTAATCAACTTACCTTTGCCCACTAAATACTCTATCAATCAGAAAAAACCCTGGCTATCAAAGATCTCATTCAGCCATATTCCTCCTCAAGACCCCTTCGCTCCCACTACAAACTACTTCTACACACCACCAAAGCTAACAATTCACCAGGTGAATCACTTTCTTCCAGCTACATCTCCAAACACTTGAATAAGCTACTTAACTCACTAGTTACTAACTCCCCAACACTTCAATTTAAAAAACTTCTAAAAACACACCTTACTACCACCTGTCTCTGCACCCTCAACTCCCCTGGATAACCTATTCTTCCTCTTCACTCTGTTGTCATTACTCTTACTCTACTAGCATGATCTACCACTAATGGTAGTTTCACTTTAACTGTACATAATCATTTGGTTATATCCACTAAATGTAAACCATTTTTATGTAAATTACTGTTGCTCTACTTATTGAGTCTGAAACCACTATCTTGTATGTATTTGCTTCTCACTTGGGTGTATTTGTTTCTCTTTTCCTATGTATTTGTTACCCTTGGAGCTTTTCTCCCAGGGTCTCTGCTGATAAAGGACCTGTGTCCAGTCGGACTTTGCCGGCAAACAAATGTAAAATTAATAAATAAATAAAATGTCCCCTGGCAGGTCACTACCTACTGCATCTTGCTAGAGCCACATTCATGGGCCAGGAAGCAAAAATAAATCAGAAATTAAAAAAAAAAAAAAAATTCATGGAAACAAATCTACTAAGTACTTTTAAACTAAAATCTATGACCTCCATGGGACTTGGTAGATTGTCATGGGAGTGTAAGTCTGCAAAGCTTAGTTATGTGTCTTCCAGTTTCAGTAAACCATTATTTATTAGTCAAACCAGAAAATATATTTGGGTAAAACTGATGAAATGTTATTAAAAGCCTGAAGAAAAAGTTCAGATCTTTATTTAAGCTGTTTTCTCAAATGGTTTTAAAAGGAGAATATTTTATAAATATTTTATGACAGAAACTTCACAAAGTTCTATGTTCATGCACAAATGGTTTTAGCCATAATTGAATTCATCAGTTCCTGGAGATTCCTGCTTGGAAAGGTGAGGAAATGACTTCAACCAGAACAATTTACCTTAGTTTAAATTTTTTTTGGTATCCTGTTGACCTATTTACTAATATTACCCCAGGGAGACTTCTCATCTATGGGAAATATCTTTAAGTCACATCCTTTATCACACAAGAGGCAAAATACAGGCATTGATAGACAATAATCAAGGTCTGGCTCATACTTTTTAGACATATGCATCAAACCCGCTCCTTCCCACCCCCCACCAGAGGCCACATTGCAGGTAAGCATGCTATATCAGAGCCACTCATCCCCATGCTTCAACATTGCTGTCTCCTACCCTTAGGTTGACATTGCATGCTCAGTGGCATGTTGTCCCTTTCAGACCTCCACTTAAGTATGGATATTGTGAAGGCCTTCACACAAGCGATGCCTAAGTAGAAGGTTCATAACCAGCTACCTGCGATGATCAGGCCTGTGATAGATAAGCCACTTCTACTTATTGACCAACTCATCCAAACACCTGGGCCTACTTTTGAAATTGATATTACAAGGACTACGTTCAGACCCCCATCCCCATGTCTCACAGAGCTAGCAGAACAGCTTAACTTATTTTGGTATTTTTGATAAAGGTGTGTCAAAGCAACAAATATGCGACATGATTGACAATGAGTTTGATAAGAGACACGTCTCTCCAAATATATTTACCAAACTCCCTTTATCTAGACATTTGATGGAAATATCCAAATTTCCATTGAAAATTAAAGTGTTTCTTCTCACAATAAGAGACAGCACTAAGCAGCCTCTACTCCGAGACTTTAACTAACCCCATAGCTTCAGCAGGGCTAGAAATGCTCATGAACATATAGACAAAATATAGAACTATCAAATGTTGTTTCCCTTATGAAAATTGTCTTTTTTAGCAACATCAACTTAGGCACTGCTTAGTTGCATAAATTATTTATTTATGTATTTTTTGACATTTATTTACTGGGAAAGTCCAACTGTGCCAGGAAGTGCCCATTTTCAGTGGAGGCCCAGGGAGAAAAGTTCCACAATCACAATATTTCATAAATCAGGTGCAGATATTTTCAATCACATAGTATCATGTTACATTATAAAACATAAAGCACAAATATTTTAAATCACAAAGTACCATGTTACATTATAAAACATAAAGCACAAATATTTTAAATCACAAAGTATTATGTTACATTATAAAACATAAAGCACAAATATTTTAAATCACAAAGTATCATGTTGTACTACAAAACATGATTGAAAAAATGTTGTAGAGAAAAACATAGAACACGTTTTATAGTAGAGTGCAATAAAAAACAATAAGATAAGTTGAAGAGAATATGTGAGGAAAAATTCAATAGTCATATTATTTGTTACATAGATTAGTATGAGGTAAATGAGACCTGAGACAATACGAATAAGATATTTAAAGAGTTATCAGAGATCACATGTTTAGAGACAGTTGAAACTGAGTGATTTCTTAGTATGAGAGATGGTGTTCATATTATGGTTATAGAAGGAAGAAGGATGGGGAGAAGGCGATTATAAGAAGAGTGCATGGGGGGGTGTCTTTAGGTAGCTAAGATGAGTAGGGAGGAAAGAGAAAGAGGTAGAGGAAAGGCCTGCAGAGATGAATTAAGTAAGGTGAGGTAGTTGGGAAAATATAAAGGAGCGGAGAAGGAGAATGGAGAAAGTTGTGAAGGGGGTGGCTGAAGCATAGGAAGTAAGTCTGGCCAGGAGTGGCACAAGAGCAGCTCCAGGATTTTGTAAGGTATTATTTTAGGGAACATTTAAAGGTGGGCAGGTTAGAAATAATTCTAGTCGCTATAGGTAAGAAGTTCCATTTTTTTGCTACTGAGTATGAATATAGGCTTTGTCCAGAGGATTTTATTCAGTTTATTTATGGTGAGAAGTTGTTTGTCTTCCAATCTAAGAGTTTTTTTTTTTGGAAAATACATATTGATTAAAGGGATCAGAGCTGGACAGGCTAATGGTTTGTGTATGAATTTATGTATTGTTAAAAGCTGAATATAGGAGAGGTGGAGGGAAGTTTCAGCCAGCTAAGGGTATGCAGAGCCAACTAGACCAGGCAAACACCTTCTGCCACAAGATGAATAAACCTAGTCCTCCTTTTGTAAAAACACATTAGAACAGATCTGCAAGTGCAATGCTGCCACAAACAAATTAAACTTCTAGCTGGAAATCCCTGGCAGAAGGCAATTTCAACACAGCCTTACAGCAGTAACAGTTAGAGGAAGAGCAATTGTTTTACAAAATACAGTGAAATGCATGCATAAAAGCAGGAAACAGTAGCAATCACTCAAAAAAACTGATACAAGTACAATTTAGCAATCAAAGTTACTTAGCTCTGCCTGGATGGCACTAGATACAAATAAAACACTTCTGGAATACAGGCTAGAACTCGAACCTTTGCTGAGAACTAGGACAATGAGCAGAAGATAATACGTAGTAAAGGAGGTTTACTCAAGAGTGATACTGGTATGCTGGGTGGGAACTTAGTATCATGGATGTATGGAAACCAGTGGGTGGGAAGAGTACATCAATAACTTATACAACAGACAATAGCAATGAAAGATGGAAGAGTGGGGCATTGGAAATCATATTGCCATAAGAGATGGAGGCCAGAGACACAGCCTTATAAAACTACCAAAGCAAAAGGCTGGGAGGGTTGGGACATTTCTTTCATGGAGCAAGCAGGCTAGCTGGAGAGACATCCAAGCAAATAATGCTAACATGGCGGCAGTGTCAGAAACATTAGCTTAATGTGTTAACGGGGAAAGGGTCAGACCAAGAATACAACTTTAAGCAGATAAATGAATGATAGGTAATATATAAAAGCATTGAAGCACAAACTGGAGCAGAGACAATTCTCTCACTATTGAACTTCTATTACAGTTTAAGGCACCAGACTATGCAGAAATCTACCAGTATCCCTATTTATGGAATGAATGCAGTAATAAATGATTAAGGCTCAGAGCTGGAAGTAGTACAGAGTCTTAGCACAACTGTGAATTAAACTACAAGACTATGTCTCATCGGGGTTTAAAATATAAATGGATAGCATTTACAAGTAATTCTAATTGTGGTAATAGAAGTAAAAAATAATGTAGAAACGGACTCTTCCCACAACTCTAAATTAAAATATAAAACTAATGTCGCAGAACAAACTAAAAATGCAAACAGATACATTTTTTGGCTAAACATGGAAAAAAATGAGAAAAGTAGAGAGAAGTATCATCACACATTAACTATAAGTGCAACTGAAATACTTAGAATTGAAATAACTCTCCTTTATTTTGATGAAAAACTAGTCAATCACATATAGGTAATTGCTAGGATACTAATGACATGCCTGCCTTTAGAGATGACCATCTTTAGACATTTTTTTAAATCATATAATGATGGCACCTGTTTAATTCACTTGTTACAACAAAGTAGTCTGCAAACAAATTTTTTGATGAGTAAAATTATGCAGCTTTTCGTAGCCTTAGGGCTTTGAAAAGAATCTTCAAGGGGCAAATCAGTCCATGTGCTGTAAATAAGACCACAGCTTATAATACTGTTATGATGCTGCCTGAAGTATTAAATAAGGCCCAGAGAAGGTAACTTGGTCAGAAAGAGTAAACCTATACATAACTCAGAGGTGAATGGAATGCATGATTGTGGTTATTCAATAGGGTAATAAAATAAAGTGGCTAGGATTCGTTGACACTAAATAAACAGATGAACTGGAAAGCCCTGCAGCTTATAAATGACTGCATTCAAAGACCATTTACTCAGCAAGGAAGAGAAGTTTATCTTGCCTTCTGCAATATTCTAAAAGACTTCTAATCCAGATTTCCCCAGCTCAGTATGTGAAAAGAATATATTTTGTTTCTATGAGAATGACTTTGAATTATTTTAGTTTGTTCTGTATCTACTCTAGTAGCAAACATAAAGACCACATCACTGTGACATAAATTAAAAATTCAGAGAAGGAGATATAATTGGGGGTTGGTGTAGTAGATAAGGTGTTTACCTTGCAGACAAAAAGTACAGGGTTTGATTCACACTAAGTGAAACTGGCTAGGGATAAAATGATCCACCTTGGCAACTTAGCACTTACCTTTGAACCTATGTACCATAGTATCCGTAATATGGCAGCTGTGCTTCATATTCATTCCAACCCTACTGCTGTAATATTGTGAGTATAAAGTGACTATATGTATGCAAAATTGTCCCCAGTACAACTTACACAATAATATGAGGTGGTACTGCTATGTTGCTTAAGGGTTATACAAAAAAATATGACAACACAGATCCTTAGAGGAAGAAATCAGGAAAAAAAATGGTTAATTTTAGAAAATATCTGAAGTTCTATGCATTGACTATTACCCATGAAAATTTTCCATGATGTTTAGCAGTATTGTGCAAAGTATTAAAACTACAGCTAAAAACATGTATCATGTTGTCAGGCAGCTTGCTAAGTAGTAATGGCTGCATGATAACATTTCAGTAATCCCTGGGATTCAATAAACTCTGTGTAGGCTTCATGTGAAGCTTATATGGACATTACATGTGTGCATGGTGAGCAGCAGCTCTCACTGCATATTCATGCCATGCACCGTGTTTAAATGTAAGTAAGCATGGTTTCATGACTAGCAGCAGTGTTGCCGGCCAGGAAACTGTGAAAGCCAAAATGCGTAGCAATCCTGCTTAAGTAAGAGCAAAGAAGGTCTCCAGTTTTGCACGGAATGCCACAATGATCGGCAAGGCTTAACAGATAATAGTTGTCATAGCTCTCAATCTTTTATTGCTAGACATCTGACAAAAACCAATATAATGGGGGGGAGGTCAATGACCCAGAAATAGGGACAGATTTGACATATTTGCTCTTTACAAAAGTGCTAGAATAACAAAGGTTTGTGTTAAGATACATTTCCTGAAGGATTTGAAGTCTGAAACTCAAATGTATGAAATTACTCAGTCACATCAGTTCTGAGATCATCCCAGTGATGTGTCAGAAAATCATAAATTTGTTAACGAACACGCCAAATGATATAAAAGGCAAAAATCTGCACATTTCTGTGAAAATCTGGACAGTTGATAGGTATGATAGTCATGTACATGGTCCAAACGCAGCACAAGACAGTGTATACAGGGCAGAGTATTGTGAAATCTCATTCCTGGCATTCTGTACTGAAGTTGTGTAAATGATCAGTAAGGGTACACGGACTGTCATTTAAAATAAATACTCAGGGGAAGTAAGTGTACTGAATAGGGAAACACAGATGAATTGTAGGAATGAACATAGGGAAAGAGGACAGGGGAAACAACCCAATGTACAACAGATGAGGGCATGTCAAATGAAGACAGTTAAAGCAGCAGCAACAATCACATACCAATTTGGTACAGTCGGGCCTACACAGTGAAAATGTGTATTATGTGGCTGTTGCACAAAATAACAAAACAGTGGGGAATATGTCTGTATGAGATAAGCATCCTTACATGAATAATATCTATCAGAGATGTTATATAAAATTGGGGTAGGGTGCATATTGTGAAGCTGTGCCTGAATATGAGTGTAATCTCAACAGAGGTCTGAAGCAAGTGGGCACAGGTAAAGGTTCATGGGTAATACTAAAAGAAGTAAGCAGAATTATGGACAAAATTAGAATAATACCACCAATAATCCCATGTCTCAGACATAACATATGTGATTTAGAGTGATCAGAGATGATTCTGCACAAACACTTGTACAACTATTATGACATGTCCGCACTCTATGAGGGTAACCATGCACACTGTCCTGGCACTGTAACATCTGCTGGAGGTGTTAGGAGGGATACTGCTATACCTGTATGTAAACAACATTATAATCAATACAAGCTAGTTGACTGCTGTGCATGGCATATATATATGACACAATCCACACTGTCATGAATGTTACCCATGCCATTAATGTTGTCAAACAACTATGTCTGTATTGTGTGCTTCACCAGAACAGGTAGCACACCTGCATCTAGTATAACAAATTGATGGGGGTTCTGCACGATAAGACAGTAATGTTTATGCCACAAAAAGAATACCTAGGTATGGCCAATAAGATGTGTGACAGCTCACTGTTACAAAAGTGGTACACTTCAGTTACATGTGTAGGGAGGTACATGAAGAAGGGTGCATTGTACTCAGATATTGGTTTGATGAAGGCTGTGAACTATGGAGGTATTATGGCCTCTGATCTGGGTGTCCTTCATATACTCAGTAGTTGTGCTACATACAAGGGTGTAGTCAGCACTGTGACCACATGCTGATGGATGTTCCACTTACCATCTCCCCCAGGAAACAGGTCACATACCTACTGGTATGATTAGAGGGTGTGATGTCTACATTATAATTGGGTTGTGTTTTTTTTCCTGATGTAACAAATCCCCCCATGTTTTTGTCTCACTACAAGTTTTCTCATGGCTGTGGCAGCAATCAGTGATGTGTGTTAATACTGTCTGTATTATACTAATGTCACAGTTGGCATCAATGATTGCCCACAATCTGTAGTCCTTCAGACAGCTGTTTGGACACAGGATGTGTATGTCATCTGTGATGTCTTTCACTTAAATAGCGGACAGAAAAAGGCCTAGAAAAGCCCTGATGTATGGATATGATCACTGGACCTGAGATATAGGTACCCCACACATTTCAGCATATTTAGATGCCACATATGTGAGACAGTGGTCTACACACTTGGTGATATTGGTGTATATGGCCACATCTGACAGTGTTGAGTGAATATGTCAGTAGGGATTTGTGTCAAATGCCTTGGGCTTGTCAAGTTCAAAAGGCTGATAGTGTTGTTGTCATGAATGCCCTTGATGACCTCTTTGAGGACATCTAACAGATGTAACAGACATGATGTAGCATTAGCAACTCACACAAGTCTGTTGCACACAGCTGGGATTTCACTAGTGTCTATTTAGAAAAGATCCATGATGACATGTTTGTCTACCTCACAGATGAGGAGAGTCAGGATGTATCTATGCAAGCATGCATTGGGAGCTGCCCCACCCAACTCAGATGAATGCATGTTGATGTACACCCTTCTACATAACATAGTCTGTGTGGAGTGTATGTTGAAGTGTGTATTGAACCATGTCAGGAAGATGTATGTGATGAGTAATATGATAGGTGATCTGTGATGTTGTCACAGGCAATTGATTCTGTTTGATAGGCCTGGATGAAGATAAGACAGTGCATACTGGCTATCCTTAACTGGCCTAGGGTTTGAATACAATCCCAGATGCAGGTGTCATTGAGAAACTCTCCCAGCTGGGGATTACACCTTATGTCACTAGATGGGTAACCAACTGGCTCACTGACAGAACACACACTATGAAAGTTGGTGAATCAGTCTGTACCAGTATTGCTGTCACCAATGGCATACCCCAGGCATCTCAACTTGGCCCTTTACTGTTTGTTATCTATTTCTTGACATTTCAGGCTAAAGTATACAGCCTTTGACTTACTGAGTTTGCTGAATTTTGCATTTAGGGCACAATCATTCAGTCCATCTATGAGGATAGTATTCTACAGTTGGGGCTAATACAGACAAATGATTGGTGACAAAGTCACATGGTCTATAAATAATTATTTTGTCCATCTGCAAAGAGGAATTCCCTGCTAATTACAGCATTTGCAACAGTCACTTTATGCTGAAACCCAGTGCTGCAAGCACTGAGAACACATGTACATAGTAATCTGAACTTCAACCACAAGTGTCCATATGTTTTGCACACAATGAGTCACTCCACCATATTCTGAGCTCAAGATTATATTACAGCACTGTACTTGAACCTCTTCAGAGTACTGATATAGAACATCATGCTCTCTTTTGCATGTACCTCACCAGACACATACAGCAGCTAGAGTGACCACAGGGGTTACTCACCAAGAAAACACAATGCATACAAACCATACCATGATGTATGTGGATAGACTGGAATCCATGTCACTGTAATCTGTATGTTATAGGTAACTTCTGCCTAGCTTCCAGGACAGTCTCTCACCTTGCCCTAGTGGAAAATCTACACATTCACAAGTCAGATGTACCTGATGACATTGTCAGTGTCTGGTGAGGAAAATATGGCAACAACAGTGTCCTACATTCTGGTGTAAAATGCTATCTGTAATGTCAAGCAAGTGCTCACACACACACACACACACACACACACACACACACACACACACACACACACACACACAGTTGATTGCAGTGAGAATAGAACCCATATCTATCTAAGCACACAGAACAGAATTTTGTATTTAAGGCAAGTGCCACAGTTCAAGTCTGACTTGGAGTGTCTCAGAAAACACTTTATAGCTGATGACATCAGCAGTGTCAGGTGATGAGAATATGGCAATAAAATTGTCCCACATCCTGGTGTAAAAAGCTGTCTGTAATGTCAAGCAAGTGTACGTACATGCACACACACACACACACACACACACACACACACACACACACACACACACACACACACACACACACACACACACACACACACACACACACACACACACACACACACACACACACAAAACTGACTGCAGTGAGAACAGAACCTTACCTATCTAAGTACACAAACTACAGAACTCAGTACTTTATGCAAGCACCACGGCACAAGTCTGACTTTTACAAGATTGCAGGTCATCTTATAGTGTATGATATCAGCAGGACATGTTGGAGAGAAGATGTTGGAAGGCTTGCTTGAAATCGATGTCTAGGCATGTGCAAGTATTAAAATATTGTCAATCCATGGTATTGGAGCAGTAACTGTAGGATACACACTTCTGCTGTTCTGGCTAGAGACACACACACACACACACACACACACACACACACACACACACACACACACACACACACACACACACACACCTACTTATCTAAGTATGCAGAATACACAACTCATTACGTTACACAAGTGCCACAGCACAAGTCTGACTTTTACAAGGCTGCAGAATAACTTATAGTGTATTATATCAGCACTGGATGTATGACAAAAGATGATGAGAGACCTGCATAGGTTCATAGCTTCATAGGTTCCTAGGAGGTTACAAGAATAAAGACCCTAGGGCCTTTACAAGCCTAGTCATGCAAAAACCCAAGTACCCTTTGCAGCATAGTTAGATGTTCATTGTTAGCAGAGTGATTTTGTGATCAGTACCAACTGGACCTGTCCATGATGGACATAGGTGCCACCCTAGTGTGAATTTATAATCACTCATCCTGTTGCCAAATTTTCTCTTGAATATGGTCATTGCATTCACATGCAGTGGGAGCCTAATACACAGGAGCATCAATCACTGGCAGATATATCGGTTTCTCCAGCATGTTCTGTTTATATCACAGGCTAGGCTGAGACCCCTGGAGCAAGTTATTATTGTCTCAGTTGATTTTAGGATGTCCAGTATTTACATTAGGGCAGGGTCCCAGAATGTTCTTTAGGCAAAGCACAGTTCACCTCTTAGCAGCCTGTACTATATTGAATACAGTGACAGGGCTTTCAGTCTTTACATATATGTCATGTTATGAAGGCCCTGGATTCTTTTGGTCAGAAACCTCTGTGGTCTCTCTAGTTCCTGCAAATATCTGGTGAAGTAAATAATAGAAGGGCGCATTGAAGTCAATGAGTGTTCTGATAATGGTCAAGTACAGTGGAGCTATGACCTCCCTGGTCTTGGATACAAAGTCCTTAGTTATGAGGTGGGCAATGTAGAATGTGTGTGTTATCACTATGGACACATAGTGATTGATGATTAGATTGCCATCAACCTGTGTTCTCAAGTCTTGCACCAGTGACTTAAAGGGGTGTTATGTATAACATAATTAGCAGGGCTACTTTTTTTGACAAAGGGGATAATGAAATATTTTCCTGCATTACGTTTCAGTCTGTGACAGTCTGTGAGTTTGCCACCAATCATTTGTCTGTGTCAGGCAATTCTGTAATAGGTTCATAGGTAGGTACTAGGCTATCTGCCTGAGGGCATTTATAAGCCTAGCCAGAGTGTGTCAGCTTTCACCACCCCATTGATTAATTAACTGAGCCTCTGTCAAGAAGAGCCAATGAAGTGATCCCAGGGGTGTATTTTCTGTTACCCATCCATTCATCAAGGTTTCTCTTGAAGAGTGTTTGTGAGGTGCTCTGCCTAATGTAGTTAGGAATTTTGTTCCAAAGCATGGGGAGTCTCTGTGACAGGAATTTATCCCTCCAGCATTTTCTATTTATTGTTGTGATGAGGTTTAGCTCACTAGAGTGAGTGGCTCGCAGTGACTTGGGTTTTCTAGGTGGAGCATGTCCATCAATTCTGAGTTGGACATGGCTTTGTAAGTCAGGCAGAGATCACATCTGAGTAAGCAATATGCCACTGAGTACAGCCAGAGTTTTTCCAGTTGGGCTGCATAGGACATATGTTTGAGGCAAGTAATCCACTTGGTGAGGTACTTTTGTGGTCTTTCCAACTGTTGGAAGTGTCTTGTGAGGTACATCCCAAATGGGGAATTGTACTCTATGATGGGTCTGATGAGTAACGAGTAGAGGGGCACTATAACCTCTTTATTTCTAGATGCAAACCCTTTAGTAATTAGATGGGCTACATAGAAGGATTTCCTAACTTGATTGTCAAAGGTGAGATTACTATCTACCTGGGTCCCCAAATCTCTTATTACCTCTTCTGTATTAAGGTGGCTGCCACCTATGTGGTAATTCATGGGTGTTTTGTTTTTCCCAAATGGGATTACTATGCATTTTTTGGCATTTAGCTTGAGACCATGACTCTGATACCAGGTGTCCATCTCAGTAAGGCCCTTTTGGAGAATGTCCGTGTCAGCCGGAGAGTTAATTATGGCTCCCAGTTTGCACTCATTGGCGAACTTGGTTAGCCATAGCCCTCTTGTGTTTGCCTGTACTTCTGAGAAGTATATGCTGAACAGTAGGGGTCCCAAGACCGAGCCCTGTTGGACACCACTTGTGACTGGTTTAGAGTCAGACCTGGAGCCCACTATTCTTACAGTGTGAGTTTTGACTGTAAGCCAGTTGGCAACCCATCTCGTGATGTAGGGGTTTATGTTCAGGCTGGTGAATTTTTCTATAATTCCTGAGTGGGGAATGGCGTCAAATACCTTGGCGAGGTCAAGGTAGGCTGTGTGAACCACCTTCCCCTCATCTATAGCCTTGGTAACTGTCTCAAAGAAGTCAACTAGGTTTAGTAGGCATGATCTGCCCTTAAAGCAGAACTGGGTCAGGTCAAGTGTTTGGAGGTTCCCAATGTCTTTGTTAATGAGTTCCATGATGATGCACTCCATAGCCTTGCAGACCAGGCTAGTCAGGCTTATGGGGCAATAGTTACCAGAGTCAGTTGTAGCCCCTCCTTTGTGGAGCAGAATATCCATTGCTGTGCACCATTCTATGGGCACGTAGCCTCTGGAGAGGTTGAGGTTGAACAGTGTGTTTAGGTGGGGGGTTAGTTAATTCTGTAGTTCATGCAAGACGCAGCCTGGGACACCATCTGGCCCCATTGACGATGTGCTTTTCGCTTTTGAAAGGGCTGTTTTCACCTGTGCATCTGTGACTTCTGAGACACTACACTTTTTTGGTATTGTTGTGGGCACTTTTGGGGGTAAGAGAGGGGTGAAGTTTGCACTGAATCTATCTGCCAGCAATTTGGCAATATCAGTAGGCTCAGTATATTTTGTGCTATTTTGCACTAGCTCAGAGCATATCTGTGAGTTGCCACTTAGATTCTTGACATAGCTAAAGAAGGCTTTGTGGTTATCTTTCGAATCCTTGGCTATTTTTCTTTCAAAGTTATCCTTGGATGATTTTATGCGGGACCATAGTTTCTTACTGATACTGATCAGGGATGTCTTTCCTTCTTGGGATTTTTTTTTTTCTGAACTAGTTTCCTCCTTCTATCGTATAGCCTGTTTATGGCAGGGGTCCACCAGACTGGTTTTCTTCTCTTGGGAGTGAGTCTTGGTTTTGCTAGGGATGGCACGATCCATGCATCCTTGTAGGTGCTCATAGAGTGCATTTGTAAAGGTTCCTGCATCTTGGACACTGTTATCCTTTAGCATGGGGGCTGTGAAACTTACCCCCTCTGTCTTAAGTAAGGTGAAGTTTGCTATAGAAAAGTTTTTCACTGTGGTTTCCTTGGTTGGGGTGGTGGTGTGGTGTGGACATCCAGAGTGATTAGTTTATGGTCTGATCTAACCAGTGACGGGTTGACCTCCAGTGCGGAACACCTGTCGCCCATGTTGGTGATGACCAGGTCCAATATGTTTTCACCTCTGGTAGAGGAGTTTACCAGCTGATCCAGGGCATTTGAGTTGATAAATTCCAGGAAGCGCTGGACCTGGGAGTTTGTACTTGAGTAGTTTTTCCAGTTAACGGTAGCATAATTGAAATCGCTCAATATCAGAGTGTTTGGTTGGACCGTCATGTTATCCAGTGTCTCCAGAAAGGTGGAGTGGTGGTCCTGGGTCATTGAAAGTGATCTGTAGGAGGCCACAATTTGTATTGCAGATTTGCCCAATGTTAGTTGCACATGGATGATCTCAGAGGTATCATGCTGCGCCACTAACCTGGAGGTGTAGGTATCCTTGATAAATATGGATATACCCCCTCCTTTTGTGTTTTGGTACATGTTCTGTGGCCAAAATATGTGGTATGAGTTGTAGCCCGGTAGTGCTGGGGTGCTCTGTGGAGCCTTGAACCAGGTTTCAGTTACTGCACAGATGTCGACGTTCTCCATACTGAGGAGTGCTTTGAGCACATGCATTTTGAGATTTAAACTCCTGGCGTTGAGTAGCATAACCCTCATTTTTTATTAGTGCTGTTTACGGAGGTGGGTTTGACTTTTGAGCCTTGCCTAAAAAAGGCACTATGGGGGCAGTAAGAGCCTTGGCCAGTATTCAAAAGCCTAGGGGTGACAGGTGCAAGCTGTCTCTTGCAAAGCAACAAGGCTTGTCGAGCATGTCTCCCCAGGCTGACAAACACTGGATCTCCTTTGAACGACACCAGAAGCTTAGCCAATTGTTGAAATTGATCATTTTTTTCTTTATACTGCAGTATCATTCTTGGTGAGGACAGGATGCTACTCAGGGTCAGGGTCATATCCACCTGGGCTACATGATCAGAGAACTCTTCCATGTCTCTTTTCATGTAGTCCAGGGAGGTACGTCTCAGATCATTCACACCAACATGAACAATGGCACAGTCATATTTGTACTTGTTCTGGAGTGACCTGAGTGCTTGTGTTATGTGGTGGATTCTGGATCCCGACAGGCAGCTAACAGTAACCTTCTCCTTGTCTAGCCTAGTGAGTGGGATGTCAGTGTGTTTGACTATAGAGTCAGCTATTACTAGTGTGTTAGGTATGTTATTTCGCCTTAAGGGCTGTGATTGTGCGGCACACTGATTTTGTGTTTTATGTGTTGTCTGGTTTGTGATGGGAGGTCAGGTTTTTTGGGTGTCTGCTTTGGAGGTTTGTGATGCTTTTGCAGGTTTTTATTTAGAGCTTCCGAGTATGATTTCATGTATTTATGTGTATTTTTTGCCAGTACTGCGGTGGTGGTGGTGCTGCGGTAGCGTTGTCGCCTCACAGTAAGACGCTGTCCTGTTCGATTCTCAGCTAGAGCATCTTCTGTGTGGAGACATGCGTGAATGGGAGTACCTTCATTGAAGGTTGTGCATCAGGGCCAGCAACTCGGCAGGTAAAAAGCTAAAGCCAATAATTAGCGGACCGGAGTTCTGCTGTGGCAACCCCAAACCAGGAAAATCAGAAAGACACAACAACAACAATGTGTGTATTTTTTCCAGTGCTGGTTCAGTATGTCTATGTGAGGCTGGAGGTGTGGTGCAAGTGTTAACTTTCTCCTCATGACTGCCTGTTCCAGTCTTGGATGGAGAGAGCTTAGCCTCCAATTTAGTTATATAATTGTATCTCTCGCATATGTTAATGTTTTGTGGTAGGAGGAGATGGTTGTCTGTGTACATGAGGCAGTTGTAACATTGCCTCAGGATAACCAGGTTCATCAGCTAGACTGGAGAGTATACCTGAAATTGCCCTTTGGTCATGCCTGAATAGTAGACTGAGCTGCTTAGTCACTTGGTTGGTGAGAGGTGAATAATGAGCCTTGCCTTGCTGGGCAATCAAGTGCTTGCTATTAGGTCTGAGCAAGTGCTGGACTGTAGGATGCTTTTTAAGTGCTTAGGTTGAGAGTTAGACTTCTTTCAAGGGAAAAACTGAAGAAGAGACTTGTTGGAGCCGGGAATAATTTAGCCCTAGCTAACCGGGCTACCTAGACGTGCAAAACTGTGCAAACGTGGTTTTTACAGCAGGGAAATGAAAGATATAGAAATTATCCCAAAATGGCCTATAAACTACTAACTTATGGGCTGGAACCACTCCTCCAGTGACAGATGGCTGCTCAAAGCTCCCTCACTCACAGGTGAACAGAGAAACCTCCTTCTATCCAAGTAAGGTATGGGCAACTCAGAAACTTGTAACCATGTTATCTTGTAACTTGTAACCATGTTACCATATCTTAACATTGTTGTGGGATTCTAAATGATTGCACCCAGTTGACAGTCATCTGAAAATGTGGTAAGCCATATGACATCTACCTTCACCTGGAATTTAGAGAAATTGTTTCCAAACAGTAGAGGTCCCAGCACAAATTCTTGTGGTGCTCCACTGGTGACAGGTCTACTGGTAGAGGTGGACTCCCCAACTTTGACAGTGTGTGTTCTATTAGTGAACCAGTTGGTTACCCATATAGTAATGTATGGATTAATCTCCAGATGGGCGTATTTTTCTATGATACCTGAATGGGGCATTGTGTCAAAGAGCTTCACTAAATCAAGATTGGCAGTATGTCCTGTTTTCCCTCATCCAGCGCTTTGGGGACATTATCAAATAAGTCTACTAGGTTTACTAAGCAAGATCTACCCTTGACAAAACCAATATTCATCAGGTCAAGAGTGCTGAATGTTACCTATGTCCCTGCGGATAAAGTCCATGATGAATCTTTCCATAGCCTTGCAGATAAGGCTGGTTAGGCTTATGGGTCAGTAGTTTCCAAGGTCAGCTGATGGATGTGTAGGCATGTTCAACTGTGAAGATAGTTCTTTTTCTGTATGTTACCAGAATGATGTGCATTGCATATCACAAAATATTTGATATTAATGTATGTAGTGTAGTTAATATATTTGTGAAAAATTACAGGAGACACCAGGGTTGCAGTGCATGGGAGGGGAGACAATACATGGCTTCATTCTAAATATATAACATATTATTGAGTTTCATGGCATAAAGAGTAAAAGGGACAGTAAATAGTGCTAAATGCTAAATTAGCTTTGACATAGTACAGTGGTAAGCAGCGGGTTTGTGAAATGGTGTTTGCACATGCAAAATACACATTTCTATAAATTTTTCCCTGTTTGTGTTAGTTAAGCAGTACACAAGGATAATCCACATTGCTAAAATTCTGAGAGTTAGTACTGAGTGTATGAGACACACCTGCTGCTTAGCTGACTCTGTGGCAGCAGGTATAAATGCATTTACATGTTTCTTTTTCATCCCAGATGATACTGGGTTTGAATCCATGTGCATCTAATACTTTTAAATAAATAGTGATAATGCAATGACATTATACTGTATAATACATTCAGCATGTATTACTGTGTGTTGGCATAGTGTAGTGGGGATAAGTGACATTGCATGGAGGTAACTGTAGCATTACAGAGCCGCTCATCATTGTTTGGCATTAGTGAGTGATGCCAAACTCTGCACTAACACAGAGGCCAAAAAGTGAAGGGATCCATTGCTTTTTCTGATTCTTATTGTGTGTTGTGTTTAATTCTATTTTTTGACCAGATTATAGGTATTAAAATTGGGTAGATAGGAGAGTGGTGAAATGGGGAGCAAGCAGAGGAAAGAACAAAGGGAAAGCAATACAAAAATGTGCAGGAGGGAGGTAGGTAATAACCATAGTTATCCATTTTTTCAACAGTAAAAACTGATAATATGTGCAGAATATTAGCTGACTTTTGGCTGTCACCTCAAGAGAAAGGGGTGACAACAACATTATCATGTTGTAAAGCCAATTGGACCAAATTAAGTGTGTCAATAAAACCTGTGTGAAATGGAGAGCTATGTATGGGATGGTATTTTTTTTGTGGGACAGGTGCCTATTTTTTTTTTAATTCAGTAAGGGAGGAATGCTGGGTAAGGGACATAGGTATTTCTGGGTCAGGTAAGTTATGTAGGAGAGGAATCAAATGCAAACAAAAAGACAAAAAAGACAAGAGACGGGGAAAGTGAGTGACACAAAATTTTGGGGACACTAAGATTGGGGTGAGGGAGAGGACACCAAAGGCTCATGTCTGCCAAACATGGAGACAGTGAGAATCAAGTCCTTACCCACTGGCCTGTCATTACTGTCCCCTTACTCCATTGGTGGCTTTAGTGCTTGAAGTCTTCTCCTACGGACCATGAGGGAGTACTACAAAGTCTCTATTGGTATCATATTTACACCACTGTGGGATTGTCTGCAGTCTCAACTTTATTCAACCAACCATTGAGGGTATCCCTTTTGCACCTAAGTATGTCATTAAAATGATGCCTATACTCTTCTCCAGTGCACAGATGTCAGAAGCACTGGATACATCCTGAGCTAAACTACCCCATGCTACAGACTTGTACTGGGAGCCAGAATAGTCCCCTGCAGAAGCCTTTGGGTATGGGCTTTACCAGGAGTTCAATAAATATTCTGGACTCCTGGACAACCAACTTCTGCTCCCTAAACTTTGCAGCTTCTCCACTAGAGAAATGGAACATTTTACCTTCCCACCAGTTCCAGTTATCCTATTTACTGGTAGAGCACCAACCTGAGCACTGATGCCAACCATGTTTGTGTGATATTAGGTGGCGCACAGCCAAGCAGGGAGGGCATACATGCTTGAAATTAGATAGTTAATCTCACACTTGGACTTACTTTGAGGGGTGTCTGGTGATGTAGCTTGGAAATTGGGAGCTAACTGTTAAGTGAGTTAAGTTTGCAAACTTGCACTGGAGGCATAAATGTCATCACCTGAGGCATTTATTTTGCCTTTATACACTGATAAAATAGATTTTTACAGTCAGGATTCAAACTTAGGCATAAGGGGCAAAACATTTTCTCCTGCAGCAATGATTTTCTATGTTTGCCACAGAAGAAGTGCTACTCAGACATAGTCAGGAATCATTCATAAATACAGATGACAGTGTGTATGACCTGACAAGGTTCTTGTAAATAGATTCAGTTGTATATGTGTGTTATGTAATTGTGAAGGCCATGCAAGTCAAGATAGCAGAATTTTACTTACAGAAATATACTAGACAGTATATCCTCAGTCATACAGCTGAAAAAACAATAAGGGTGTCTTATCCCACAAACATATAATTCATATCACCTCCACTATCTAAAGTGTAATAAGTAAGAGTGAATATAATGTAAAGTGGAACAACAGTAAAAACGCATGGAATATCCTGTATTAGAACCCTGGACCACGTGTATAGCAGTCCTACACCGCCATACACCGCCTACCACCATAACAGATAGAAGCAGGCAAAATCTGAAGGTAATGCTACTCAATGCTAGAAGTCTAAACCTCAAAATGCACTCTCTTGAGGCACTCCTAAAAATGGAGAACATCGATATCTGTGCAGTAACTGAGACCTGGTTCAAGGCTCCAGAGAGCACTCCTGCAATACCAGGCTACAATTCTTACCACACTTTTCGGCCACAAAACCAGGACCGAAACACTAAAGGTGGAGGAGTGTCCATATTCACCAAGGATATTCACAACTCCTGGCTAGTTGCCCAACACAATGCATCTGAAATTCTCCAGGTGCAACTAACACTAGGTAAGACTGCAATCCAATTTGTAGCTTGCTACAGATCCCCAACCATGCCCCAAGATTCTCACTACACCTTTCTAAACATACTGGAAAATATTAAGCTACAACCAAACACCCTAATACTGGGTGATTTCAACTACCCTGCCATTAATTGGGAAAACTACTCAGGTACCAACTCCTTTTCCCTACTGTTCTTGGAATTCATAAATTTCAATGCCCTGGATCAACTAATCCATTGTCCCACCAGGGGTCCAATATCCTAGACCTGGTCATTACCAACATGGGAGATAGATGCTCCACACCAGTGGTCACCCCCTCATTGGTCAGGTCTGACCATAAGCAAATCACCCTTGACATCCACATCCCACCCCCACCTCCCAGTAAGGAAACCTCCTTAAAAAACTTCTCCAAAGCCAACTTCAAGCTACTGAAGTCAGAAGTGACAAACTTCACAACATCCACGCAGACGGGATCTGGAAGTTCGACTGCAGAATCCTATACTAAGGCACTGTACGAGCACATCCACTCGTGCATGAATTGCGCCATCCCAAATAGAACCAAGATGCTCTTCTCCAAAAAAAGGAAGCCAATCTAGTAGTCCCCTGCTATAAACAAACTATACAACAGAAGGAAGAAACTTCTGCAAAAAAGAGGAAAATCCCAGGATGCAAAAAACTCCCTCACCAGCCTCAGTAAGAAGCTGAGATCCTCATAAAATCCTCAAAAGTTAGTTACGAAAATAAAATTGCCAAAGATTCCAAAGACAATCACAAGGCATTCTATAGTTATGTCAAGAATCTAAATGGCAATGCTCAGATCTGCTCTGAGTTACAACAGAATGGTATTAAATATACTGATCCCAAGGATATTGCCAATATCCTGGCAGATCGATTTAGTGCCAACTTCACCTCCCTCTCACCCCCCTAAAGGGCCCATCTCAATACCAAAAGATTGCCAAATTCCAATAATCACGGCCACACAGGTAGAAACCGCACTCTCCAAAGCTAGGAATATAGCATCCATGGGACCAGAGGACATCCCAGACTGTGTACTACATGAACTACAAAATGAACTGGCACCTCACCTAAGTGTCATGTTTAATCATAGCCTCACCTCAGGCTTCGTGCCAACTGAGTTGCGCACAGCTACAGTTATCCCGCTTCACAAGGGAGGATCCACCTTGGATCCCGGGAACTACCATCCCATCAGTCTGACAAGCCTGATTTGCAAGGGCATGGAACGCATTATCATGGAACTTATAAACAAAGACATTGGCAACCTTCAAACACTGGACCCCACCCAGTTTGTGTTTGTGAAGGGCCAATCTTGTCTCCTGAATCTGACTGACTTCTTTGAATCAGTCTCCAGAGCTGTGGATGAGGGAAAGGCAGTCCACACAGCCTATCTGGACCTCGCCAAGCACTTTGACACCATCTGCCACTCTGGAATCATAGATAAACTTACTAAGTTGGGCATAAATCCCTACATCACTCAATGGGTTGCTAACTGGCTTACTGACAGAACCCAGACTGTAAAAGTAGCTGACTCCAAATCCAGCTCCAGACAAGTGACAAGTGGAGTACCTCAGCATTCAGTCTTGGGACCACTCTTGTTTGGCATCTACTTCTCTGAAGTACAGGCCAACACTAAGGGACTCTGGCTAACAAAGTTTGCAGATGACTGCAAACTGGGAGCCATTATTGAATCCCCAAATGATGTGGATATTCTTCAAAAGGGCCTTACAGAAACAGATGCCTGGTGCCAGAGCCATGGGCTCAAGCTTAATGCCAAGAAATGTATAGTTATCCCCTTTGGAAAAAAACACGTACCCATGAATTACCACATAAGTGGCAGGACACTAAACATCGAAAGTGTGATGAGAGACTTAGGGACACAGGTGGACAGTGGTCTCACTTTCGATAACCACATTGCCACAACAGTCAGGAAATCCTTCTATGTGGCACACCTCATCACTAAGGGCTTTTCATCCAGAAAAAAGGAGGTCATTGTCCCACTGTACTCATCCCTCATTAGACCCATTATAGAGTATAATGCCTCGTTTGGTATGTACCTCACAAGACATCTGCAACAGCTGGAAAGGCCACAGAAATACCTCACTAAAAGAATCACAGGCCTAAAGCAGATGCCATATACTGACTGTCTAAAAAAACTCCAGCTATACTCTGTGGCATATTGTCTACTCAGAGGCGATCTCTGCTTAACATACAAGGCCATGTCAAACCCTGAGCTGTTGGACATGCTCCACTTAAAGAAATCCCAATCCCACAGAGCCACACGCTCCAGGGATCTAAACCTTGTCATCACAATGAACAAAACATGCTGGAGGGATAGGTTCCTGACCCAGAGACTCCCCATACTCTAGAATAGACTGCACATACATATCAAGCAGACTGCCTCATTAGCCCTCTTCAAAAGGAACCTTGATGACTGAATGGGAGATAGGAAATTCACCCCAGGGATCATGTCAGTCGCCCTGCTAGACAGGGGCCCGGAGAAGTAAATATTGTGAGAAGAAATACCCAGGGAATTGTTATAGCTAGGCTTGCATAGGCCCCATAGGCCCTAGGGCCAATAGGCTAGTACCAACCTATGAACCTATGAACCTACACTTAGGCCTGTTGCCACTAGAAAGTTGACATAACACTGTCTATTTTTCAGTTCATTGCTGTATACTGCACTGTTAGAACAGTAAAACTAAATAAAATAAATGGGTGAAACCACCTATATGAAACCTGTAACCAACAAAAACATGGTGGGCTAGCAGCATGCTACACACAGATGGAGGTCCAAACATGAAACATGGCAAAGAATACTTTGTAAAACATCACAGATTAAGTGCTTTCATCATGTTTTAATCAGGACCTAATCATGTTTGGACCTCCATCTGTGTGTAGCATGCTGCCAGCCCACCAACTTTATTATCAGTTGCAACAGTAAAAATGGGTTGCACAGCCTGTACTAGAACCCAGGACCATATGTACTCCAGCCCTACACTTGCACCTGCTGCCACATGACTAGTTGCATGACATTTCCATCATTTCCTACTCATTCTTAAGTTCTCTGCATTACCTTCTCCACAACCCTGCTTAGCGTGTTTGTACCTGCACAACAGAATCAATTGAATGTATCAATTTACAATTATTGGCTGTCTGAGTCCTATCTGCAGGTGTTGAGGAACCTTGCCAACAGCTGTGCAATGTCACACAACACCACAATATGCAGTTGCAAGACAGAAAGCAAAAACTGCAGCAATGTATTGTTTTTGACCTTTGCACTTTTACTGCAGGTGTTCTGCAGGTATTCTGTCTACTTCCTGTGTGGCCCACTTGTCAGGTTTGTGCACTGTTAGGTATCACCCAAACAAAATAAGCAGAGCCAAATTTGGCAGTTTTTCACTATTTCCCTTGTTTGTGCTAAGCAATGCACAACACAAACACTGGCATTAAAAATAAATAAATAAAAGGGGAAGTAGTTACAATGAAAAAAACATTCTATGAAATTAACACTACAAATGGTTGCTAGTACACATGACATATTTCTACATACGTCTGGATTTGAACTCTAACTCCAATGAACCTTCAGAACACAGTAAGGGTGCCTTATCCCTTTTTGCCATGCAAGCAGCTTTGCAGCAGGAAACCAAAATCATTCTGCACAACCAATGACAACATCATTCACAGTACTAACAAAACATATAACAGTGATTTGTAGATGTATTAATTTCAGATGTAGTACAGTGAGTGAATACACAGCCATTTATGACCATTGCTTGCAAAAATGCATCTCTGGCTTACCTCTTGATGTTTGTTGCATATTCTTGTCTTATCTGACCAGTAATCTGAGACATACAGTCTGTAAGACATTCTATGTTCTTGTCCTTAAAATGTGTGAGAATATTACATCGCAATAATACACATCTGTCAACAAATTAAGGGGAGGTTGGATGTTAATGAACAGAACTTGTGAATTATGTGCTACTTACCTATATTTCCAAACTTTGATAAAATGACTTTTATACACTTTGTAAGTCTAATCTGATACACCCACTGGAGGTAGGGCAGTCTGCATTGCTGTTGTGTTTTCATTCTCCCTACCAATAATCAATCATAACTGAGGGAGGGCCTGCACTATGTTTACATAGACTACAAGGAGCCCAGTATTTGGGATTCAGCACTTCTAATGAGTTCACACCTCATTTGTATCTTCACCATGATAACAGACTTGAATCTACACCATAAAAAGGCAACTGTGTAGCTAGGGAATCTGAAGGTGAGGAGACTTGTTTATGTGGAGAACACATAAAAGAGGCTATTACTTTGGCATAGAGCTGCACAGATGACTACTGAACTTGAGAGGGTATGACTGCATTTTTCAGCTATATGCTGCATATGCTGAAATGCCATTCAGAAAAATCTTTTTAAGATATATATATATATATATATATATATATATATATATATATATATATATATATATATATATATATATATTGATTAGCAAATGCCTACACTTTATCTGTATGCATTTCATAGACGTGTACTGATGGCATGGGCATGTTTATCAGGGCATTTCACAGGTATACATGATTGGCAATTACTTAAAATGGAATGTTCTGTGTAAAATCTGTAGGCATGTTATAGAGACAATTTATTTGATAGTACTTTTATCATTTCAGTGATGGCTTGTTAGTAAAATGTGTCATGTGCCTGTTCTTTTCAGGGTGGGGGAGCAAAGCTGCATTTCTGCTATGGCACAAAGAAGGATATGTCAGTATTGTTAATTCCCTTTTTGACATCCAGCCTGTCAGTCATATTTCAAATTTCTAGACTGTTTTATGTTTTTCCTGTAGGCAATACTGAAATGCTACCTTCTCTGTTTTATCTGGGAACAATTATTTTGTAGTTATGTGATAGTTAAGTACATTATCTTTATAGGACTATGATACCCAGGAGTCTCAATCTCCAAAAAACACGCTTCGGTAACCCTGAAAATCAGGTTTAAGGCAACATGGTGTCTTTCTGCTTGAGAGGGGATGTGGAGATATGTCAAACATAATGCAAGTTTGGCAGCAGATAGTTGCAGATGCCAATGCAGTAGGTGGACATAACAGGACATATGATAAGTTGTGCCTCAGGGCCACTGACATGATCTCATCTGCATGGAGGAGAGCAGCTGCAGTGGCCCATCATCAGAACGGCAACTGGGGGGGGCTGCTACAGAGCCACCACTAACAGCAAATGAAGAGTTTCTGTCCACTGTCAGACATCAAGACAGCTCCCAGGAAAGTGCAGAACAGCATGTCCTTGACATTGGTGCTACTGTTTCATGGACAGCAAGCATATCCCAAGAGAAGCTTTGAGGTAGACTTTTCTATCACAGTTGTTAAATACTGTTGTATAGTAAAATATTTACATCAATACGTTATTTCTATTTAACAAGAAATTGGTTGGGGGGGGGGTGAAAATTGCTACAGTTACCAATAAATTCTGAATGATTACACATGGGGCTTAGGATGGGCTTGGTATCCAAGTTCTTGTTGAAAGTATAGTTAATGGACATATAAAGGGCAAAATGTTTTACCCGCTGTGTTACTGTTAATTGCAATGATGTTGACCTTAACTTTTGCTTAACTACTTCCAGAACTTTCCAGCATAGGGATCATACCATCATCTGCATATGGTAAGCCAAACATTTTTATGTCACCACTGATGAGCAGTTCAAAGTAGTATCTCAGTGTGTGATGTTGATGTCAGGACTGGTGTGTGTATTGCTATACTGTCTGTAATAGTGCCACCACTGTTATTTTGCTAGCATATATTGTACTGTAGTAATGTAGGTATTATTTTTTCCTGTGTTTGTTGCTTATTATCACAGGTAATCCTGACAGTGGAAGTGTGGGACTTCTACCACCTGATGTCAGAGAGTATCAGCAGACTTTGATAATGATGGTGGCCAAACAGAGGCACAACTGAGTGGTGCAGAGGTTGAATCTGACAGTGAGGCTGACATACAGCCATCCCCTGAAATTCCAATGGACAGAACCGGTAGGCCTACACCTACCCTTTCCAGTCAGCACCCAGCTATTAGATATGTGGAGGGCGAGACAATCAATTAGGAAAGTGTGGTTACTGTGGCTTCAGTGCCTATTGACTATGTCTGTAGCCAAATTTGAGTGAGGTGCCACTCAGGAGGGTTGTTAGGGGTGCTCAGAGGAGTCCTGCTTTCCATCCACTACCTGATGCAAGTTTCTCTTCCCATGCCAGTCAACATATGTTTAGGGCCATCATGGAGAAACAGGCACATTCCCATAGTTCCTGCAGAGAAATGCTTAGGGTTGCAGATGTGGCACAGGCTGACATGCGTGATTGATTCCACCGTGTTGCTGATACAATGGATCGGATGAATGACATGTTTGAATAGGCATTGTCTGTGATGGAACCTCTGCTGGGAGGGGATGGCTCCTCGTGGGTGTAGGTCAGCAACATCATCTGCTGTTAGCCAATGTGGCCATGGCCGATCAAGCTTCCATAGTGGAAGTACTTCCACTACTCCATAAGTGGTTGGGCTGTCCACACTCAGATGTGGCAGGCCATAGGGTCATGGTCTTGGGCATCCTCGTAAAGAGAACTTGTGCAGCAGTCATCTGTCACATTCAGGTAGCAGCAGTGCATCTGACTGTGGGTGTGTACATGCCAGTGCAACTCCTGGCAGAGCCAGTTCTCGTGGTCGGGTATGACAATGATGAACTGCCACCTCTACCATGCATGGCTCACACCTGTCTGACATATCAAGATGTAGAGCTAGCACAGAGCTTGGCTGTGTTCATGCAGAGACTCACACACCAATTTCATCTGTAGTACCCATACAGACACACACACACAAGAGTTACATGGTTCAGCTGTGAAGCTTGAAACTCATTTTGTCTCACTGGCCTTTTGATACTTTATCCGAATTCCTGCCTGCTTTTCTTTCTTTCTTACACACCCTCACCAGACTTTTGTATCAGCCTAGGCTTCCTACCCCACTTACACAACACCTTGTGGAAGTGATGATAAATGTGCCATATCCCTGTTTTCTATCTTTTGGATTTAGGAATACATAAGCTTTTTGTCTGATGCTCAGGGTTCATAGCTGATTTAGTGCTTATTATATATGCATTTATGATGTTGAATTGGTAATTGTACCTTTGACTTATATTGGTTTTAGAAAGTTAGACAGTTGATAGCATCAAAATGTTTTGATCTTTACTGTTAATGATCTCTTGAGTGTTGATAAGTTTGAAACTGAAATGTGCTTAATTACTTTCTAACTTCTCTCTTTAATGATTTCCCAGTACAAATATATGGTGCAATACTGAGGGCATGCAGTGGCCACTACTTTGTAGAGGTATGATTGTGTGAATCTTTGATGCCTGAGGCCTACTACTTAGTAATGGACACATATAAGTCAAATAAGTCTCTGCTGTCACATACTAAGGTAATTTCTGTACAAATCTTGTACCTTTTCCTTGCTTACACTGCCAAGTAACAACATGCAAGTATATGCCAGCCATTCATATTATTACACAATACACTCCAAGGTTCAGTACTTACCTTGTAAATCCAGCAGTTGCAAAAGTTTTATTTCAGGGCTGACTCTGTCTGATGCAAGCAGTACACAGCCCTTACATAGGTAGGTAAAGATTGACAGCATTGTCTGGCAACAATATTGCTATATCAATGTGTGTAGGAGGAAGGTTTTAGGTGCTTAGGTGGTGAGTGAGTGTGCTATGCATTGTCTATTAGACAATGTAAGGGTATATTGAGCACGCTTACATCTAGCTACCCACAGCAGCTGCTGCCCCCCCTGACTCCTCAGCTGTGGGTGGCTGTGATGACCTGGCCATTAGTGTTGGGATGTGTGCCCTTTCCCCTTGTTGATCCTGCTAAAGCTGTTTTCTCAGGATGATGTTGTGTAGCATGGCACATACTGCGAATATTTAAGTACATGTCTGTGGGTAATACTGCAGGGCTCCCCCAGATGTATCTAGGTACTATAATCATGACTTCAGCAGCACAAACACACACTATGATATTTCTGGTTTGAGCACGTGCCTCATTATGGTGTTTTTCAGCAGGTGTCTGTGTGCATTTCTGATGGGTGTCATCAGCCACAGTTCCAGTGCATAAACTGTATCCCCCAACAAATGACCCTGTGGCATATGAGTTGTGCTAACTGCTTGGCCTGCCAGCAAACATGTTCAAGATTATTCTTTGACATTACACACAACTTGGCAGTTAATAGAGTGGAATCCCTTTCTATTACTGTAGAGCCTTCCCTGTTCCCCAGGTTGTGCCTTCAATTCTACATGCATGCAATCTACAGCACCTAGTACTTCAAGGTAGTGTGCTAAAGAGTAGAACTCCTGCATATTTCAGACCATATCTTAAGGAGTTTGGGGAAAATATATGTGGTGACTAGCATGTTAGAGCATAGCATTCAGGAATTGATTGAGGATCCTGGATGCTGATGCCTGTGACACTCCAAGCATGTCCCCTGTTTATCTCTGAAAGGTACCTGTAGCTAAAATTCTAAGTGCTGCACATACCATTGTCTCCACTGGGATGGGTTCCCCTTAGTTTACCCTATCTATCTTTCTCCCTCTCTCTCTCTCTCTCTCTCTATATATATATATATATATATATATATATATATAGATAAATATCTGTAAACTCTGTCTATCTGCCTTTCTATCTATATATCTATCTATATTTACTCCATAAATGCTAGTTCTGTCTGTAAGTGAGATTCTCTAACATTCTGCAATTTCACAAATAGTATATAATGGAGAATGCCACACTACTGTGTTTACACTTATCAGCATTTAACTCGGGTGCATCACAGTTCTGCCTTGTTCAGAGTGATAACATCTGCATTCATAATAAAACCTTTGTGTTCACATAATTACAATTCAAAGTATCTCAACAAAATATCAACAATTTAAAATATTGCAGACACAAAAAAATCAGATAAAATAATATCATACAAATGCAATAACCATCATATTTGTCTGAGGGTGCTGGTTAACCAACATAAGTTCTCTACCCTTACACCCTATTTCTCTTAATTAACTACCTCAGTGGCTGCTTAAACTCAATGAAAGGAGGAAAGATGAAAAACTTTTTTTTGCAAGTGGTTTGAACTTAGAGAAAGTATTAAATGCAAATGGGGAATTGGTGGGAATTCTACTGCTAACTAAATGAAGCAGCAATAATGCAAATCTTCATTTAAGGACACACATCACCTTAATTGCCTAGAACATAGGACATAAAAGTCTGGTGATGCCACAGTACTGAAACCGCAGATCCCCCAGGATCTAAGGTTCAGTGTTCACCCAATGTCTACATGAGTTTTCTCAGGTAGATGAATTTCCTCACACCTTCCAAAAACATGCATGGCTGACTGTCGATTCTAAATTACATCTAATAATATACACGTGCATATGTTCATATTCCTTTACAGTCTAGGAGTATCGGGGCTGATCCTCCACATTGTGGGGTGCAGGGGTGGTGAACCCCTTGTGAAAAACACTTTTCAAACTGATGGTGATACATGTTCTCTTAAGTAATCAGTAGCAGGTCAGTAAAACTAGAAAAGAAAATGTTCACGTTAATGAAGCATGTAAGATTTTCTCACTTAAAATCAAACACTATTTCTGTCAGCTAACATTTCATTGGTCAACTTACATTAACGGAATGTCTAGTTGAAGAACACGCACACACACACAAAAAAAATCACAATGCAAAGGGAAACGTGCCCTCTAACCCTTGTTATTTAATTATACCAACTCTGAGGTCACACAGCAACGGGGAAAGCAGGTAAACTTCCTAAAACTCGCTGTTCTCTGATTTCACACAGAATAACTTTCAGTACAGCTATCAGATATGAACCATTCACACAAGCAAACCATTCCCAATTCAATAAGTGCAACATTTATAACAAATGATTTAGACTATATATATATATATATATATATATATATATATATATATATATATATATATATATATATATATATATGTAAAAAGATATATATGTGTGTATAGGTATTTATATGAAAATGTGCATGCGTGCGTGTGTGTGATTGCGTGCGTGTGTGTGTGTGTGTGTGTGTGTGTGTGTGTGTGTGTGTGTGTGTGTGTGTGTGTGTGGTTTACTACAGAAATGTTGAAAGTAAAAAAAAATTGTAGTCAAAAAGAGGAAACATATAGTCGTATCAATAATCTCTAACTGCCTATAATTTCAAAAGAGCTTTCACTGACGTCCGCATTCGATGTTAAACGAAATAACAGAAAGTGACATCATACAGTCAGGCTATTCTGTTTAATGTCTCCTAAAAATTTAATTTTGCAACACACTCCCTCTGAAAATGATATATTCCAATTCCGAGATTGCACTACAGTCAAGAAATGATAAATTTCCCAATCCCCACTCTAGTACAATCTGTTATTGAACGCCGATCTCACATTAGCTAATGCACACTATAATTTGCTACTGTGAATTTGACATTTCTGGATCAGCATTACTGGAAAACACATTCGACCTTGCCAGTTTCAAAGTCCGACCTGGTCATGAAGTACCCATTTTCAGTGGAGGCCTGGGAAGAAAAGCTCCAGATACGTATGGTTAACAGAATGAAAAACCAGACAGACATAACACAGTTATAACATTCAAGCACAAATATAAAAACAACACATTAGTTTTTCAGAATGAGAACTTAATGGACATAATAACATCATAACATTCAAGCACAAAATTTGAAAAACAACACATTAGTTTCTCAGAATAAAAATAAAAACTCAACAGACATAATAAAATCATAGAGTTCAAGCATAAACTATATGGAAAGCCTGATAATAGAAAGATGCAGCAGTATTTACATAATAAGCAATTATCATAATAATTATTAATATTCTAGAGGTCATGAAATATGCTAACAGATTATATTGGTGAAGGTGCTGCATAATACGAGTAGAGAAGGGTAGGGTGTGATAGAAGGGAATAGTAGAAATAGAGGTGGAAAAGATCTGAGTGTAATCTCATCGGAGTACGTGTAGAGGAAGGGATGGTAGGGTAAGTTAGTAGCAGGGAAAGAGAGAGAAGTGGTAGAAAAAGGTACCACAGCCTGGGCTTATACAGGAGCAGGTCAGACTCACTAACCTTGAATGGTCAGTCTGCAGTACTTTTGCCTAACAGAAGCACATACTGTGGATATGTATATTTCAGTTTAACCTTCTCGAATCAGTGACTAAACGTCAGAGGGTTAGTGACACTCTTCATTCAGATATTCATATACACATTCATATCTATATCTATATATATATACATACATATATATATATATATATATATATATATATATATATATATATATATATATATTTGGGTCTACTTCAGTAGACCGACAATACACAAGAACGATATTCACAACACAGAGACCGGAAGACCGACAACGGAAATAACTGACAGTTCGAAATCCCGACGCTGAAAACACCGACATGTGAAATGAGCGCAACTGTGTAAGTATGCGATAGTGACGGACATTAGGGTGTGGGTAAGGTAAGTGTGCGATAGTGAAGACCTTACGGTTAGGGTGCAGGTTAAGGTTAGTGCATAGATAGTTGTGTATGTAAGGTTTAGTGTAGGTTTCTAAGGTTTTTGGTGTGCTTGTGTTGTGTGTTCGGTAATGTGGACTGACGGTTTTGTGTGGTGTCGGTGTTTTGGTGTCGCCGTTTTGGCTGTCGGGTTTGTGGTGTGTCAGTGTAGTGTAGGGGATCCATATATATCTATCTATATATATATATATATATATATATATATATATATATATATATATATATAAAGAAGTACGTGCATGTGTGTGTGTGTATAAATATATATATATAATATATATATATATATATATATATATATATATATAGATAGATATATATATATATATATATATATATATATATATATATATATATATATATATATATATATATATATATATATATATATATATATATATATATATATATATATATATATATATATATATATATATATATATATGGGTCTACCTGACTACATCGACAGTTCACAACACCGACAACGATTCAGAAGATCGACAAGTCAGAAGACCGACGGAGGGAAACACTGACGCTGAGAACACTGAGATGGGGAAAGGATGTGTAAGTATGCGGGAGTGATGGCCGTTAGGGTGCGAGTAAGGTAAGTGTGCGATGTTGACGGTCTGTAGGGATAGGGGTGGGATAAGTGAGTTAGGGTTAGGGCGCAGGTTAGGTAAGGGTGCGAGTAAGGTAAGTGTGCGATGTTGACGGTCTGTAGGGATAGGGGTGGGATAAGTGAGTTAGGGTTAGGGCGCGGGTTAGGTAAGGGTGCAGTAGTGATATTTATTGGGTTAGGGGTGGGTTAAGTGAGTTAGGGTTACGGCGCGGGTTAGGTGAGTGTGCGATAGTGACGGACCTTAGGGTTAAGGTTTCGGTTAGGGTTGTAGATAGTTGTGTATGTAAGGGTTAGTGTTGGTTTGTAAAGATTTTGGTGTGCTTGTGTTGTGTGTGTGGGTTTTGGACAGGGGATTTGTTTTGTTTGTTGTTATGATGTGTCGAGTGTATGATGTGTCGTGTTTGTGAACTGTCGATTATGTGGTGTCGGTGAAGTCGTTGTCGGTGTTGTGAACTGTCGATGTAGTCAGGTAGATCTAGGCTAATGGCCTTGGAGCCTTTACAAGCCTAGCCCATGGGATTAACCTAGCATCATACCACCCGACCTTAGTTCCTAGTGCCTCTGTCGAGTAGAGCCACTGGAGTGATACCCAGGGTGAATTTTCTATTTCTCATCCACTCATCAATATTTCTTTTGAAGAGGGCCAGTGAGGTGCTCTGCTTGACATGCATGGGAAGTTTATTCCATAGCATGGGCAGTTTCTGTGTTATGAACTTGTCCCTCCAGCATGTTCTGTTGATTGTAGTAATGAGGATGAGGTCTTTGGAGAGTGTGGTGTGGAGAAATTGGGATTTCTTTAGATGTAGCATTTCTAACAGAGCTGGGACAGCCATGGCTTTGTATGTCAAGCAGAGATCACCTCTAAGTAGGCGATATAAGACAGAGTATAGTTGGAGTTTTTTCCATATTGGACAAGTGTTTAAGGCCTAGGATCCTCTTTGTGAGGTACTTTTGCAGCCTCTCCAATTGTTGCAGGTGTCTAGTGAGGTACATGTCAAATGGGGCCTTGTACTCAATGATTGGCCTAATGAGGGAAGAGTAGAGCGAAACAATGACCTCCTTCTTCCTGGATGCAAAACCCTTAGTAATGCGATGTGCCACATAGATGGACTTTCTGACCACATTGGCAACGTGGCAGTCAAAAGAGAGGTTGCATTCAACCTGTGTTCCCAGATCTCTTATAATGCCTTCTGTGTTCAGTGGACTAATATCAGTGTGGTAATTCAACGGAATCAGGTTTTTCCCAATGGGGATGATGACTCATTTTTTGGCACTGTGCTTAAGGCCATGGTTCTGACACCAGTCATTGGTCTCATTGAGGCCTTTCTGTAGGATGTCACCATCGCTTGGGGAGTTAATAATAGCTGCCAACTTGTAATGGTCTGCAAACTTTGTCAGCCAGAGTCCCTTCCTGTTGGCCTGGACTTCAAAGAAGTGGATACCCAACAAGAGAGGACCCAGGGCCGAACCCTGTGGGACTCCACTTGTGACTGGTTGGCAGTCTGATTTGGAGTCAGCTACTTTCACACTGTGGGTTCTATCTGTGAGACAGTTTGCAACCCACCTAGTGATATAGGGGTTGATGCCTAGCTTAGTGATTTTTTCTATGATTCCTGAATGGGGAATGGAATCAAAAGCCTTGGCCAGATCAAGGTAGGCTGTATGAACCACCTTGCCTTCATCCCCAGCTCTGCTGACTGACTCAAAGAAGTCGACCAAGTTGAGCAGGCATGATCTACCCTTCACAAAACCAAACAGTGTAAGATCCAGAGTTTGGAGATTCCCTATATCCTTGTTTATTAAGTCCATGATGATGCGTTCCATAGTTTTGCATACCAGACTTGTTAGGCTAATGTGGCGATAATTCCCGCGGTCTGTAGTCACTCCTCCTTTGAGGAGAGGGATGACTGTAGCAGTGTGCCATTCAGTAGGTACAAAGCCTGAGGTGAGGCTGTGATTGAACAGGGCGCACAGGGGAGGTGCCAGTTCACTCTATAGTTCAAGTAGAACACAGCCAGGGATACTGTAAGATGCCATAGAAGCTGTATTCTTAGTCTTGGACAGTGCTGTTTTAACCTGTGCAGCACTAATACTGGGTGCCTGGCAATCTGCTGGCATTGTGATTGGTCCTTTGGGGGAGTGAGAGGGGTAAGGTTAGCACTGAATTTGTTGGCCAGTATACTGGCGATATCTGTTGGCTTGGTATAGGAGGTACCATTCTGCAGTAGCTGAGACCAAATCTGGGTATTGCCCTGGAGATTCTTTACATAACTATCGAAGGCCTTGTGGTTGTCTTTACTATTTGCTGCAATTCTGTTTTCATAGCTAGCTTTAGAGGATTTGATGCAGGATCTCAACCTTTTGTTGAGGCTGATGAGGGAGTTTTTCCAGTCTTGAGACTTTGTCTTATTCCGCAGCAGTTTCCTCCTTCTGCTGTAGAGTTTGTTTATGGCAGGGTCCACCAGATTGGCTTCCATTTTTTTGAGGAGAACTTCTTGGTTCTATTGGGTATGGCGTGATCCATGCATTTGTGTACATGTTCATATAATGCATTGGTGTATGATTCAGTGGTCATGCAACTATTCTCCATTTGCATTGGTGCCGTGAAGTTAGCCACCTCTGTTTCTAGGAGACCAATGTTAGCTTTGGAGAAGTTTTTCATGGTGGTTACCATTGTTGGGGGGGGGGGGGGTGAGAGGGATGTGGATTTCCAAAGTGGTTACTTTGTGGTCAGATCTAACCAGGGAGGAGTTGACTATTGGTGTAGAGCAACAGTTGGCCTTGTTAGTAATGACCAGGTCAGGGATGTAGCTACCTTTAGTGGGGGTAAGAATGAGCTGGTTCAGGGCACTGGAATTAATGAATTCCAGAAATCATTGGGCAAGTGTATTGATACATGAGTAGTTTTCCTAGTTAATGGAGGAGTAGTTGAAGTCACCCTGTATGAGAGTGCTAGGCTGGACCCTAATATTCTGCAGGGTGCTTAGGAACGTGGAGGATGAGTCTTGGGACATGTATGGGGACCTATAGCAGGCTATGACCTGAATCGCTGTCTTACCCAATGTTAGCTGCACCTGAAGTATCTCAGATGCGTTATGTTGGGCTACCAATCTGGAGCTTTGTGCATCCTTTATAAATATGGAAACACCACCGCCTTTGGAGCTTCGGTCCAAGTTCTGGGGACGAAAGGTGTGGAACGAGTTATAGCCTGGTAGTGCAAGGGGCCTTTCTGCTGCCTTGAACCAGGTCTCTGTTATCTATCTATCTAGCTAGCTATATATGTATATATATATATATATATATATATATATATATATATATATATATATATATATATATATATATATTTAGACATATAAATAGATATAGATATGTATATATTGATGTAGATATCGGTTCCATTCAAGCGATCTATAAGCTGACAAGCAAAAAAGCCAGAAGAGTTGATCAAAAGTACTGGCTTTACTGTTGTGCAACATCATGCTACAAGGGGATCTGGGCATTTGCACTTCCCTCACTGTATTGCATTCTCAGAGTTGGTATATATAATAACCAGGGGGTGTGGGTTTGAGTTCTATTCAAGCTGTCTGACTTGATGTATTGTTTGTTCAAATCTTTGTGATTCAAACAGTTTGTGAGAGTGTGACACACGTTCAATGTTTTCATACCTTGACTGTCATGCATTAATATATCTATTATCTGTTATTTATTTTATATATATATATATATATATATACAAGTCAAGCAGCAAAAACAATGTCTTGAGGTTCCCTCATAGTGTGTACAAAAAAAAAAAAAAATCACCACAGTACAATAGAGGATATAACTTTCTGAACAGAATAAAACTTTTTTCATCTTGAATAATGTCACTGAGAACTAAAACTGCATTAGACTAAAAACTGCAATACAAACCACTCTTTAAATATCCCCACAAACAATGCGATTGGCTCCACTTATCACAGGATTATTATTCCCAGACTATTTTCTGCAAATGACATTTAAAATTCACAGAAGTACTCAATCCATAATGACATACTGCATTTAAAACAATCTGCTGTCATGTGTAATAGTATTTTAGTCTGATGTAGTCTCAGTCTTAAGTGATGTATTTATTGTCTGTTGTTTTATATACCTATCTGTCTATCTATATAGGTAGATGGATCTACTTCATAAAGTCAAAATGCCAGAAGATCGAAGATGACATCATGAAGACGAAACCAGTGAAAACCCATTTCATTGAAAGACTGGTTTGACGAATATCTTTCCAGGGTAAGTAACCACTAACACCAAATGTCACAAAACGAAACTGCACCATCCCCAAACCACCCCAGGGGGGGATATGCCCCCCACACCCCATAACTAAAGATACCAACTCAAAGTTCACACTACAGTTGGAAAATGGCAAAGTTCACCTTGTTGGCCAACAGGTTACTTACCCTGAGAATACATTCACCGATCGGGTCCTTCACTGAAATGAGTTTTCACTGATTTCGTCTCGACGATGTTGTTTTTGATCTTCTGGGATTTCGATATTTTCAGGTACACCCATGTAGATATAGATATATACACATACATAGATATAGCTAAATAGCAATATCGATATAGATAGATACTGATAAATATTGATATATATCTATATCATCCACATCTTTAGCTATATTTATATTTATCTATCTATTAGCGTTGTCACCTCACAGTCAGATGCTGTCCGGTTTGATTCTCAGCTAGATTGTCTTCTGCGTGGAGACATGCGTGAATGGGCGTAACATCGTTGAAGGTTGTGCGGCAGGGCTGGTAACTCGGCATGTAAAAATCAACTACCAATCATTAGCAGACCGGAGTTCCGCTGTGGCGACCCCTAACCGGGAAAAGCCAAAAGACACAACAACAATATAATGGTATATAATGGTAACTTGGGTCATATGCCTGCGTTTTCAGATGTCTCCTTTGAATGAAAAGCATCACTGACCCTCTGAGCTGATGCTAGAAGGCTAAATTGAAGTATATGTATCCACAATAAGTGCTTCTGTTCTACAAAAGCACTACAGACTGAACATTCAAGGTTAGCGAGTCTGACCCTCTCAGCAATGCTGGGAATAATATGCCAGCTTTTTTAAGATGGTACTTCTAACTTGCTGTGAAATGCTTAACTGCATTCTACATAAAAAACACAGATAAGACCAATATTAGCAAAGATTTAGCTGGAAAGTATTGGTACTGAATTTAATATGTGAGTTCATTGACATAAAATGCATTAAATTCATCATGCTGAACTGATGACTTTCCCTTTTCTATTTCCTCAAAAACTAAAATGTTATTATGGGCCAGTGCATTCAGGTGAGCTACAACCTATGTGTTCATTATAAAAAATTAATTGAATTAATGTATTAAATGTATTAAAATGTGGATTGATGTATACAAAACCATCAATTTTGTTTTATAATGTCAGTGCCTGAACTTTTTTATTACTGTTTTTTACCCGGAAGATCAGAGTTAATGGATTGGTCTCTATCTACAATTATTTCTTGATATCATATTATGGACATTTTTGCTAGAATCTTGCACAACTCTAATAATTTTGCAACAACAGTTTTATAGTATGTCAAGTTTACTTGACTGTTTCTCCTCACTGTAGATGTAAACAGTATAGATGTTAAAACAATGCATGCTGATTACGGAAGGAAATTATTATAGTGAGTAACATGGTCTCATACTTGTTGCTTGTTTATGGGGTAGCTTAAAGTTTAGCATTGTTCTGTTGCAGCTATTGACCAAATCAAGTATCACAATATGTTCTAACTCAGCAACTTCTGAGAACCACCATAACTACGATATTTTATAATGTGTGGAGTATTTAGAGACTGTTATTATGAGATCAAAAGCACGCTCACCTTTGGTGCACAAGGCTGTGGGTTCTATTCCCACACCAAGTAAAGTGATTGCTAACACTGCAGTGCAGCATAAGGGAGGTTCTGCACATTTGAGTGTGAAATCCTTTGGATGAGATGTTAAACTGAGGCCCCACCAGCTTGAGTTGGTGGTAGCTCAAGTGGATATAAAGATCCTATGGCACCTATCGAAAAGTGCAGGGGTCCTTTTTTCATACAAAGAAGACATGATTGGAGTTTTAAGAGGTCTTGGCTAGGGTCGATTAGAAAACAATTTTCTTGCAAACAGTGAATGACATCCAACTAAATAGGAGGAGAAGATGAGAAATAACATTTCTCATTTAACCACAAATATTTTGGCATTTTTATTTGGCTGTAGTGCAGCTTGTTTGACTTGTTCTCTGCCTGACTATTGCTGATCTCAGTCTGCATTTGATTTTGGATTGAAGTTATTAATTTAAGGTTTGGTTACTTCTGTTTTTTTTATCTTTTTCTTATATTGCATTTAATTTTTTAAGTTTTTTTATTTGTTTTGGAGTTTTAACAGGTCTTGGCTAGAGTCAGTTAGAAAAGAATTCTTCTGCAGACAGTGACTAGCATTCAGCTAATTAGTGGGAGAAGTTCCTCATTTAACTACAAATATTTAGTGGCATACTTATTTAGTGCTAGTTTGACTTGCTGTTCTCTCCCTGACTATTGATGATCTCTGTCTGCATTGATTTTTCCCACCCACCTTCCCTGCTGCTGTTGCATTTTTAAACTTGGTGCCTTTTGAGTTGCTCGCCCCTACTATAAATCTGACTTTGGACACTTCTCCCAGTCTCATCTCATTAGCTCATTCTACTGAGAACTGAGAACTCAGCTGGGAAGGCAAGGTACTCCCCCTTACTCTCATAAACTTGAATTATCTTCTGGTTTCTTCCCATCCCACTTACAAAAAATGCACTTTATTCAACTGTTTTTACTGTTTTTGTGCTTCTTCCTCCTTTGTTTAGCTTTTTTGCTGCACATGCTTAAAGTGTTCAGTTCCATTTAACCTGGTGCACTTATTACTGCTTGTTAGTAGCCTGATTACATTATAACTGCTATGCTAAGCCTCTTAGTTTTGATTTAACCACTTGGGCATCAGACTAGTTATCATACATAAGGAAGGTTTGTGGTCTACTCTCTTGTGGCAGGAGAGGTTAACTTACACTCTTCTGAGTTGGGAATTGCTGGATGAAGGCTTATTGTGTCTGTTATTCTAGAAGTTTCTTAGTTCTGGTTTAAGTGCTTGTGCTCCAGGGCAGTTTACATAAAGAAGGCTTGTGGTCTACACTCTTGAAGGAGGAGAGGGTAGCCTCCACCCTTCTGGGTTGGGAATTGCTGGTGAAGGATTATTATGCCTGTTATGCTAAGTGTCTTTGTTATGGTTTAAGCACTTGTGCTCCAAATCAGTTATTTTAGTGGTATACACTCTTGTGGCATTACTGTCTAGATAGATTTTTTTAACTACTAGACCATCTAGTTTGCACATAGCTGAGTGTTGCTCATCAAATTCCTTGTCTTATTGACCTATTCAGTATTTACATTTCCCTCATGCCTCCCTAGTAGATCAGTAGGTATGGATATGCACTTCCCGACTCTCTCTGTGGCCAGGTTGGTTGAGATGTGTATTCTGAGGAATTGCAGCAATTGCCTCATGTACACTAACATCCCACTTATTCTTAATAAAAGAGATAAAGTATGTGAGAAGTGTAAACACACTTTAATGCTGGAGGCAAAACTCTTTCATACAACCAAAACTAATCCTATAGAGGTTGTCAGTGACACGCCAACCACGCCTACTGCACAGGTCAAACACCCTACACATAAAACTACTTATGCTGAGGCACTTACAGGTCATCATCATCATCATCATGAGGCACTTACAGGTAACCTTCCTAAAACACTAAAGCCCCCTGCACTGTACAATCAAAGAAGGAGTTCTCAGCCATCACATAAACACTCCTGTTAAAACACCAACTACAGTTACACACAGTAACAATGTATCCAATGCCTTTACTGCTAAGTGCTTAAGGCAAGCCTGCACACAGTCAAATTTCCTGGTTATTGGTGATACTATAGTGAGGTACACTAAAGCACACCTCAGCAGACTAAGTAAGGAAAGAGTCATGGTTAGCTCCCTTTTTGGGGCTAGGATAAATCAAGTCACACAGGTACTCAGGTCATTGAACCACAGATAACAGAATGACTGTCATAGTCCACATGGGTGTTAATGACCTGAGACGTATCTTCCTTGATTATATGAAGTGAGGCATGATCAATCTCACTGGCTATGTGTCCCTGGCAGGTATGAGACTAGCACTGAGCAGCATACTTCCTTCTCCAAGGATAATGCTACATTACGAACAGAAAATTACTGATTTTGACAAATGGCTTAGCTTATGGTGTCAGTCCAGAGGGGTACAACATTTGACTGCCTGGGAGGACATGGTTGACAGAGCATGCTGCTTTGCCAGGGATAGTCTGCACTTTTCCCCACTAAGCTTTTGGATACTGGCAAAGACCTTTTCCACTCCTATAGTGCCTTTTTCATGCAATGCAAAACTGATAAGCCTACCAACTTAACTGATACTATGAAGGAATATATGAAGGTGGTACTGCTCAGTGCTAGAGGTCTAAACAAGAAAATTCACTACCTGCAAGCCTTCCTCTCCCTGGAGAGTGTAGACACCTATGTAAAATGGAGACATGATTTAAAGCTGCAGAAAGTACTGCAACAATGCAAGGTTATATTGTTTTTCAGACCTTTAGACTAGCTTCTTCACAGGAGGGAATTAAAGGTGGAGGACTGTCAGTCTAAATTACAAATGACCTCACATCTATACTAGATAAAGTATATGACCTAATGGAACTCCTACATGTGCAACTCACCATAAACAGGGTGTCATACCTTATCCTTGCAACCTATTGGTCCTCCTCCATGTCCCAGAAAACCCATGCTACCTGTCTCAATGTACTAGTGGCCCTCACCATTCAGCACAATACAATATTCATGGGGGATCTCAACTACCCCTATATAGATTGGGAATCCTACACCACATCTAGTACTTAAGCCCAGAGATTTCTAAACATTATTAATACCAACAGTATGGGACAGTTGGTCCATTCTTCTACCAGGGGTACAAACATCCTTGACTTTGCACTCACAAACATAGGGGGGTGATGTTCCTCACCCTATGTAATATATTTGCTCTTCAGATCTGACCATAAGGAAGTATTACTTGAAATAAAAAGTAAATCTGGGGATCCGGCAAAACCAAAAACCTTTAGGAAGTATTCCAAGACTAATCACTCTCTATTAAGCAACACCTGGACTAAATTCCAAGCACTACCAAACCTAGTAAACACCATGGTATATGCTGAGCTAATTACAAAATCTTTGTAGAGCCATATTGATAGCAGCATAGAGTGAGCTGTGTCCACTCATACTAAGAGTAATACGAACTCAAAAGCAAGCCACCCAGGTGGAATCACAATATCAATTGGTTATACAACAACAGAAGAAAAATATTGACCAAGCATAGAAGAAACAAAGCCATGCATACTAAAATCCCCCTGATGAATCTAAATCGGCAGTTAAGAGGATTAATTAAATCTTCACAAAGGCTAAATTTGAAAAAAAAAATAACTTCTCAGGCAAAGGATAACCACAAAGCTTTCTACAGCTATGTCTGAAATCTCAGGGGAAATATACAACAATGCACAGAACTTATTGTAAATGACATAATCTACTCTGAATTGGAGGCCATTGCCAACCTTTTGGCTGACAAGTTCAGCTCAAATCCCCCACCCCGATAGTCCAAAGGTAATATTGCATAAAGTAACCCCCAGCCATTACTAGGAAACAGGTCATAAATGTACATTCCAAGGCCAAAAACACTTTTACAGGCCCCAGTAACATCCTGGGATGTTTAATAAATAGCATGAAATACAACCCCTCGGATCCACTTGAATCACTTTTCAGCTGGAGCCTTCAGTCAGGATTTGTGCCCAAGAAACTAAGGATGGCTACAGTCATTCCCCTGCACAAAGGAGGTCAACCCACTGATCCAGGCAACTAGAGTCCCATAAGTCTTACTAGTCTCATATGTAACCCCATAGAAAGAATCATCATGGGCATGATTAATGAGGACATAAGTAACCTGCAAATGCTGGACCCATAACAGTTCAGCTTTGTTGAAGAAATTAATGCATATTAAATCTGGTGGACCTTTCTGAGAGTGTCACCAAAGCACTGGATGAAGATAAGACTGTGCTCACAACTTACCTTGACCTGGCCATGGCATTTGATACAATACACTACTCAGCCGTTATAGACAACTTCACTAATTTATGTATAAACCCTTTTATCACCTGCTGGATAGCGAACTGGCTTACTGATAGGACCGAGGAGATCAAAATAGATGAGGCTACCGCCACCAAGAGACCAGTCACTAGCTGAGTCTCCTGGAACTTGGTACTGGCCCAGTCCTTTCTGACATCTGCTTCTCTGAAATGGAAACAAATGTTAAAGTTTCATGACTGACTAAGTTTGCAAATTATTGCAAACTGGGGGTTAGCTTCGACTCACTTGCAGACACTAACATTCTTCGCTTGGCCATCCTTGTTAGTTTGCTGGTTTCCACACTGCGGTGCAATCTCAGAGTTGGTATATTGAGTTAGGCGGGTGTTGAGGGCACAGCCCCCCACATTGTAAAGCTTGTAGTGATGTGTTCTTCTTTTTAGGGTAAGCAATTTCTTTCCCAGTCATTCGCTGTTATGACAGTTTGCGTTTTAAGGGTCAATGAAAAGGCATTCAATGGAACGCCTTTTTGGGGATATAATATACCTGCCAGACCCATGGTCTTAAACTGAATGCTAAGAAAGGCATAATTGTACCCTTTGGGAAGTCAACTATCCCATCTAAGTACCATGTTGATAATACCCCCATAAAAGTTGACCCAATGGTGAGGGATCTGGGTACATATGTAGACAGTAGCTTTAGCTTCAACCACTACATGGCCACAGTTGTGAGGAAATCCTTTTATTTTCTGCAACTTATAATTTAGGACATGATATCTAGGGCCAAAGAGGTCATTATTCCACTGTGCTCTGTCCTTATCAGACCAGCCATAAAGTACAATGCTCCCTTTGGTTTGTACCTGGCCAGGCATATGCAGCAACTAGAGTGACCTCAGAGGTTTCTTACAAAAGAATACAAGGCATAACAAGCCTGCCTTATGCAGAGCACCTTAAAGGTCATTCCCTCTACTCAGTCTCCTATAGATTGCTGTGGGTTGATCTATGCCATGCTTACAAGGCATCCACAAACCCCACACTTATGAGTCTCCTACATATTTAAGTCAAAGAGTACTAGAAATACAAGGTCAAATGACCTGAATTTTGTCTCTGACTTAAACAGAACATGCTAGGTAGACAGATATGTGTCCCAGAGGCTGCCCTTCCTATAGAACAAGCTTCCCATCCATGTGAAGCTGAGTTTGTCTATTACCCAGTTTAAGCACAACCTAGACCAGTGGATGGGGAATAGGAAATTTACACCAGGCCTGGCACCCATATCCCTTATGGACAGTGGTAGCTTATAAATACCTGGCCCTCGATGTCCTTTTTGGATACAGGACCTCATTATTCTTTCAGGAAACCCTGGCTAGGATTAGAAAGGCCACAAAGTCATTAGCTTAGTAACAAGCTATGAATCTGTGAATCTATGAAAAACATTCTTAGGACCATTTCTTCTAAGGATAAAAAAACGTATTGATTCCTTTAGATACAATGATACTGAGACTAGTTAATGAATATTGGGCATCCTTTTGAAATTATAACATTACTCAGTTAAGAAAATTGGGGAGTTCAAGATGGCCGCTGTTCTGTGAGCACTAATAGCACCTAGCTCTCTGAAATACCCTGGATTTAAATAAACCCAGAAGATAAATCAAAGTCAAAAAACGTAAAAATATCTCTGAATATATACCTCAGATAACAGTCAGCAACTAAAAGAGGAAGAAAAAGTGACAGATTTCTCTCCAAAAAACAGGATTAACTACGATTTCTGAAAAACATCTTCAGCCATGTGGTGCTAAGGCCCAACATTTGAATACAAAGACTGAAAATAACTTCAAACAGCACGATGTCGAAAGAGGAAAATATTATGGAGACCATTAGAACTAAGATCAAATTCTCAGTACTAGCTTCACCTGAAAAAGATACAACTACAAAAAGACAAAAGACAACTAAATAAACAGACAACTCTACAACTGCAAATAAAATTAAGACTGACCAGCCAGCTAATTTGGAAGACATAAAAACTGCATTACTACCTATTCAGCAAGCAATAAAGGACTTATCCTTACAATGTCAAACCTTTGGTGACTCATTTAGCCAAATAATACCCATAATGGAAAATTATAATCCAAAATAACTGAAAATGAGATAAAAATAGAATCTTTAACCCAAAGAACTGATTCTCATGACAAATAAATACAAAGCTTACAAGCAAAAATAACAGACCTCTAAGCAAGATCTCGAAGGAACAATATTATCATCAGAGGAATACCTGAATTTGTGACTCATAATAACCAAATACCAAAAATCAGACAAATAATAAATTCCTTGCTAGATGAATCTGAAGAAATATATCAACTGACAATAGAAAGAGCCCATAGAGCTCTGAGGGAAATGCAATCAACACTGAATCCAAGACCTGTATATATTAAAATACTAACCTATCAAGATGTAAACAAAATCATCCTGGCAGCTAAGAAAAAAGGCAGACTTTCCTGGAACAATAACAAAATCTCCTTTGCGCAAGATCTTCCCATACAGATAAGGCAAGCAAGACAACTCCTTTCTCCATACTGCAGATTTCTAATAGAGAAAAAAATCAAATTCCGGATTAAATTCTCAAACCTGTTAATTTTAAGCAGATTCCACCTTCAGAAAAGAAATAAAAAGCCAAAAAATGATAAATGACCCTTGAGTGAAGAAATTAGCCGATTCGCGAGCATTGTGGATGGGAATCCACCCCAGACAGCTTCTCCTGGCTGCTTAGGCCCTTAATTCCACAAGAAAGCCATGAGAAACACAGGAAAAGGAAGTATAGCCTGAGCAAGAACCAAAAATCAACTGCCGTTTCTGATGCACTCATTTTTGGAAGGAACCACCTCCAGGGACTTTGGCTTGTGAAATTGTTCCCCCTACGATCTCAAGGGCTCCATTATGAAGACCAATCATCCTAAAGGGACTATTACAAGCTTCTGAAGATGTTTTTGTTACAAAAACAGAAATTGAATGGCACCTCTCAAAGACGTAAATAAAGCACCAAATATGACCAACAACCTGCAAGCAAGACCTTGAAGAAATAAGGTACTGTTACACTGAAACACTCACTAAGTCTGTACACCCATCACTATATAACTGAATGAAGAACCCAGCCTTAAACAATAAATAAGCAACAAACTGTTAGAAACCAGACTAGTTTGCAGACATATGCCAAGAAAAGGACTAATGACTTACATAAATACTGGAAAAGTGTTAAAAGCAGAAACTTGCAAAGGTAATCTAATAATACTCAAAAACACAAATGTAAACCAATATGCAAACTGTAGATGAGGATTTGTCTGACCAAGCTGAGAAATATATATATACATATATGGATCTACTGTATGTTCTCGAATTTACATTTCACTGAAATGTAAATTTGTGAACGTATTTACACAAAACTGCGTTTTAACAAAAATGCACTTTCGCGTAAATCTGTTTAAAAAAAACAAACAACACTTAAACAATGTAATGCAGGGGGGCACGCCTCCCTGCACCCCCCACACCCCCCTACTTTAATATTCTCACTCTGAGATCGCACTGCAGTGGGGAAAAGGGAATGTTCCCTCATCCCCACTGAACCATGATCTCAGTAACAGTCCTCTTAGTTGTACATCAGCACTAAACATTAATGTACAACTAAGATAACATGCAAACGCATGTTTTCATTCATTTTTCCCCTACACTTCTATATTTTTTAACACTTTATTACGGGAAAGTGCGTTTTCGATAAAACACACTTTCGCATAATTACATTAGTGGAAAATTCAGTAACACACACACACACACACACACACACACACACACACACACACACACACACACACACACACACCCCTCCAGCACGTCCTATTTATTGTTGTTGTGGTGAGGTTTAGATCCCTAGAGCATGTGGCTCAAGGGGATAAGCTTTTCTTTAGGTGGAGCATGTCGATCAGTTCTGGGTTGGACATGGCCTTGAATGTCAGGCAGAGATCACCTCTGAGTAGGCGGTATGCAACTGAGTACAGCTGGAGTTTCTTCAGTCGAGCTGCATATGGCATCTGTTTGAGGCTAGTGCTCCTCTTGGAGAGGTACTTCTGTGGTCTTTCCAGCTGTTGCAGGTGTCTTGTAAGATACATCCCAAATGGGGCATTGTACTCTATGATGAGTCTGATGAGCGATGAGTAGAGGGGCACAATGACCTCTTTTGATCTGGATGCGAACACTTTTGTGATAAGGTGTGCCACGTAGAAGGATTTTATAACCACTTTGGCAATGTGATTATCGAATGAGAGTTTAGTATCTAGTTGGGTCCCCAGATCCCTTATTATGTCTTCCATATTTAGGGGACTACCACCTATGTGGTAGTTTGTGGGTACTTTGTTTTTTCCAAAGGGGGTGACTATGCATTTTTTGGCATTAAACTTGAGGCCATGATTTTGACACCAGGTGTCCATCTCAGTGAGACCCTTTTGGAGGATGTCTGTGTCAGCCAGAGAGTCAATTATAGCCCCTAGTTTGCTGTCATCTGTGAACTTGGTCAGCCATAGTCCTCCTGTGCTTGCCTGTACCTCTGAGATGTATATGACGAACAGGAGGGGTCCTAGGACTGAGCCTTGGGGAACGCCACTTGTAACCGGATTAAAGTCAGACCTAGCTCCTGCAACTCTTACCATGTGGGTTCTGTCCGTGAGCCAGTTGGCAACCCATCTTGTGACGTAGGGGTTTATGTTCAGGCTTATGTTCAGGCTGGTGAGCTTGTCTATAATACCAGAATGGGGAATGGTGTCAAAGGCCTTTGCGAGGTCTAGGTACGTTGTGTGTACCACCTTTCCCTTGTCTATAGCCTTGGTAACTGTCTCAAAGAAGTTCACCAGGTTTAGGAGGCATGATCTGCCCTTAACAAAGCAGAACTGGGTAGGGTCCAGTGTTTGGAGGTTCCCAATGTCTCTGTTAATGAGTTCCATGACGATGCGCTCCATAGCCTTGCAGACCAAGCTAGTCAGGCTTATAGGGCAATAGTTCCCGGGATCTGTTGTGGCTCCACCTTTGTGGAGCAGAATAACCATTGCTGTGTGCCACTCTATGGGTACGTAACCTGTGGAGAGGCTGAGTTTGAACAGTGTATTTTGGTGAGGGGTTAGTTCGTCTTTGAGTTCATGTAGGAAGCAGCCTGGGACACCGTCAAGTCCCATTGATGCTGTGTTTTTGGCTTTGGAGAAGGATGTTTTAACCTGAGTGTCTGTGATTTCAGGAGCTCTAAATTCTTCTGGTATGGTTATGGGCCCTTTTGGGGGTGAGAGGGGGGTGAAGTTTGTGCTGAACCTGTCTGCCAGGATGTTGGCAATATCAGTTGGTTCAGTGTATTTTGTACCATTCTGCAGTAACTCCGAGCATATCAGAGCATTGCCACTTAGATTCTTGACATAACTAAAGAATGTTTTGTGGTTATCTTTGGAGTCCTTGGCAATTTTTCTTTCGAAACTTGCCTTGGATGATTTTATGAGGCATCATAGTTTCTTGCTGATACTGATCAGGGATGTCTTCCCTTCTTGGGATTTTACTCTTTTTTGTACTAATTTCCTCCTTCTATTGTATAGCTTGTTTATGGCAGGAGTCCACTAGACTGGTTTCCTTTTCTTGGAGGAGTGAGTCTTGGTTTTGCTTGGAATAGCACATTCCATGCATTCTTGTAGGTGCCCATAGAATGCATTAGTAAAGGATTTTGCAGCTTGGACAATGTTATCCTTTAGCATGGGGGCTTTGAAACTTTCCACCTCGGTCTTAAGTAATGTGAAGTTTGCTTTTGAAAAGTTTTTCACGGTGGTTTCCTTGTCCAGGGGTGGGGGCAGAATGTGGATATCTAAAGTGATTTGTTTATGGTCACATCTAACCAGTGAGGGGTTGACCTCCAGTGGAGAGCACCGGTTGCCCATGTTGGTGATGACCAGGTCCAATATGTTGTCACCTCTGGTGGGGGTGTTGACCAGTTGATCCAGGGCGTTTGAGTTTATGGATTCTAGGAAATGTTGGGCAAGGGATTTGGTACTTGAGTAGTTCTCCCAATTAATGTTTGGGTAATTGAAATCACCCAATATTATTGTGTTTGGTAGGACCTTTATATTTCCCAGTGTTTCCAGAAATGCAGAATGGGGGTCCTGAGACATGGTTGGTGATCTGTAGCAAGCTACATTTTGAACTGCAGTTTTGCCCTTTGTTAGTTGCATGTGGATGATCTCTGAAGCATCGTGCTGTACCACTAACTTGGAGGTGTGGGTATCCTTGATGAATATGGATACGCCCCCGCCTTTTGTATTTCAGTCCGGGTTCTGTGGCCAAAATTTATGGTATGATTTGTAGCCTGGTAGTGCTGGGGTGCTCTTTTGTGCCTTTACAACTGTGGATTTCATGAGGACATGCAGAAGGACACATCATTTAAAGCAGTCACAGATTTCAGGCTTTAGTACAAAATTAGCTTCTTTGAGCACAGTTGTGTAGCACTTTCCTTGGCATTCCAGCCCATTCTCCATCACTAGACTATGCTAGCATGCAGTGCTTACTCTTTAGTTTTTTTTTTTATTGTGTAATTCCTCATTGTAAGGTTTCTAAATGCCTTTCTGAATGTGTCTGTTGTTTTCAGGTCACTATCAATAAAAATCAGGCATAAGCATTTCTATCTTTTACTTCTCGGAAAGTATATCCCTCTGTCACATTGAACGTACTGCATCCACAATGGCAACATAAATGCTGAATCTCACAATCCTTATCTTGTAGACATTTCTATGTTCTTTGTTTAGAGTATATAAGGCAATGCATGTCACTATTATTCATATTTAGATAATAAAAGTAAAGAGGATTTCTCCATCAGGCATTTCTGTTAGTGGATGTCTGCCAGGCTAGGTTTGTAAGGAATGTTGGATAGTGCAGGCAAGGGTGGAGGAGCAGAGAGGAAAAGGGGGAAGAAGCTTGGTAAGGAGAGTGTTTTAGTCGACAATTATAGGTAGGAAATTAGGTATTTTGAAAGTGGTAGGGAGAATAAGTATTTAAGTTGTGGTCAATGGGGGGGTGTAATAGTCTTTTTGGCAATGGTGAGCGAAGCAAGGTGTCAGTTGCCAGCATCCAGCTGACCCAGGTAAGATTAGACCAATGGAGGCTCAAGGGAATATAAAGGCTTTAGGAGTACAGATCAGAATTTTTTTTTTAATTTAAAGCTGTAGATGGTCTTCTAGGTATGTAAAGTCAGAGTTGTTTGTTGATGAAGAGTAGGAAAATAAAGTATTAGAGTTAAGGTTGGAGGGGTGATGAAGGATGGAATTAAGGAAGGGGTTACCCCATGGGCAGTAAGAAACAGGGTGGTTGCTACATGGTGATGGAAGACAGAATTAAGGAAGGGGTTTACCCCAGGGGCAGTTAGAGACAGGATGGTTGCTAGATGGCATAACAAGAAAAGAGGGATGCTCTGGTAGAAACTTGATCAGTGGTTAGGGGGATAACAATCCACTGAAAACAAATATTTAGGCTTAACCCAAGATCCATCATTAACTGATAACATCATTAACAAACTGCTATACAACTCCGCCTCTGCTGTAAAATCATCTTCTCTGACCTATTGTTTGAAAGGCTCTAGTTAAGAATGTCCTTTTCTCAAACGTAGAATATGGACTCATTCTTCTGTCTTTTGACTCTGCCTGTAACAGTCATAGATTACAAATCACAGTTAACACATTTGCTAGATTTGCTGTACTTACAAACTCGAGGACACAACGGCTTCCTATAAAAGGAAATGCCCCTTATTTACTTTGCATACTATTTTATAATATCCTAAAAACAGAATTTATTCGCCTGTAAAAAGAAAGCTCACTGTTAGGGAATTCTCATACTCTGTATGAAATGCCCAGTCTGACTCAATTCTACTCAACCATCTCCCATTTAAAACACTTCTTGGTAGAACCTTCTTCAGAGTTGGCAGATCTCTGGAATAAGCTTCCTGCTGACATCAATGCCAGCACAAGAAGGCACTCTCCGAGCACCTATTTAGTGAAGGAGACTTTAAATGCTGTAGGGACAATGGATATTTATAACCACCAAGCAATTAGCTTATAACAATACTTTGTTAAACTTTGCTCATCTGAACTATTCATATTCCCTACAGTTTGTTGTGATTTCAAAGTCCATTTTAACATGTGAATTGTTTATGTACATGTAATCTAAACAGACTATGACTAATGTTATATTGATTTCTAAGTGTGATTAAAATCACTAACATTTTACTGTACTTACTGTTGCTTATGTGCCCAGGTCATTGCTAAAAAGGGTGTCTGAACCAGTTCACTTACCAGATTATCAAACTGTAAATAAAATAAATAATAATAAAGTGAGTGACTGAGGGGATTGGGGAGTAAGCAGGTGAGCTGGCTCTCAGTGTGGCTGTATTTTGTACAAGGTTATGGCTGTCCAGTTAGTGCGACAGGGTGGCAGAACCGAAAAACCACTGGCTGGGGTATTTAGATGCTTTTTGGGTAGTTCCCTATAGGACAATACGGTTCTGGTTGGCATACAGTCTTGGAGGGGCAGCTGTTATGTGGAGAAATCACTATTTGCATTTTTTAGGCTTGAGGAAGGCTAGTTCTTGTTAGAGTGCTTATCTTGTTTACCCCCCCCCCCAGACTTCAACCGTACATGAGGAGAACAAGACTGAGGCATGGCAAGCTCCTCCAGTGTTTAGTAAAAAGTGAATTACTGCTTAAGGGTCTGGAATTAAAACAGGTTTGCTCTGAACACTGTTAGGAAAGTTGGTTTATGTTCATTCCTGCGGTGGGTGGAGATCAACTGTCCTGAACTTTGAAAACCATACAGGATTTTGTTTTGCAGGTTTGGTCTGTTCCTCATAAAATCTGAGATTTTCTATCAGCTCATTGAGGACTGCAGTCATTAAGAAATGACACACATTGGAGTTTCAGACTTTAAGCAAAACCTTTTATTTTATTTGAGCAACCTTTTAAGTTTATAAGACCATTTTTGAACATTGCCCCTAATTTGTGGCCTTTTTCCTCCCATTATTTGTGGCTTTGTTCCTGATTCTTACACAAAGAGGTGAAGATGTATCTGTGAGCTGTACACTTAAAATTGCAGTTAGTTGACAATATCTAACATTGGAGTGATATACTCCATATCGTGTAGCTAACTTAATCAGATGTGCTACCCAGTTATGTGCTTTTTGTAAAACAGAACATCCTTCTTTAGAAGATTGCTCCACTCTTTCCTCCTGATTTATTTGGGCCATAGTTTTCAAACTTACACCATCTAATATAGAAAAATGGTACCTGTCATAATGAGAAAGAAAGAGAATAACATGTGGAACACCTAATAGCCACTTACTAAAAACTCAGGACACTAGAGGAACACCAGGACTTGAATGTGATGCACTATATTTTAGGACAGTTCTTTAAAAAAAATAGCATGACTGACTATTGTTAAACATGAATATTAGTAAGATTGCGCCTATTACCAGAGGAGTCAGTTCCTTTCAATGTGGAATAGGATGAAACATATACATTGTACATAGCAAATAAGGAATGTCCTGCAGGATGAGGTGCAATTGTGGGGTATGATTGTGATGCAGGTGCAGCCTGAAGAACTAGTTCACCAAGGTTTCCAGATGCTACTGTTACATACTTTCTTAGTTTAGGAGTCCCTGTGGATGTATTGTAGTCAGCAATGCTCAGCATAAGATTTTTCTTAGTTTTATTATTGGAAAATGGTAAGTTGAGCCACGGGTGTTTTTTTATTGCCCTATTGATTGAAAGTGGAATCTGCTCAGCACTAAGGGTTGCAGTTAGTCAAGACTGTTGATATAGATGCTGGCTATTTCTTATTTTTCTATGGATTTCACATGGCACACCCCACTCTTTTATCCTTTCACTCAAGGTTATGGCTATTAGATGTTAGGGGCACAAGCTATGGATCTGTGATTTCATGTGAGCAACACAGATAATTGGTATATAGCCTGATAGATAGGGCTGTTATTGAGGGGAAGGGATGTCGTCACTGTCTGTGGTTGGCAGACTATCAAGGAGGGCAAGCTTTAAGATTTTATGTTTCAGACATCAGGACAGGAAGTGGATCTGCTAAGGAGTTTTTTGTAAGATGTTTGGACTTCTGATTTAATTGTTGAGCTGGTCCTGAGACAGGCTCATATAGGGGAATAGCTCGATAAGGGGAAGAGGTAGGATATGAGCAGGACTGGAGAGTAGTTGGGGAGTGCTTGGGGGTTGCATTTGTAGAGAATCATTGGCTTCGTTTTCTGCTCTTTTTGTATAACTGTTAGTGTTGAGGTTCCTGAAACACAGGTGGCAATTTATCACTTCTCAGGTGATGATCTTATTCCAAGATGTGTTCAGGTAACCACATTCAGTAGTGGAAGTTGTGTCATCAGGTACAACCATAAGAAGGAGGAAGTAGAAGGTGGCAGAAGTGTACACTGTGCAGAATGGATGAGTTGATGTGGGAAAGGACCTGTGACAGTCGAGGCAGTGTCAGTGTGGAGGCTTTGGTGGAGCCTTAGCCCACTGCAGGTAATATTAATATTATCAGTGTGCAGTAGGAACTAGGCCAAGGTCACTGAACTGATGAGATTTTAGTGGATTTGTTGTAGGATTTGCATGTGGAAGGTAGGGTCCGGTTGCAAGAACTGTTGAGCATCACAAATCAGGATTAAACTATATAAGGCAGAGGGAATGGGACTAGGAGTAAAGTTTAGGAGGTCTGGGAGCCTTGCAGGAGGGAAAAGCTGTAGCTCTTGCAGTTGCTGTTCAGGAATTTTTGTGAAGTAAGAGCAGAGGAGTCTTGTCTGGGTGAGAAGGCCCTGGGTTTGCATTGTGTTCAATCATTTTTGGCAGCGAGTCTTCGTGTTCATCAGGCCTCGTATTCCTTAGTGGTGAAGAAGAACATTTGAAAATGGGTAAATGTAGACATCTTAGAGTTGTGAGATGTGGATGGGACCCAGAGGATCATAGAGGTGTAAGCCATGGGGTCTCATGATTTGATTGTAGCATTAATAGTACTGGGCAAGAGGAAGTAGAGTAGGTTTAGGGTTTTATCATGGTATAAATGGGTGTTGTGTTTTATTTTCCTGATGGCAGTTACCTTGGAATAGATTTGCAAGCAATTTCTGCCCTTGTTGGCATATTTTTTGATGACAAAGGATATTCAGAGATTGAGGGGAGGCAATGCATCGATCTGATATGATCAGCATTTTATGAAGCTCAATGCAGTTGATTAATCACTGAAAAGGGAGAGCAGGCATGCAGATATACACTGGGACAATGATAGCTAGATTAGTGGTATCATCTAAGGTTAGCTTGGATAAAGGCAGCACCAAGATGAGAGTTTGTTGGGCTTTCAGTGTAAGGTGCTCATGACCCATTTGTAGGTTTGCAAATATTTATTCCTGTAGCACCCATGACACACAGTGTGGTTAGCATGGAAGACAGTATGGGAACCAATAGGTAGGTATGGAAAGACAGTTTTCAGGGGCTGAGAAGGTCATTGTCCTTTCAAGAAACAGCTGGTAGAGCAGCCATTATGGTCTCCTGTTAATATGGATGATTTGTTGGTATAGTTGGCACATTACCCAGGAAAGGATGGAGATCAATAGATGGTATGGGGGCTTACAAAGTAATATCAATTAAACTGACAGTGGGGACTTGTAGGGAATCATGTAGTGATCAGCAGTCTGTTGAATGTGAGGGAGACATTGCTCAGGCATTACTGGACAAGACATTGCATGCAAGTAGGGTTTTAGGCCCAATGGCTTTTCTTCCTTTTCTTAACTATAAGATTTTACCCTTAGATTTGGTCCACAAAAACAATCCAGGTGAGTATTACCTGATTAACCATTTTTCTCTTCCATAGGGTCATTCAGTGAAGGACTATGTTTAGAAGGGAGAGGCAAGAATACAATGTGCCTCAATGGATGACAGTATTAGAGTGGTTCATCCTTTTAATATCCTATGGTTAACCAAGTTACACATCCAGTCATCTTTTTAGTAACTTCCCATTCAGGTCAAAGACTAGTTACTGTTAGGAATGTGTTTGAATGGAAATTGTTATTTCATCAAAACCATGCTTATGGGGTGTGTAGTTGTTTGTACACCATTCAAAAAGTTTAAAAGAACTTTTCAGTGGTTGTAACAGAAGCAAGCTCTTGTTTGGAGGGCAGTACATTTTTTGGACAATTCTGTCTTGATCAGGAGAGGGCAAAACAATGCTAAGGAGGGAATTCATTATTTTCTTTATTTGTGCCTTGAGTTGGGGGGGGTGGGGTGCTGTTAGCAAGGATAACCAGGAAGGGACAGCAAATGTGCTAACATTTTGGGTTTGGTAGTGGATACAAGTTCTGGATTTGTTCTACTTTGCCTGCTATTAAGCTAATGAAATTTCATACCAAAATCATTTTTTTGTGTGAGTCAAATGTCAGTGACAGATATTATGGAGGTATTAGGATTGCTAAATTTTACCGGCTAAACAAAAGGGACAGGTAGAAATTCAACAGCAGGTAGTTAACTATCTTACTAAGTTGTGGTAAGCAGCAACATCATCACACGGTTATGGTAAGTAAGTTGATTCAGGAAGATCTGGTTATTTAAATTGAGTTTTAGTACATTTCAATGGTATAGCAATGTGTCAGGATGATTGTGTGCTGTCTTATGACTTATAACTGTACACAGATGCAGCCAGGAGCTTAGACATGCAAGCCTACCTTAAAGGTATGTGGTTTACTGGACTGATGACTAGATAGAGGAGGGGAGGACAGATTTTGCATTTTTTGTAACTGTTGCCATGCTGGGCAGCTATGGTAGGATGGGCAAAAGACATTGTGCAAGAGGGTGGTGAAGTTTCACCCTCATAATGAAGCACTGATGCAAGTGTTGTTGAAAAAAAAGTCATCAAGATTGGAGGTTGTTAATTATTTTATTGATGAAGTTGTCTAATGGTAAAATTTCATTTTCAGCCAAGCATTTTTCAGGTAGGCTGATAGCCTATCCAATTTTAAGTTCCACAGGTTTTGTGTTTTGGTTTCAAAAATGGAAGAAATCGGTCAGCAGTGCCAGAGAAAGTCTTGAGGATTTGCAGTTTGCAGCTTAGTGGTTACTGTATCACTATTTGTATATGGTGACTAGAAACGCATATAGTCCAGCTACAGCAGCTTTTATGTTTGGTAGGAGATTTGCCTTTGTGGGTACCAAATTGGTCAGTGAGGTTAGTGGTGTGGTATGGGGTACATGTAGGAAGTAGGGGAGGCTCTGAGTTTAAGTTGAGTGCATTTTTTGGTTTGAGTGCAATGGCTAAGTTTTCACATTGTTTGGATATTGTGAAGCATTGTCAGACCTTGAAGATGCTGTAGGGCCGGGACAGGTTTAACCGTTTAATGATAGAAGGCTTCCATTAGTGAAGAAGTTGATTGGTTCATCATTGAGAGGTTTGTATGACATCTCAGACACCTATAATTTGTATATGTTTTATGGTCTACTGTAATTTTTTTTTTTTTTTTGTATAAGGGAGCTTTTTAAAACAGTGAGTTGTCAGGGGAATGTTAAATGGTTAATAATAGAAGCTATTCTGATTTGGCTCAACAGATCACAGATGGATCATGTTAGCAAAGGTCAGAAAGTAGTGCTGGAAAAGAATTGTTTGGTTTTGTGCTGTCTAGTGAGGTGGACATTAACTTTGAGGAGTTTGCCTTTGGCTAACTGGTGCTGTTTTTTTTTTTTTATAACAAACCTGTTAATACTCAGCTGTTTGATGTCATTTTAAAGTGAGTATTGGAGCATCAAAGTATTTTGGGTGAAATGTGTTCTGTTCATTCATTTTGCATTGGAAAGTTAGGTGATTTAACATATGATGGTGAGTCAACTGAGGTTATGAAAATTACGGGGCAGATGGGTTTTATTTGAGGGTTATTTTGGTTTGCATGATGGCTCATTTAGCGTTTTTTGTTTTGAAGGGTACAAGAAAGTGGAGATCTTGGGTCTTTCCACTATATTTTGGCCAGCCAGATGAGCAGCAGCTAGACCTGGAGGATCTTATCTCTGCCTTGAACTCTCTCACTGTGATGTGATATGATAAGGATGCAGAGGTAGGCACTGGATTCAGCTTTTTTCAGTAGTAGGAAAATCGGGAAGTTGTTGGATACCCTGCTATCATTGTGGTTAATGGGGGGGGGGTAAATTTTGGGTTTAGTCTAAAGTCTTTTGGCTTTTCCCAGTTAGGGGTCGCCACACTGGTCACTGGTCCACTAATGATTGGCAGTGGATTTTTCCCGTGTCGAGTTGCCAGTGCAGCACCCAACCTTCAAAGAAAGAACACCCACACACCTACCTGCATCTCTTTAATGTTCACTCAGCTATGGAGAGGACATGCAGACTTAGCCCAGAAGGCACTCCAGCCGAGAATCAAACTGGAGAACCTCTTGCTGTGAGGCGACAATGCTAACCACTGGGTTTAGTCCCTGTGCATAAATTAAAGTCATAGATAGTCAACAGTCAGAAATTTATTATTATTACAATACAGATTTCCAGGGGTATTGAATGACTGGTTGTAGAATATTGCAAGGATAATATGGAAAGGGTCAGTCAGAGTGTCAATGTCAGAGGGCGCTAGGAAGTTTAAAATCACACTGTTTCTACAGTAGCTGTTTTCTTGAGTTTTTTTTTTTTTTTATGTATTAGATCATTGGGATTTTGCGGACAAAAATTCAGTTCCACTAGGCCAGTGGTCTGTTTTCAGAGAATATCCAAGGTTGCATTTATACTTCTAAGGGAAATTTGGCCAGGGCATGAGGGAATCACTAACTCAAGCAGATTGGGCCTTGGTTTAACATCTATTCCAAAGAATAAGACACTAGGAGTGCAGAACTCCCCTTATGCTACACAGCAGTGTCACCAATTGATTAAAGTAGAGTGGGAATAGAACCCACAGCTTTGCGTAGCATAAGGGGTGTATGCTACCTGTTGCACCACTGTGGAGTAGGTCATGATTTGTTTAATTTCACTTGTCTTTTTACTGAAGGATATAGTGTTTTTATTTAAGGAGTTGTTGGACCCTACGTAAATGGGGCAAATTGACTATGCTGGTAGTTCAGTCAAGAAAGCTAAGGGAGGAACATGCTGGCAATTAAGCTGCCTAGTGGGAGATTTCTGGGCTGATTTCTGTAATGAGGGAAGCCCTCTGTTTTTCCTGGGTCAGTTTGTTTTAACTGTTATGAGTGAGTGGTGATGTATGCTGCCCCTGGTTGCTGTAGGAATGTGGACAGTCAGAGGGAGTGATAGCTAATCCTGCTTTAGACAGTTTTCTAGGGGTGAGCAATCCGTGAACGCTGACTGCCATGCTTATAGTGTATGTTGACGTACTTATATTGTCATACGTATTACAACTGCTATGTTATTGTAATTGTTATGATTTTTATTATATATTTTCTTTAGTATGTTTAACAGTATTGGTTGTGGAAAAAAAACATAGCTGCACATCATATTGGTGTGGCTGTTTTGTTTGAAGTGCAGGGGTGCATGGACAAAATGTATTCATAAAACATTCATGGAATTCAGTTTAGGCTTTCAAAATTGTTGACTATGTATGTTTATTAAGTAAATATACTGCACTGAGGGTTTTTCATGGAAAATTGGTTAAACTGAATTTGATAAAAACTTTCAAACTGTTTATACATCAGCAGAAGCTTTTTTCCTTTCTTTTTTCCCCTATGGAGCATACCTTTATGCGACACATTAAAACTGCCAGCTAAATGTTTGCAGTGTGATTTTTTTTTTTTACCTCTATATTCGTATTGCAGTCTATTTAGGATTCTACACCTTAAATCAGATGACATGTAAACATCCTGTGCCAGATGTGATCAACATGTACATCAAAACTTCAAAGGCTTTGTTAACGTTCACACTGTGTCTCTTCATTTATTGTAAATCACTACACCTCCTAATTAACATCTCTGAGCCTAACAATAAATAACTCCATTACCAGAGCCATTTAGACAGAAGTAAACATTGCTTCTCATGTACACTACAATACTCATTTAATTATATCAAAGACAACCAGAAACACTTTGATTCCTACCACTTACAAGTGCCTTACTGGGCGTGCAGTACAGATCACAACACTGGTATGTCAGAAATAGTGGAAAAAAATTGTTACAGGAGTAATAAGCTTAAGGGGAATGCAACCATGTTTAAGTGAAATCAGGCTCATATCTATAAAAATAACAAAAATATTAACCGTAATTGCAGGTCTTCAGCCTTGCCACATGCTAAAGCCTTGGGCAGTTGGCAAATGGAAGACACAAGCAAGCATGAAATATATGCTAGTTTGTTTTTTTCCACCACAATGCACACAACAGACAGCAAAATTTCCCCCAAAATAATTAATCTTGTCATGCCACATTATTTATGGTTTCTTACGGTCCTTTTCCTGTAATGTTGCTTCCAAAGTGGCCCATTGACTTGATATCTTTCTTTGTGGTTTACAGCATGAATAATAGTGATCCATGCTTGCATTTGTGATGCTTGAATTTCAGCCATTAGCCATTTTCTTAGAAATTAAGTTTGGTTACAAATGATCCCATGCCATCCTACCAGGAGATATCTCAGGCGGCCCAATTTGAAATCAGTCTTGACATCTGTATCTTGCTTAGCGTTTTTTTTTTCTTCATTTTTTTTTAATATGACATTTTAATTAAATATAAGCCTTTGAATAGCTTATCAACTGCAATAAGCTCAGATCATCTATGACCTTGAACAATCTTACACTGATGAGTGGATATTTGTTTGATTTAGCATGTTTAGTCAATAGCCTCAACAAAAATATGCCTCAGCAGGCCTGCCCTTAATGATTTCACAGGCTCTTAAGCTACCATGTGCGTTTTATTGCAGTTAGTCCACTATACCAAACTGAAGTGCAACCATCTGTTTAATTGAATGCTATGATTAGAACAAACATATTACAGATTCTTATATTTGCGGGTTTTAACTGCACTTTAAGCCATCAGTATAACAGTTGAGTTGCCTACCGATTTGGTAAGGTAAACCTATTTGACAATTTCAAACTTTGCAAGATGGATATATATCTGTGCACATTAGTATTATTTATTCTTCAGTTCTGAGCTTTTGTTTGCTATAAAAGTGTATTTTTAAAAATCTGTGGTAATGCACAATAGAAGTAGAGCTTCCCAGTATTCAGAGCTCAGTAGAAGTATAATTTACATATTACTGCGGTAGCTTTGTCGCCTCAAAGTAAGACATTGTCCTGTTCAATTCTACTCAGCTAAAGCGTCTTCTGTGTGGAAACATGCGTGAATGGGCGTACCTTCGTTGAAGGCTGGACATCAGGGCTGGCAACTCGGTATGTAAAGATCTACTGCCAATCATTAGCGGACCGGAGTACCGCTGTGGCAACCCCTAACCGGGAAAAGCCGAAAGATGCAACAACAACAACTGCACTATTTCTAAATGTTTGCCTTACTTAAATGCAAAACTCAAACGCAATGCATGCCATCTTGTATGGATACACATTCTGTTTAGTGTAAATTCCATTTACAGTGCATGGTCACATTCCGGAAGAATCTATGAGCAGTCTGCGACTTTTTATGTAATGCTTTTTTCAGTAGCACTGGTTGTCGTAGCTTGTCAACATGAACATAAAATGTGTCATTTAAAGCAAATCTATTTCTAGGGAATTTGTTGCAATACTGGTAGAAATAAAGAACTATACTAATTTTTATACACACCAAAGTTTGAAAAATGTAATATCTCTAAGTTTGTGAATGTTTATTTTAGATAATTAGCTATATTTGAGAAGGGAGGAATGAAGGAAGGTGAAAGTCTGAGCTAAAGTTCTCTGTACACCAGTTTTTGAAAGAGGCATAGGTTACCGTAAAGTTACGAAGAAAGGATCTAGCTAATGGCAGCATGTCCATACCTTTGTGGGCAAGATTTGGAAACAAGATTTAGGCAGCTTGCCTCTCCCAGTGTGTTCTGGTATTGGTCAGGGCTGCTAAGGCTTCTCATTCAATGGCATCATTTAACATTCATGCTAATTGCTATCAAAGTGTCCCAGAAGCTCCAGTGTGGGGACACTTGGCACTTAAGATGTCAATGAGTCAATTGCATGAACAGAATAGATATATAAATATATTATTACTTTCAATGATTTAACCCAGATTGGATCATGTTTTGATTTTTTCACCCTTTAATCTTCGGAGGGAGAAGTACAGACTGATAGGTAAGGAGCAAATATAATGTACCTTCCATTACAGCATGCAGACTTGGGCAAAACAATACATTTGTAATGTAGTACTATGGAGGTGGGACAAAACTCTCAACTGTGCATAATGTTGCAGAATTTCCCTGATTTTGCCTCATATTTGCCTTGTCCATCATAAAATGTTTGATTCTCTGCTAAACCAATAAGGGTTACAGTCAGACAATAATGCCAGTCATCACAGTTTTTATATTTCTTATTTTTCAGAAAATACATATTAATGCAAACCCTGCTGCTCAATTAACCTTTTAAGTGAATCAAAGTCATACTTAAAAATTTATCCTGATTTTAGGCCTTTTCCCGTCCATTACTTTTGGCTTTGACTAGAATTCTCGAGTAAAGAACTGGAGAGGTACGAGGTGGGGATACCTTTTTGAAGGCTTTTCGTTAATAAAAAGCAGTTATCCGCGGTTGAGGTTATCCGCAGTTAAGGTTATCCGCGGTTAAGGTTATCCGCGGTTAAGGTTATCCCCATTCTTATCTTCTTTTTTATACAGTTTGCGGCTTTTGATAGTTTCACCACTTTAGGAAAGAAGGTTGGGGATAGGGGGCAACTTTACTAGATACCTTTATATAGACCGATAGACAGTGAGAGAATACTCCCTAATAACACCCTCCGCAACAGGAAAGAGTACAGTGTGCCTAATGCTCTGATACATTTTTTCTAGTCAGTGTGTTACAAAAATAGTCCCATCCCACTGAAATGAACATTTTTCAAAGTCTACCTGGAAAACCACTGCCACCCTTGCATCTTTGCTTTTCTTCTGCATTCGTGTAACCGGTAGTCAAGTGTTATCTGTACTAGTCCTTCCATTCACAAAGTTCACCTGGGCTAGGTGAGTAAGCTTAGGCATGTAGGGCTGCAGATGAATGGTCGGCATTTTTATATATGACTTTGCTTCCATATTAATCAGGGATATTGATCTGTAGTTCTACACTGGGGTGGCACCACTGATCTTGATTCTTGCACTAAAGAAGGCATATGTTGCTCCAAGGTACATCCAAACCAGCTCACTTAGACGTGCCTGGGCAATGGGTGATTTTAACAATTTAAGACGAGTATTCTTGGAATCAAGATGAGAGCGGCATTTAGCCAAGGCATACTATAGAAAGTATGGTAAGGTGTGGAAGGCGGTATGGTGTGGGTAGTGGATGGAGTAAGATAGATAAAATAATGTAATGAGTTAGTAAATTCATACATGGAGGTAATGAGGAAGTTGTGGAACTCTACCGCTTGTCCATAAATAAACCAACCAAAACATAATCAAGTGCAGTAATTTCCTCTGACAAAGGGCCCAGATGGTTATTCCCTTTAACTTGGTGGGTTCATTAAACTTATGCTTTCAGTCGTTTATATTCCTATGCCATCTTTACTTTCCCTAACTCAATCAAACCTAAGTGATATTGTAAACACTGCAAAATACAACAGGTTCATCTTGTTTGGAGATCTTAACCTTGATTGGAAGGGTCTGCTAAAAAAATCAACTTAATAGGATAATAATCTACCACCAGTTAACACAGATTATTTTGGAAGGGACCAGAACCAAAATAAGCACCAATACAAGCTCATTATTAGACATTTTTATTATTAATATACTAAAATCCACAAATTAAAGCGCTCCCTTGCTGTTTAATTGACCACTGCTCCATATTGTCTACTTGGATATTCAAATATCCCAAAACTAAGCCTAAAAAGAGCTATGCTAAATACTCTGATTGAATTAACTCCATTGCAAATTAATCAACTAGATTGATCTGTCTATTAGTGCATTGACCGTACAACTGATTTACTGGCATTTTACAACATACTACACCTCATTCAGGATATACTGTTTCCCCATTAAGGCAGTAAGGGCACAGGGCAGATATTCCCCATGACTCATCACAGATTTCAGAAAATCTATGAAGTGCAGAGATTCTGCCTGGGCAGAATGGATACAGGAAGCCTCTTCCATGCCTTAGAAAGACACCAATGCCTTAAAAAAAAGAAACCAGATTAGAAGTTCTCAAGGTTAAAACAGAGTACACCAGGAACCTACTAACTTCTTACTTAGTTAGGACAGCTAAATCATTTCTGGAAAGCAATAAAAAAAACTTAGCATCACAACGATCTTCCCACAAATGAATTCCAGCGGCTTCACAAACTCTGACTTCCTGGCTGATATTAAACAAAATATTTGTCATCCTTCAACACCAAATGCTACACTTTTTCTAAACTCTGATCCTCCTCAACAAGATTTCCTTCTTCTTAAGATTGTTGACTTCCCTCCCTTCAACTTGTGGAGTTCAAACAGGTCAGAAATTCAAGAAATGTTACAGAAACAGGATAGGAATTATAACCCAGACCTACACCCTCTTTATCCAAAAGTCCTCAGTATAGTAAGTCACATTCTGTACAAGCCTCAATAATTACCAAAATAATTACTCACAGTTTTAAGCATAATGTCATTATAACACTTACAATATGATCAGCTCTATTATAACCATGATGTTATAGAAAATGGTCTATTAGCAGAAACTGGAATACCTAAAAAATATGGTGGTATACTTTCAAAAGCCCAAAATTCCCCTACATTTATTAAATGTATCAAATGTATATTATTAAATGTATCCCACCTAAATTTCAGTATGCTAACTGCCGTATGTGCTCTAGGTGACCAAATTGTCAATATCATGGAACAGGGTACAGTAACAGGTTCAATATTCCATGATCTTGAATGAGCCTTTGAAACAGTGGACTGTGATTTACTGCTAAACAAGCTTTCTGACATTGACATCTCTAGTGAAATAGTTCAGTGGTTCAAGAACTATCTAGAAAATTGATCTTTCCACAATTCTGGGTCATATGATCTTTAGCTAATGGGTACCACTCATCAAGGTGTCCCCCTGAGCTCTGTGGTAGAACCACTGCTTTTCTGTCTGTGTATGAACTATCTAACATCGGACCTTCCCCATACAAACTATGCAGATCATATTGTACTGCTTAGAGCAAATGCGAAAGCTAACATTCTTGATATTGAGTTTCAGAAGGACTTTGCATATTTTTAGAACTGGCTACTCAGCAATAAGTTGAGCATCAGGAGTATCAAAACTACAGTTATGTTATTTGGTCCACAGAGGAAATTCAGCAGCATATACAATTTTTATATTACTGACTCGCAAAACTTTCCTCAACCTGTCACTTCATACCTGAAATACCTAGGAATCACTAAAATCTTTCCTGTCACATGCATGCAAATGTTCAGGTGACCAGGGTACTGAAACAACTCAGGGCTGCCTACAAACTTGAAGTTCCCTGAAGACTGCATTGCCATTTATATTCTTTTAGCGAGACTTAAATTATCTGATGTTATAAATTAGTCTTCCTGTTATAACACCACTTTCTGCTTAAAGCAGTGCAATGCTGCAAACTACTGACAATTAGACTTTAAGATTTATCAACTAGGCTAAAGACTCGAGAACTTCACTGCATAACGGTAAACAATAACAGTTTGTTCCCTGTCTCTGCTATAGCTTCATCAGTAGCAAATACATTACCATACAAGCTGCTCAAAGGTTAGGCTGATTGCAATTTAGAGAACAATTTTTTTTCTTTGGAGAAGCAATTATGGCATACTGCTACACAGGCAGCCCATAACTCTTTCAACCTGTGGAAAAACTTTCTCTAAATTAGTACTAGCTTTGTGAAATGATATACCTGATGGGATTAGGTTTAAAGACAAACTTTTGCCCTTCAAAAGAGCTCTAAGAGATGATCTATTTTTTTAAAGTAAATTCTACAAGGATGCACATTATCTTATAAATAACAACCCTGTCTAAGATGCAGGTATAGCTATGAAAATCTCTAATATAAAGATTTAGTGCTTTCATTTTAACAATATCAAAGACTGAAGTCTTTGTTATTGTTAAGACAAACGTGCCAGATCTTTATATTACATTTCTTCTGAGTTTTATTTTACAAGTATGGTTGCCTGTTTCTTAGTTTTGGATTTACACAGCTTGGGTAATGATGACACTTGTTTTTTGTTAGAATGCAGCTATGAATGGTAGCTGCTTATTTGATGAGCATATGCATACTGCTATCTGGTTTATCTTATGCAAACTAACGGCTGCATGGAAGCATTTCTCCCCTGTACACAGCAGTACATCTGATTTCTGTTTCATTATGTCCAGTGATAACGTGTACACATGATAAGTGTTTGGTTTTGTTAGATATACTTCAGATACACATATCTTTACAGCTGTCCACACCCTTAAAGCTGTGTACAGGTTGTAAACCATTTCATAATACATTGCACTATTTTATTATAAGGTTGTTCTACATCTTGAATAATGATAGAAAATATTGCATTATGAATTAACTAATATTATAAATTAGTTTCTGTGTTAAGTTGTTTAATATTTGGTTGTTTTACATTTGTGTTGCTGTATTTCTGTACATTTATTGGATGTATATCATTGTTTCTTTTGTGTCGCTGTATTTCTGTACATTTATTGGATGTATATCATTGTTTCTTTTGTGTCGCTGTATTTCTGTACATTTATTGGATGTATATTATTTATTTATTTATTTATTTATTTATTTTATTTTACATTTGTTATATCATTGTTTCTTTTGTTTTGCTGATACTATGTATTGCCCTGCCTATATGGACCAAGTCAGGCCTAAAAAGAGTCCTTCAACCAGACCGCCCACCTGGTTAGCAAAGAAAAATAACTAAATAAATAAATGCATACATACAAATACATAATAGGTATAACAAATTGATTTTGGGGACATGGATGAGGAGACTTTTAGCATTTTTAGGGTATGTAATTACAGTGCATTCATGAATGTTTGTGTAAGTTAACAGTTGTAGTAAAAGGCTTTCATGGAGAACATAGGAAATACATAGTAACTGGACCATGTGAACATTTATGCCTAGCTAGTACTAACTCTTTGACCTTACCTCACTTTTTTAAGGGCAGATAGACCAGTCATGTCAGGGGTGAAGTTGTGAATACCCACCCAATGTTCTGATTCCTTCTTAAAGGAAGACAGTGTGCCACACTACTTGAGCTGAAGTGGAAGTTTTTTCCAGAGAAAGGGTAGTCATCACATAACAAATTTGGCTCTTCACCATGACTGTTTTACATGCTGAAGCAAGTTCAGATCTCTATTCCTAGTGTCTATTGTACTGCTTGATGTGTGAAGATATAAAAGGCCTTGGACTACCAGATCTCTAATGACCCAAAATGCAAGGCACAGATCTCCCCTAAGGAGAGTATATGACACTGAATAGAGGGGCAGAGTCTCTGGCTGCTCTGGCAGATCAATTCATTTTGGTCAGTGATTTTTTTTTTTTTTTTGTTAGGAACCTCTGGGTTCCTCTCCAACTGACTAATATGTGAAGGAAGATACACCCCAAAGGGGGCATCGTGTTCTACAACAGGTTTGATATATAAGGAATATGGAAGCGTAAGGACTTCTTTGAATCTGGAATAGATACCCTTTGCAATCAGCTGTGCCAGATAAAAGGATTTTCTAACCACTGTTACAACATGATGATCAAAAGAGAGAGAGAGAGACAGAGAGATTTATTTACCAATGTAACAAAGTCAAGAGATTTATTTACCCATGTTCCAAAGTCAAGAGATTTATTTACCCATGTTACAAAGTATCTCACAACATTTTCATTTTAGAGTAGGGTGTTGTCTATGCTCCAAGCTAGCTTGAGGGATTATTTGTCAAATGCAACACTATTTCACTTTTTAGCATTTTGTTTTTGCCCATTTTCTCTGCACCAATTATCAATGTGTAAGTTGCAGCTTCTACATATCAGAAAGGGATTTGAGTAATGCCACCCAGTTTGTAATAATCTAGAAACTGTTAATCAGAGATCCTGTTTTATCATTTGGAGTTCAGAGAAATACATACTGAATATCAGAGGACATAATACAGGTACCTGAATGACCCCACTAGTTTTCTTCATGCTCTACCTGTGGATGCACTCCCACCCTCGCTGTGTGGGTTCTGTCTTTCGGCCGAGCCACCCATGTAAAGTGGTATTACAGCTGTTATGTGCCATACCTCAGGATCAAAGGCAGTGGTTAAGCTCAAGTTGAAAACCTACAAGAGTGGATCTACAAACTGGGTATGTTATTAGGTTGGTTTACTATTGAACTACTGAAACAGATGCTGTCGAGTGATCACGTCATCAAAAAAAAAAAAACCATTGGATAGGCAACAATAATGAAACCGGTAATGTCGACCCATCCCATTTGACAAAGTCTACATTACCCAGTGTACCTTGCCTTCCAGTCACTCCCGAGTAATGCTTTGCAGGGGGCAAGTCCACCTGCACCCCCACACCCTCTGCTAATTATATATACAAACTCTGAGATCACACTACTGTAAGGAAATGGGTACATTTAACAATCCTCACTGTCCCAAGATCTCCAGATAGAATGTCAACCTCACAACATTGAATGCCTACTAGCAATCACTGTTGTGGAGCCAACCATTTTCGTATTGACCTTCATTGAACTGGAAATTAGCCTTTCGACCATTCCCAGTTCTCATGAATGCCGTCCAATACTTCAATAGTAAACCTATTAGGTCTCATTGAGGATGTACTCTTTATTTCAAAAGTAGCTTTAATAAGTGTAATGATACTGGATTTAAGAACCTTTGGAATGTATGAGTTTTGTATAGTTGCCTATGAGGTGAAATTTGCCCTAGATTTGTTAGCTAATATATTTTCAATATCTAATAAATCCCTGCAGGTGGTGCCATTTTGAATAATGCAGATAATGTTGGGTGCTATTTCTTAATTTCCTGATTTATGTAAAGAACAATTTTAATCATCCTTAGCTTTTGATTTTCTTCCATGTTCATATGTGTTTGTCTTCCTGATGGCATCCTTTCAGTACTTTAAATCATTTTTTGATGTTGACCTTGATTTGTTGGTTTTTAGTAGTGATTTGTATTTTAAAAAATTTTTCTTCATCAGGAGCTTTCCTGAAGAAGGGGTAGAATTCTGACCTGCAAGGATGTCTGCAGGAGTGCTTAAGACTCTATTGCCAAGGGAAGTATAGGTGGTCCTTGTGACTACTTGCAGGGGTTTTTACAGTATATCTCCAGAAGTACAGCAGGTGGTAGTTTAGTTAGAGGAGGGTAAGAGGGGAGGGGTAAAATAGAGGCATAAATAGCAGCTTGGAATGTGGGTGGAATTAATGCCCTCAGAAAAAAAAGAGAAGGCATTGTTTAAATTGCTAAAAATTAGCTTAGATATAGTGTTTTTGTAGGAACAGAAACTAAGAAGGAACAAGTTGGGACAGATGCAAAAGACACTTCAAATGGATGAAGTATGACTGTGCAAAAGAGGGGCAAGTGGAGTATGCATTTTTTCCCATGGCTAGATTTCTTAGAAAATGTCAGAAGATCCTCAACAGAGGGGTTGAAGAGATTAATCTTGTAGACATTTAGAGAGTGAGATGAAATAAGCAAGTAGAATTGCTTTTTTACTGAATTAAGTATTGGAAGAGGTTTGGGAGGTGTACATTTTAGAAAGAAGCCTTTCAAGCCAAACTGTGATAATTATGATATGGAGCTGGGGAACAGAAAGAGAGCAGAGATGTTAATGGAATCCTTATAAATGGACAAAGAATAAGCAGGCAACATGGTTATAAGTGATGGTCTGGCACTTGTTAGAGGAAAACACTAATAAATGGTGCAGCATACTGTGGAAGCCTTGATCTTGTTTGAAGGTGGAATACAGAGAGAGAGAGGGAGAGAGAGAGAGAGAGAGAAGTTAATGTGAGAAGCAGACAGGCATAATAGGAACAAGGCGGGAAGGGGGACGGGTTAAGGGATGATACAGAGTTTCCAACAAGACAGAAAGATGAGCGAGTTAGACAAGAAGGCAGTATTTAGAAATGTAAGGGTTATATCTGTCTCAGTTGGAGGTGGGGTAGACTTAGGAAATAAAGGAGCGTTTTGGTGGACAAGAGGAGAAATGGATCTGCAAGTTCTGGTCAAGAAATTAAAAGGTCAGTTGAAGAAGGGTTAGGTAGAGGTTTTCTAGTATGATGGAAGGGATAGTTATGTAAAGAGTAAGGAAATAAGGAAAATGAATAAATAAGTGAAAACAGACATCCACCAAGGCTGAGTGTAGAATCCAATTTAATTAAGAAATTAAAACTGGTAAGCGCTTTCGTGGCAGACCATAACACAAAAATAAAATCTCAAAAGCACCCCAAAATTATATGCTCCATAAATAGTTTAATAAGCCAAAACAGTCCTGAACTTCCACAACCTATACTCCACACTTTTACCAGTTTTTATTTCTTAATTAAATTGGATTCTACACTTAGCCTTGGTGGACGTCTGTTTTTACTTATCTATATATTTTTGGACTTTCTCCCTGTCCTTTTGCACTCTTGGATTCCTCTAAATAAGGACAATTCTTCAAAGTTTTTCTTCTTGGAATTAGTTGAAACAGGTTATTAAGTAAGCACAATTTGTGGGGTGTTGCAAACACAGTAAAACAAGGTGCAGAGTAGACCTGTAGGAGTCATTTTAGCAGATATTTTGCATAAGAAAAGGGTAAAGCAGTAAGCCCATTATTTCCACACTGATTTTCTATTAGCCATTATGGTTATAACTAGTATAAAGGATTTGTACTGACATTTAGTAAGATCATGTGGGCGGGAGGGTTCTACAATTCCACGAGAGAGAGAGAGAGAGAGATAAACACAGCACTACCAATAAAGATAAAGCAAATACAGAAAACCCTGCCAGTTTTCATCTTATTCATTTATGGAATGTTGATAGACAAAATTGCTATGTTTTTGCAGCAAGGTTACTGATCCAGAAAGAGGTAGTTTTAGTGAAGAATAAGTTGTCTGTGTATCACTGGTTTTCTCAGCATTAGTGAAGAATTAAAGTAGAGGAAACCTGGGGATGGAACTGATGGACATCCAAAAGGCCTTTGATGCCATTACTAAAGTGCAGTTAGCAAGAAGAGACTGCCTTTTCTGGATATTTGCTGTATTGAATGAGGAGCCTAAGATACAAACATCAGGTTTATGTTATCAAACCAACAAATATCTCGTTATTATGTTTGCAAAACAGTAGGGGTTGAAAGAACTCGGGATGCTACTTTCAAAGGAGGGCAGGAAGTTATTCAGGAATAAAGATAAATCTAAAAATGTTAAAATTAGGAAAACATGGTTGCAATATTCAAAAGAAGCATGGAGAATGTTGGAGAAGTGGTGCCATATGTTAGTACTTTAGAATCTATTGATGAATATTCTACCAGTGGCTATTATTTACTGAAGCATACAGGAAAGGGTCATCAGAATAGTTGCATCAGTGAGAATCAGAGGATATTTGAATAATTTGTCTAGTACCGAAGAAAAGATTTGGATTGGGAACAGTAGATCAAGATTATGCATCGCATAAGGATGGGAGCCCCAGATTCTAGAATGTTTGTAGCTACGACAAACTCAAGGAGCTAGAGGGTTTTAGTCAGAAAACTTAAGGTGGGCTCAATATAAAGTAAGAAGGCTACAGACAGAAAAGATAAAAACAGTAGATAAGAATGCTGTGTTTGATAAAATGAGTTTGTATAGGTTGGGGGTCTATATCCCTTGAGCGAATACACTAATGATCGAATCGCTATTTATTGCACTCAGTTTATGGAAACTTCAATTCAGCGAATGATTGTTTAAGCAAATTCTTTCACAGGGAAAGGAAGAAGTTGGCCATCATTTTGAATTGGCCCTTTTCCCCACTGTAGTGTGATCTTAGAGTTAGTATATTTAGTTAGGGGCGTGGGGGGCACAGCCTTCCAAACTGGGGGTTGTGGGGGCAAAGGCCCCCCCTTTGCTGACTTTTAAATTGTATGCTTTTTTAATGGTTGCTAGATGGCCCACTTGTTTCTTTCCCTTGGATAAATTGTGCTTAAATGATCATTCATTGAATTGAGGTTTCAATTAATGGAGTATGATAAATAGCGATTCGATCATTTGTGTATTCGCTCAAGTGATATACACCGGTTAGAGGTTAGAGAATTTATAAGTGTTCAGCAACTTTTGTATGACTGGTGAAAAAAAGACTTGTATCTAGATGTGCTTCATCCTAAAGGGATTAAAAACCAGATATTTTCTATATTGTTATCTAGCAATACAGACTGAAAGGAGATGACTGAGTCTATACAGCAATCACTGCTAGGTGAAGCAAAATTTGTAAAGAGCATCAGGGAGGTGAAGAAGGAGTGGGCAAAGCCTTTTAAAATTTGAAGAGAGTTTGAATGAGAAGGAGAACGTTATATTTGGTAGAACATATTAATTAAGGATTTGTGAATCTAGTAAAAGTTTTGGGTCTACATTAAAAAGTTGAACGTTTACTTACCCGAACACCTAAACGCCAGCCCGTCTTCATCGAACCGCGAAAATATCTATCGTCCAGAAGCACGAAATCTGAAACATCGATTCGTCATGGTTGTCCCTTCTGCGGTATAGCTCCGTAAGGTAATTATGCGATAGTTTTGGGTCTTAGGGTTAGGGTGCAGGTTAAGGTAAATGCATAGATGGTAATGTATGTTAGATTTAGTGTAGAGCTTTATTAAGTGTATGTGTGTGGATTATTAAGTTTGTTTGGGTATAGCTTTTTAAGGTAAGTGTGCAATAGTTACTGACCTTAGGGTTAGGGTGCGGGTTAAGTTAAGTGCATACTTGGTGGTATATGAAAGATTTAGTGTAGGGTTTAGTTTAGGGTTAAAAGTAGGGTTTTGGTTATTGTATGCATGTGGTTTATTTAGTTTGTTTGTGTAGGTAGTATGTAGTGGGCGGTGGGATGGGACAACTATGACATTACGAGTTTTTGAATTTCGCGGTTTAGTGCGTTCGGTGTATTTGCGGTTCGCGGAATATGTGTCGGAATTTAGGTGTCCGGGTAAGTAAACATTTGAGATTTTGATATAGACCCAAAGTTTCAATAGGCTAAGATGTAAATGGGCAAATGAAGATATTAGGTTTGGCCAAGATAAAGTGTGTAAAGACAACAGGTTAAATACATTGAAAATTATAGGACCCTCTGTGTATGACCTGCAGAAATGGTTGATTCACAGATGGTACAGAATCCCTTAAAGGGTATTGTAGGATAATTGGTGTTGTTGGTGTCATGGGGAAATTCTGTGTGTATAGTAAACATATATTGTTGCAATGTAAATGTGTTACTGGCGTGTGTAATTCCCTGTTGATCCCTTAGACAAATATGCATGGAATACTGCCTGAAAATAACTGGATGCCTTAATGACTGGAGTAAATGTAGAAGAGAAACTTTGGAACAGGAGTCTTAGGGTGGAGGTGCAGATATTAGCTGGGATGGCTAAAATGAAAATAGAGCAAACCTGCAGGACAATGAAGATATTACAGTTAGATAGACAGAAGAGGAGCAGGAGGTTAGTGAGAAGATTAATTAGAAATGTAAAAGGAGAATATTGGGGTATGTCAGTGGGAAAGACTGGAAATATAGTTTCAGGATGAAGCAATAAGTGGTACAGGGTGCCAGAGTTGATACGTATAGGAAGAGTAGTTGATATTACATAAAGCTGAGAAAGTAAAATATTGGTTCTTCAGGATAAGAGTTATAAATGCAAAGTTCTAATCCAATAAAGTGTATAAAAAAGTGAAACTTTCAAGGTTAAGATGATTGGCTGCAAATCAGAAGGATGTCATTTTTATGACTGCAGACTGCATTGAGTAAAGGCTAGCATAATGCAGTAGGAAAATCTTCAAGGTACACCACCACAAGCTTGCAGTGTGTCAACAGCAATAAAAACACTCTTTATTTGAAAAAAAAAAACAATAAAAGTGTTAAAAACACATGAAATTCCCAGCTGAGATAAGCGCTTTCAGCTTCTTAAGCCTTCATCAGATCAAAAATAACAAGTGCTGGGTAAAATCATATACATTGTGTTGCAGCCAATCCAGTGGCTTAAAAATGCTTTTTATCCTATCAGCAGGCATCTCTTAACTCTTAGTCCTTGGTAAGAAACAAACTTTGCACAGGATCTAACTTCCAATCAAAATCCTTTGCTGCTCCAGCGTCCTCAATCAGGTACGTATACCGTCTGTTCTTTACATCTCTGCACTCTGAGAAGGTTAAAACCCTATAGTGTGTAAGTACCAATCAAATTCTTTAAGTATTGTTTCCTTCCAATCACTGGCACAGCCTATTAGAGTACTGTTACCAAGCCTTCAGCGAATCTTGTAAACACTGCCATTTCTTCATTGTTCATAAGAACTTTTCCATTACTAACCTGGTGTAAAATGCAGACAATGTTAACCTAATGAACTGCTTTTACCATTTTTTTAAGTTAGTTTTAATATTTTTATTTTTATTATTCCTGTTCATCTATGCTTCCTTTATAAAAAAAAAAAAAAAAAAAAAAATGAAAAGGCCCCCATAAAGCAAAATTTACTCGTTGCTTCATACAAGGAACAAAAAAAAAGCCGTACAAAAATTCTCAGCCTGGTTTTCTGCATATAATCTTTTGTTTCAACAGAATGTTGGTAGAAAAAAAAATGAATAAGAACACACTTTGGGTAACTCCTATTATATCTCCCAAGTTTATCATGTACACCAATAGGCAAGTAAGGCCATTACAAGGACTGTCCTTATGATAATTATAAGTTTATCTTGCCTTTGCAGGATGAAACTATCATCTTTTATTATATATCTTTATTGTTTAATGTTACCAAGTGCAATCCAGAGGATGTAACTAATAGAAACACAACCCTTCGGACACCAAAAGTTCCAGATATATCCTGGTAATGAGATGCTACTCAGTTCCACCCCTCAGAGTATGAGGGCAGAATCCCTCAGCATAATGCATGGTAGTGTTTTTTCTTTGATTTTTTTCTAGACACAAGTTCAAAGTTAAAACAGAGCAAGGGCAGTACAACTTCATCCAGAAATATGGAGTCAGAAGAGGGAGCTCTACACCATATGCAAATGATATTGAAATAAAAGACGGGAATTATGGGTAATTAATTATTTTGTTTTTACAGTGTGTGAATTGCTACTGTTTCCTGTGTGCACCCCATAAATAGATACATATGAGTATTAGGAAAGGAAGAGTTTTGGTGATCTATGGAGAAAAATGTATGTTACTTAAGCAATAACCCACACCTGGGTGTGGGTAATGCTGGATTTACCCACAGTTCATGTGGTTTGGTCACAAGGGTGAAGCCCGAGTGGCCAAACAAAGACAACCATGGGTAAATCCAGCATTACCCACACTCAGAAGTGGGTTATTGCTATTATACAATGACATTATTTAAGAAAAAAAATACTTACTTTTCTTAAATAATGGCATTGTATAATGCCTCCTTGCTGCCCTTCCGCAGCTGTCCAGTATTCTGTGGCAGTTCTGATGTACTGCGCATGTGTATGGTTACGCAGTACATCAGAACAGTGTGTGGAAGCAACTGAGAAAGGAAGATCTCCGTTGCTTTTAAAAACGTGTCTCGCTATGTTAAAAGAGTCTAACATAGCGTGATAGCTTTAAAAAAAGCAACGGAGAAGGGAAGATCTCCGCTGCTTTTTTTTAAGATATCTCGCTATGTTAAACTCATATAACATAGTGAGATAACAGCAACGGAGCTCTTCCGTTCTCTGTTGCTGTCCAAAAAAAAAAGACTTATACAAAAAGTCCGGGCGACAGGACCTTTTTCCATTAGTATAAGTCTGATTTACAATGTGCATGCTGACCAGTGTGCATGTTTTGGAATATTAATGGGGGGTTGTATAATATGCAATAATAATACAATGGCTATGGCATATAGTCATAGCAGAATGGGGCATGAAGTTGTTCTCTCTTGATATATATATTTCTCTGGTTGCATATCTTTTCTAAAATGTTTACTAAAATGGGTTTTAGAAAAAAAACACAGTTGTACATTGTTACAATCAGTGAAAAAAAAAAAAATATATATATATATATATATATATATATATATATATGGGTCTACTGCTTTTGGTTGAATAACATTTGATCAAAAATGATTTCAGGCAGCCGACTTCACTGAAAGCTCATTTGATTGAAAGCTCACTTGGTCGAATTCCATTTGGTCAAAAATGGAATATAGCCCCTGCCCCACTGCAGTGTGACCCTAGTTAGGGGGGTGTAGCCCCCCACATTTTGCAACTAGTTTTTACTGACGTTATATGTTTCAGTGTATTTTTAATGGATACACATGTATATAATAGTGTATACACTGCAATTATGTGGGGGGGGCTACACCCCCCCACCCACCCAATGTGGAGGGCTTCCCACCCCCTACTATATGTATATATATATATATATATATATATATATATATATATATATATATATATATATGTTATTTTACCTAATTGTTGACTGGGGAAAACAAATTGTCCCTTTTCAGGGGTGACCCAAGAACAGTGACTGTTTAAGTGACTTGCTCATATAGTAGGCATATGAAGATAGAAGGAAATGGATGCTCTGCCACGGCAGATGATGCAGATGATAAACAACGTATCACTCTCATTCTCTGTGCTAACTATCAATGACTGTGCTAACTGCCAGATATATATATATATATATATATAAAGAGTATCTTTTGAAGCTGTCAACTTAGGTTTCTAGGAATTAAAAACTGTCCACTACAAAGTTCTTGCAGGTTTTAGAAAATGGTTGTGTTTACAATGATGGTTATTTCTACTTTTACTTGGGCAGGACAATTCATAGTTCATTCTTACTTTTCCTGAATGCTTCCTTCCCCAGCATTGCTCAGTAGAAGAATTTTGACAATTACTGCCCATCTTATTGTTTTATTCACTTCGAATAATGACTTAACATCTTACTCTTAGAATTCTAAGTGGCAGTTCACAGCCAAGATGAGAATTATTAGATGGCTGGAAATGTATTCATCTTTCTGGCCTCTCTGCTTATCTTTATATTTCTTAGTACCTACCTTCTGGTTCTACTTATCTTTATATTTCTTAGTACCTACCTCCTGGTTCTACTTATCTTTATATTTCTTAGTACCTACCTCCTGGTTCTACTTATCTTTATATTTCTTAGTACCTACCTCCTGGTTCTACTTATCTTTATATTTCTTAGTACCTACCTCCTGCTTCTACTTATCTTTATATTTCTTAGTACCTACCTCCTGCTTCTACTTATCTTTATATTTCTTAGTACCTACCTCCTGGTTCTACTTATCTTTATATTTCTAAGTACCTACCTCCTGGTTCTACTTATCTTTATATTTCTTAGTACCTACCTCCTGGTTCTACTTATCTTTATATTTCTTAGTACCTACCTCCTGGTTCTACTTATCTTTATATTTCTTAGTACCTACCTCCTGGTTCTACTTATCTTTATCTTTCTTAGTACCTACCTCCTGGTTCTGCTTATCTTTATCATTCCTAGTACCTACCTTCTAGCAGCAGCAGGCACTACTAGTAAATGAATGTACTAGTCCTAGTATATCCTTTCTATTACGACTACAAACCACTGTCACTGCTCAGTTACAAATGATTATACATTGAAAAATGGAATTACTTTTTATAACAAATGCTGCCAAAACTTCTCCTAGTTACATTTGGCATCCATATCACTCCAGGACCAAACAAAGTCCACCACTTCTTTGGACTAGATATCCTGCAGTCAGTCGAACTGAGATGCCTGAAAATTGTAGGCTTCCTGGTAGACTGTTAGGTGACTATTGTATATTTGAAGACTACATAATACTCAGAGCTGTAAATCTGCAACAGTAGATTGCAGAATAAGTAGAGATTAAGGCATTTCTCTGTATCCCCCTAGTTTAAGGTACAGCATATATACCATATAAATATCAGCATCAGAGGTATGAATGCAGAAAGGAATGAAGTACAGATGCAAAACTATTTTAAAACAGCAAGTTTCAGAACCTGCTGTTATTCTCATTAAAGCATAGTTTATTGTTTTAAGAGTTAGCATGCAGCTTAGTCGATTTTATATCCCTGTTAGGGACTCAGGCTTCCTTCCCCCAGGACCACTCTCAGCACAGATTGCATTGGACTAAAAAACATTAGTGTGAATAGCTGTCATGTGTGCATCAAATTAGTCTACCTGAATGCATTTAAATACCATTTATTATCCTGGTACCATTGTCATCACAGAGCACTTGGTGGAAGCCCTATATTTGGATTATATTTGGATTAATGAAATTAGCATGTCTAGTTAAAATATCTTCCATCAGGACTGAGACAGACTAGTTGGAATGACAGTATTGAATACGGAGCACTTGTGCTTGACTCTGCATATCAAACAATAACACCAGCTTGAAAATATAGGCCATTCATTTACACTTTTAAACATCAGTATTCCCTCCAGCTTACAGCACAATGGTTTAAATGATCCTTGGTCTAGCTCTCTTAAAGTGCCAATTCAGAAATTTTGCTTATTAGCTGATGCTAATTTAAGTTAGGCTCTGTTTATAAAGTAGAAAGCCTCAGTACATCTCTATGGTTTTACTAAACTGGTATTCCTTCCAGCTACAACAGGAAAATACAATCAGAAAGAGAAATCATACTGGACCGAGTTCTTAATTGAGCACTTCAAATCTGTTTGTTGTAGACATCCTAGACAATTCAGTCTGTACTCATCATATACCTTCTGCATTCTGACTATACAACAAAAGCAATAATTTGCATTGGATTCACCATGGTCAAACCTGAAAAAAATGCATATAAATTCCATCAATCAGTGAATCCTAACTATTAAATAGCATTATCTAATTCAATGGTTCTCAACCTTTGTGAGATTGTGGCCCGGTAAATTCTTTTTTCATAAGATGAGGGCCCAGTCCCAACAAATTTACTCATAGATATCTTTCCAATTTTTTTTTTTTAAAGTTCATACATGAAACTAACATACGCATTATTATATTATTATTGCATAATCATGAAAAGTATTAGTACACTTATATATAAGGTGCAGCATGTTGACAAATATAAAACTACATTTAAATTAGTCATCAATCAATGGATTAATTAAATGTTGTAGCATATTGTTTTTTCTTCAGGCCAGCATCATTAAATTAATTTGTGCTTGCTTTTATTGACATATCCCATTCACCAAAAATGTATAATATTATTTAGTGTGAAATTGATTATTGTATTATTAAACTGATTTTAATGATGTTGGTTTGCAAAAAAAATAAATGTAGTGAGAAAAATGTTTATGCATTGCAACTCACCGTAGAAGTCAGCTGAGCAGGGGAAGTAACAGAAGGATGTCGACATTTTGGCAAAACACGTATTATCACATACGCACTCCAAATATTTATACATGCAAAGTATATAATTTAAAAAATAAAAATGTTTAAATGTCTCAATTCTAAACACTAGTTCCAACAATAATTAATATTTTGAATTTAAAAATCCACCACTTTAACACAGCGATTATAAGTTATTGAAAAAGTTAAACTTGGTTTCTTTTATTTCAACTGAGATTTTGATTATTTTAGTTAGGCTAGTGAGAATTTTGTTGTTGTTTTCTGTCTGTAAGCTTATTAATTTTGGGATGATTTGAAGGGATAGCCAAACTTTGACAGTCAGAAAGTCACAAGTGGTTTTGCTGTTTTGTTTTAAGCACACTCATGGCAGAAAATGCAGTTTCACAATAATATGTGCTGGAAAAACAAAGAAGAAATCTCACTGCAATTTCATGTAAATTTCTGTATTTATTTTTCATTCTTATCCAGAATTTCAAATTACTCATAGAATTAAAAGTGCTTTCCAGTCCTTTGTCCACTTATAATTCAGCGTAAAAGGGTTTCTCCATGGTAAAGGGCTGTCTCTTTGTGTTCAACCAAAGGGTTCACAATCCACATATTTTGCCTCGGGAATCCTCATGTTTGAGATAATACTTTTCAAATGACAACAACATCTTTAAGTGAGCTGCAATAATAACTGAATTCTGGGAACAGAAATCATCTGATTCTATAATATCATCTGAGTATGACTGAAACATTTCATTGTTTCCTTCTGCAATCATATTAAGCCAGAGTTTGAGTTTTATTTTGAATGATATGATCATGTTCCAAGGAAATATTGTTGCATCTGGACCTTGAAGTTTTAAATTCATATTATTTATGTAAGAAAATATGCCACTGAGATATGCCAGCCTGGCTATCCATTTCTTATCTTGGAAACAATGGGACAGGTCACTTTTCCTTTCAACTAGAAACAGCTCAACTTCTTTTCAGAGTTCATGTAACTTTTTGAGAACTTTACCAAATGACAGGCAACAAACTTCTGAATGGAAAAGATTTTGATGATCAGAGCCCATTTCATTGCATAATGCTTTTAACAGTCCTGTATTTAAAACACTGTTTTTTATATAATTAATAATTTTAACAGATTGAGACAGGACTTGATTAAGCTCAGAAACACCTACTCCACTGTGTTTAATAACAGAAGAAAGAACCCAGACCATTGGAAGAAATTAATGAGATTCTTAAGGATAGCAGTAATCAAGAGTTCTACCATTCTAAGTGAATGTAAACAAATTCTCGGATTAAGAGTTATGGGCAACATAATCTCAGATATTAGAGACTCAAACTCCATTACGGAGAAAAGTGAGCCCAGCTTCAAAGGAAAATCAAATCATTATGCTTGCAACTATCTGGATATTTTGTTTTAGAACAAAATAAACATTATTGCTTCTTCTTTGATGTGCTACAGAGTCATTAGCATAGCACAGAACATCCAATAACATCCAATACGTGTTTTTACAGTTTCTGGATACAGTACTCATTTAAGCATCTCAGTAAGATGTCACACATGCTTCAGTATATTTTGTGCAGGTTAAGAATACATTATTCTTGAAAATTGGTAAACACATTTATTATTATGGTGTACACATTTGTTCTACTGCTCTTGTTATATTTCTATTTTTCATAATATAACATTTTCTCCACCCCACAAAAAAAAAAAAAAAAAAAAAATCAAGGTCCTTAAGTGTAAAAACTATGCTCATCATCATAGGTAGGTACTAGGCTATCAGCTCAAGGGCCTAAGTAAGCCTAGCCAACAAGGTTCCCGGGCTTACACCACCCAAGAAAGTTAATTTCCTGTGCCCCTGTCGAGCAGAGCCTTTCCCTCTTTTAGTATCATACAAGCTACTAAGAGGCAAGCTACACCTTGTGAATAGAGCTTTAAAAGGCCTTATTTGGTCAAACCTACTACATACTCTCAAATCCAGTTTTATCATAAATACCCAGTCAAGGGATCTCAATCTCTTTTGCAAAATAAATAGAACATGTTGGAGGGATAAGTATTTATCACACAGAATATTACTTCTATGGAAGCTTTTTCCACTCCACATAAAACAAAGAACTTCTCTTACTCTATTCATATGTAATTTGGATGAATGGATGGCTAACTGTAAATACACCTGTGAGTTAGCATCCTTCACTCTCATGCATAGGGGTGACATGTAATGTTCCAAAAGAGCGCTCTTTTCCTGGAACAAGTACCAGTATGACCCTGTTATAGTACATGTGGGTGTCAGTGACTTGAGATGTTCCTCCTTGGACTATATGAAGAGAGAAATGTTGGAGCTCTTAAGCTATGTGTCCTATACAGGTATGAGCCTAACACTGAGCAGCATTCTATCTTCTTCAGTGTTGATGCGACAATATGATAAAAAAATTATTTACTTCAATAAATGCTAAGTTTTTGGTGTTATTCAAAGGGGGTCCAATGTTTGCCAGCCAGGCAGGATATAATCAAAAGACCACACTGCTTCACCAGGAATAGCTTACATCTGTCACTCTAGGGTTTTGGTTATTGGCAAAGTAATTGTCTCAACCCATAGTGCCTTTTAGGCAATGTCAGCCTGATAAATCAACCTACATGACAAGCAAAGGAAAATAGGAAGGTGTTACTGATCAATGCTAGGAGCCCAAATGATAAACTCCACTCCCTACATGCAACCCTGGAGGACATATGTGTCTCTGTAGTGAATGAGACAGGTTTTAAAACATGAGAGAGCACGCTGGCTATGCAGGGCTTTACTGCATCCTACAAAAACAGGTGGAGGTATCCAAATTATTACCTAGAACAGACTCATACCAAGGCCAGTAAAGCAGCATGATGCACTAGAGTGTCTTCATGACTAAACAACCTTCAGAAATGCCCTGTACCATATATTAACTTAGCTGTAGAACTCCCCTGTATGACTTAATAAATCTACAATGCTTATCTACAGGAACTAGAATCACTCACTATTAAACCCAATACCATTTCCCTAGGTGATCTAAACTATCCAACTGTAGACTGGGAAACTTACACCCCCATTATTGCACAAGCACAGAGATTCATGGAATTTGTCAATGCAAATGCCCTGGAACAATTAGTCAGAGTACCAGCAAGAAGAATAATATCTTGGAAGTGTATCTTCATCGCTTTTTAGGTCTGATCTCGAAATAAAAAGTAGTCTCCTTCTAAATAAAATTGAAACCAGAGACTCTTCTTCCCAAGGTACATTTAGATCTCAAACTAAAAAGTAGTCTCTTTATTTATTTATTTTTTATTTATTTATTTGCAGTTGGTTTACCAGGATAGTCCATTGGGCCAAGATGAACCTGTTTTCAATGGAGTCCTGGGGAGAAAAGCTCCAGTAACAAGTTACACTGGGTTATACATTAAAAATTACAAAGTTTACAGTAAACAAGTTACACTAGGTTATACATATATATAGATTACAAAGTTTACAAGTGACAACAAGTAAGTGTAGTTCTAGAAACCAGGTTAAAATAGGCTTTCGGTTAAGATATAAAAATTTACAAGTGATACAATTTAGTGTGAGACAAGAGTTCTAGTATCAGATTACAAATGGTTTTTAGTTTGAGTACAATTATTTCAACTGTCTAATATAGATTTAATGGTGTTATTAGTTTTTATGAAGTTCAAAAAAAATGGCATATAAAGGTACAATTTAGAGAGGGTGCAAAGTTAGTACAAGCTTGAGAGAGATGTTAGTACAAGCCGAGAGAGATTGTGGTAGGAGAGGTAGGATGGATGTGACCAGAGAGGTGGACAATGTTTAGTTGTGGAGATTATGTTGGGAGAGAACAGGAGCATTCCCACTGGGATAATAGGAGAGAACAGGATCATTCCCACCGGGATAAAAGGTAAGAGTGAGGAGATTTTTTGAATGTAGAGTGATTGGAGATGGTACGAATGAGTGGTGGAAGAGAGTTCCATAGACAAGCTAGACTGTAGGATAGGAGATTTTCCCAGAGGGACGACTTGGTTTGTATAATTCTATTAGATTTTGGTTGTTAGATCTTAGTGTTCGGTTAGGTAGATGCATTTTAAAAGTAGAGGATAGGGATGGACAGAATCAGAGTGAGAAACAATCTACAATCACTGGACTGTTTGTTGGAGAAGGTAAGTACAGGAAACAAGGGTTTGTAAGGATAGAATAGTCAAGAGGACAGAAAGGTGGAGAGAATCAGTAGAGGTTACACTTGTAGATAATAGTAAACACGTAAGAGATGTGTGGAGTCAGGAATGGAGGAGAGAGGGTGCCATTCAGTGGTCAAATACTAAAAGTACACCTGTAATTCTCTACAGAAAACAGAGGGGTTTGGCTGCTGGCTTCCTGGTCAGGGAGTGTGCTGATAACCAAGCAGGGACTAGAATACAATATCACAATGATAAGGGTTTAGCAGCAGTAACACATACTTCCTTAGTCCCTTCTTATTTCAAATTCCCTTTAAGGGGATGCGTCAGCAGAGCTTGGTATTTATTGCTATTTGGAGTGAGCGTCCAGGCCAGGTGAGGTCACAGGGGGTTTTCAGGGCAAGGAAGCTAGAGGGCAAGAGAAAGTATAGAGAGAAAGTAATATGTTTAGTAACAAAAACTGTTTCACGTTGCCTTTCTACAGTAGCATTTAACAAGTTAAAAAAACAAAATAATCTGCTAGTAAATAACAAGTACTCTAGGTGAGATTAGGTTGTGAAAGAGATAAAACAGCTATACATACTATAACAAATCCAGCAAGTGGCAGAAGGCAATATAACTCAACAGTCTTACAGCATGAAATAATTGTTTGTTTTTTTTTTTTTTGTTATCTTTTCTTTTTTCTTTCTCTCCTTTAATCCACACTTATAGTTTGTGTTGAGACCCTCGTTATAGAGTACTACATCAATAACTCAACTGGCTACAGCTATGCTATAACAAATCAAGCAGGTAGCAGAAGGAAAACAACCACATTAAAAAGAAAACGTTTCAAAATCCAGCAATTTAATTAATAAGCGCAACATAAGCATACAATCTTTGGCCGATTTAATTCTGGGAATTCAGTTTATGCGCAGCTGTTATCTCATAGATTAAATCAAAAAAAAAAGAAATAATCGGCTACTATTTGCTGGTGTAGGCTTTGGCAGCACACGCGTAGAGGTAATGACAAGGAAAATGTTAGGCTAGCGCGACAAATATATAGAGGAGGGTAGTTATATTAGTCTTTAAAACAAAAGGAAGGGTAGTGTATATATGCCGGCTTGGCCTGCATATGATTACTGGATACAGTTTTAAACGCTTGCCCACACTCATTCAGTCAGAGCCTGAACAAAATCTTTGAAACATAGCAAACGCTTAACCAGACTCGTTCAGTCAGAGCCTAAACAAAATCTTTGAAATATAGCAAACTGTTACGCTGAGCAGGTGAAACTATCAATAAAGGTCTGAAATTAGTTGAGTAAAACTACTTCAGACTATCAAACGGGCTAGAGGGATAGAGCATTTGTGAAATACTCGTAGCAAACACACGTGCAGGAGTTGGCGTTATACAGGTTACTTGGTCAGCATGCTCAGAAAGGCTAAGGGTAATACGGGTTTAAATTGAGCTACCACGATAAACACATAGCTATTGCGTTTCTGTGGTTCCCAAATTCCACTAGTAAAAGAACTGATTGCTGGATTTATTCTGTACTGTAAGTTCTTTTCAAGCAAGTTAACACACTAATAGAGTGTACAAACAAAACTGATTTACAACAATTAAACAGCAACTACAAATCCATTGTGCAGTAACAGCATCTTCAAATCCATTTTGCAAGGATAAGTCTATATCGAGGAAAACACCATATTGCTAATAAAATTGCTGTACATTGGTAGATAAATACAAGAATCACCTTACTGTGGAAAATTGAAACCAGAGACTCTTCTACCCAAGGTACATTTAGAAATTTCTCTAAGGCAAATGACCTTCCCCTAACTGATACACTGACAAGCTTCAAATGCCCACTAAACCCAGTTAACTCCACTAAGTACAGGGAAAGATACACCACCACTACATACTAGCATGGAAGCAGCTGCATCGATGCAGATATTCCCTGTAAGATCAAGTGCAGAGCAAGCCTCCTAAAGAAATCCTCTTGATGAAATCGTTTTACTATAAAATGAAGAACATTTTGGCCAAAAGTAACAATAATAATTCCCAGACTGATAGAGCCCTCATCATTGACATAAACAAACAGCTCAGAAGCTTTAACAAAATCCACTAAAGTCAAGCTTAAGAGATTGAAATAGACACCCACGCCAAAGTCAATCTCAAGGCCTTTTTTAGTTATGTTTGTAATCACAGAAGCACAATGTAGCAATGCAAGGAACTGATTGGAAATGGTATTACCTACAATGAGGCTGAAGATATGGCTAACATACCTGATAAATTCAGCTCAGACTTCACCCCTCTTTACGTTCCTTCTGTCCCACAAGACATACATAAAGCCCATTGCCTCCTGCTAAATTACAAGACCAAGTCCCAAAAGTCCTGTCAAAAGCTAAAAATACTGCATCAGTGGATCCTGACAGTATCCTGGGGTGCATCTTAAATCTCATGAAGCACAATTTAGCTGCACCCCAACAACACTGTTCAATCTCAACCTCCATACTGGTTTTGTACCTAGTGAATAGAGAACAGCTATAGTCATTCCCCTGCTTAAGGAAGGACCTTCCACACACCTAAGCAACTACAGACCCATAAGTCTGATCAACCTCTTAGGCAAAGACATGAAAAGAGATATCATGGATCCAATCAGTAAGGACATAGGATCCTCCAGACAATGAATTGTTTTCAATTGATATTCATCAAGGGCAGGTCATGCTTTACTCAGCTTGTGGAACTTCTTTGAAAAAATCACCAAAACAATGGATGAAGGTAAAATAGTGCATAGTATATACTTTGACCAAAGGCTTTTGACACAATCCCCCACTCGGTATTGTAGAAAAGCTAAATAAACTGGAATACGACACTACATCACCTGCTGGATTACCAGCTGATTCATAGACAGGATGCAGGAGGTGAAAAAAGTGGAAGCTACCTCCTCAAAGAGAACAGTCACCAGTACAGACCTCCAGAGTTTGGTGCTGGGACCTTTCTGAAGTAAAAAAAAAAACAATTCCGAAGGGCTCTGGCTGACTATGTTTGCAGCTCACTTTATGCTAGGAGCAGTTATTGACTCCTCGACTGAATCTCAAATGATAATTAACTGGTGCCTGAATCATGAACTTAAACTAAATGCCAAAAATGCATTAACACATCCTTTGGGAAGTCATCTACCTCAGGGAACTACCACACTGACAATACTCTCCTAAGAGTTGGCAACAGTTGTTTAGGATTTGAAGTCCTATTGGGACAGTGACCTAAATTTCAACCAACATGTGTCCACTGTAATAGAGTCCTGTATTGCACAACTTATAAGCAAAGGAATTGTGACTAAATCTACAGAGGTCATTGTCCCTCTTTACTAAGCCCTCATTTGGTCAGTCATTGAATGTAATGCCCCTTTGTCAGGTATCTGTCCAGACACATACAATAACTGGAATACCCAAGTAGATACTTTACTAAAAAGCCTAAACAACATGTCCTATGTTAAGTACTTCAGTGCCTACAAAATACAAAGTATCCCACAAACTACTAAAAGCAAACAAGACATCCACCGACCCGATACTGATGGAGTTACTGCATATTAGTCTGTCAAAATCTGAAGGCACATGGGATGAAACTAAGCACAGATAAGACAGTGGTAATGGCAGTAAACTGAGGAAATCAGAAGAAGCTGAGAATAGAGATAGAAGGGAAGATAGTGGAACAGGTAAACAGCTTCAAGTATCTGGGAGGGGAGGTTGAGAAGAAGGGTAGTCTGAATGAAGAGGTCAAAGCTAGAATCAGAGGGGCTGCAGCAACTGGCATAGAGTATCAGGTGTAGTCTATGACAGAAAAATTGCAAAGAAGCTGAAAAGTAAAGTCTACAAGACAGTGGTGTGACCAGTACTACTGTATGGTACAGAAATCTGGGCAGTAAAGGCAGAAGAGCTGAAGAAGCTAGAGGTGATAGAAATTAAGTGCCTGAGAAAGGTGGTAGGATGCACACTGTGGGACAGATGAAGAAATGAGGACATAAGAGCAGAAGCTAAAGTAGCTCCAATTGCAGAAAAGTTCAAAGAGAACAGATTATGCTGGTTTAGACACATGTAGAAAAGCAGAAGACAATCTGGTGAGGAAGATTTGAGATAGAAAGGAAGAAGGTAAGAGGAGGCGAGGACATCCAGCAAAGAGGTGGATGGATTGTGTAAAAGAAGATATGCGACAGTCAGGCATGAGTGTTGAAGAAGGCAGGAGTGTGGCACTGAATCGAGAGAGTTGGTGACAGTTAACATGATACCCCGACCCCATGTCGAAAAAAATGGGAAAAAAGGGCTGATCATGACGATGATGAGTCTGTCAAATGTCATCAGAAATACTTGGCCAAGTGGTGTAAACCTCTTCTGCAACATCAATGGAATGCTTTGGAGGGACAGGTATACCTAGCAGAGGATACCACAGTGCTGGAACTGACTCTCCAGCCACGTAAAATAAAGCTCATCTCTGTCCATATTCAAGTGCAGTTTGGATATATGGATGGGTGACAGAAAATTTACCCCAGACTCTGTACTGCTACTAATGAATAGAAGTAGCTCCTAAATGCTTTACCCCATGCAAGGGTCTCCTGAAACTAACTATGGTATGATTACTAGGGATACTACATAATTATCAACCACGGGATGGTTAAGGCCAATCTAACACCAAACAGGATAGGTTAATTCAAGCACCAAAATGGAAACTGGCTAAGCTTAAAATGTACTGCAAGGGCAGCTAGCCTGGTACTTGTCTATGACCTTTTAGTCTTTGATTGATCCATCCATGGCTTATCTGTATGCAAAATATGAGGGGTGAAATCTGCCATGTGAATGTAAGGCTAGACTTCTTAAGATCCTAACTGATCAATAACATAGTATATACCAATGAAACTGTACTACACCTATAATATGTAATATAGTTGATTCAGCACTCAGTGTGTATAACAGCATTGGTTTCAAATATTATAATTAGCTTGGATTGTGCTACAGCCATCGAGCTACTGGGGCTGAACGCTAACTGCTGCAGGGTCTACAAGTATTACAATAGCCGTTTAAGCTCTCGGTGTGGCCCGGTATAAAAACAGTTGGTTTCAAACATTTAGTTAGCTCAGATTGTGCTACAGCCATCGAGCTACTGGGGTTGAACGCTAACTGCTGCAAGGTCTACCTATATTACCATAGCTGTTTAGCACTCGTTGTGGCCTGGTATAAAACAGTTGGTCTCAAATACTATAGTTAGTACAGATTGTGCTAAAGCAATCCTGCTGCTGAGCTGAACGCTAACTGCTGCAGTATCTACATGTATTGAAATAGCTGTTTATTGCATCTGCCATAGCTTGTCATGTGCATGTGTAATGTAAATGCCTGAGGACTGCTTAAATGTAAGTTTGTTATCTCTGCATTTGTTTTCCTAGCTGTACCCCCCTTACACTCACTCTCTATTCCTGCTTCTACCTGTATGCATGTTTGTTGCCTCTGCATTTATATTTTCCTAGCTGTACCCCCCTACTTACACTCACTCTCTATCCAGCTTCTTCCTGAGCCCCTTGCTATTTCTACATATCTCACTTGCCCTGTAAATACTAACCTACCTCTCTGTCTCTTTTTACAGCTTGCTCCTCCAGTGCTCCCCCTCTACAAACATAAATTAATGGGAATACCCCCTGCAAAGGACACCTACCTTGGACTGCCTGCCAAAGTGTTCCCCCTCAAAACCTGCTTAGACTAGCATGTATATATGTGGCCTAGCTCTTGTAACGTGTAACATACAGATTGTAGCCTACCCGTAGTGAGCACATTAGCAGCCCACCACATCCCTTTACCCGCCCCCCCAGTTGCTCTGTACCTTAGTCTCTTTTCCTCAAGGCCAACTATTTTCTCTGTCTCCCACTCTCATTTCACCACTAGGTGGCAGCAAGAGTCCCACTACAGTGAAACGCTTGCTTTCATGCTTGTCATTCTCACTTTCAAACCTAAGCTAACTTTTAAACATTTCACTATTAATAGAGAAACCCCAGCTCTGCCCTTTACCCCTAATTCTGACTAAATCCCACTGCATTTTACCTGCCTTTAGCTTACACTCAGTCCCAGCTACAGAGCTTCACTAACCGATTGTAGCTTGCTGCTCTGTGGACCTCTCACACCTACCTGGCTCTTCCTGCTCCATTCACCCTGCGGGCTCACTCCGCTCCCCTACCCTGCCCCCAAATCTCACCCACCCCCAGTGCCTATACATTTATACCTACCCTGGCCCCATCTCCCACACCCTGCCTGCAGTTAGCCACTCCCATCCACAATCACATACTTACCCCACACACTCCATCAACTATGACTACTCCTGCCACACACACATTAATACTAACCAGCCTTCTTATCTCCCTATGCTGTCTAACCCTCCTTACAAGTCTCCCTAACACACACGCACCTATAACCTCCAAGCCACCATCACATACCTCCCATATACATCCACAGCTTATAGCCTAATCTCACCTGAACTATATTGCTCCAAACCAAGCCATTATTTCAAACCCTACATATTCTCAACTCCTCCCTCCCATCACCCCTTTCATACCACCACCTCTAAAAAGAGGCTTCCCCTCAACAACCCTTCTTCCCTACTTCCCATACATCACCTCCATTACCTCTTCTTCAACATCTCCCTCTCTCTATCAGGTGACATCCACCCAAACCCTGGACCCAACTCAACCAGACATCTAAGCAGCAGCCCCAACAAACTCCTCAAACCCAAAACCATCCAGCTAACTACCTTCAATGCACAAAGCCTCAAAAATAAAATCCCCAACCTACATGCCTGGCCTGCTCACAACCAACCTGATGTTACCGCTATCTATGAGATGTGGCTTAAACATTCCATCACTGACAATGAAGTCCTTCCTCCTGGCTACAAAATCCTTTGCAATGATAGAACCCCCAAAAAAGATGCTAGTGTGGCTATTATCTACCCATCCACCCATACTCTAACTCCATACACCAACCCTATCCCTACCTTCTCAAATGCTGAAATATCAATAGGCTACTTAAAACTTAACAACTATAAAGCTATATGCATCTGCTCCATCTATATCCCCCCAGGCAATAATACCAAAACATTAGAAGACATACTATCCTGGTTTATAAAACTATCCTGGTTTATAAAACTCAAAACTCAAAACCTGTATCATTGGTGATGTAAATATTAACTGGGCCTCCCTCAACTCTGACACCCCATCCCATTCAATCAATCTGTACAACGTCACCCAACCCATAAACCTTCCAACCAGGCCAAACAAAGATGTGACCTCTGGTATCATCATAGACTGGATACTCACTACCTACCCCTACCTTGCGTCACAAGCCAGCCTTATACTCAATCCTCTCTGCGACCACCTACCTGCATTCATTGACCGCATATCCTCCACCCCACTAAAACATTACCAATATATCCAAACCCGCAACTTATCCTCCTTCAGCCCTGAGATATTCTCAGAATGCTTGAAGCACACTGACTGGTCACCCCTACAAACTGTCCCACTTGACAATGCATTATCCTATTTTAACAATACTTTCCTAACCATCCTAAATCAACAGGCCCCCCTAAGATCCAAACAAATCAAATCAAATCCCTGCCCCTGGCTATCCCATCAAACTAAAAATATCATGCATCAATGTGACAAAAATGGAAACAATACCAAAAACTAAACACCACCAACTCCCTCCTAGAATTTAAATAACTACGGAACTCAGCCAAAAAATTAATAACCAAAGATCATAAAAGCTACTACACCAAACTCCAATGCATGCACTCATCCAATCCAAAAAAATTTTGGAGCTCTGTTTCCTCCATCTTTCACCCATGCAATAAAAGCAACCCATGCCTAGACCCAACTATCACCAATCTACAAACTGCCACCGATTTCAACCATTTCTTCATAGATTGCATTGCAAAACCATCTTCCTCCTTCCCTCATCACTCCTCAGCCCCTCCCCCCTCCTGCAAACCTCCTCTTTTCTCCCACTTTACCCTCAAAATTATCCCCACAAACACAATAAAAAGACTTCACCTCAAGCTAAAACCCTGTCATAATGCACCAGATAATCTACCACCCACCTTCCTCAAACAATCTGCTGAAACCATCGCCTATCCTGGATCTATTCTCATAAACAGATCTATACTGGAATCATACGTCCCAACCATCTGGCACCAAACATACATCATTCCACTTCACAAAGGTGGTAAAAACATAGACACAACCCATTTTAGACCTATATCCATACTCTTCCCTCTCTCAAAAATACTAGAAAAAACTATCCATGCACAAATCATGCAACATCTAAACTTAAACAAACTTCTCTCCCACACCCAACATGGCTTCTGCCCGGCCACAGTACCATCACTGCCCTCCTTTCCTTTCTAGAGACTATCAGCCTAGCATGTCATAGTGGCAAATATGTGTCATCACTATTTTAGACCTTTCAAAAGCATTCAACACCATCTCCCACTCCTTACTTCTATTCCAGCTCCCATCCTGACATCTCTCTCCCTCCACCCTTGCCTGGTTCACCAGCTAGCTATCCAGCCACCAACAAGCCATCCAGTGGAAAGGATCTATTTCTTCTTTCCTACCCACACCCATGGGGTCCCCCAATGTTTAGTTCTAGGTCCTCTGCTCTTTAACATATTTATCAGCAACTTCCACCTCTCCATCCCTGAAGTCTCTATCATCCAATATGCAGACAACTCCACCATCATCTCTTCAGCCTCCTTCCCCTCTGAACTGCTAATAAAAACCCAACTTGCCTTTTCCAAAACAGAATCCTGGATGAAAGCCAGTCACCTTGCCCTAAATGCCACCAAACCAGAACTAATGATCTTTACCCCAACTAGAAATTCCACTTTAGACAGAAACCAGTTCTGCATTACAAGCCTAAATAAAACTCCATTAGAAATAGTCCACTCAACCAAACTGCTAGGCATCATTATTGATGAAAACCTAAAGTTTGACTCCCACATATACTCTGCTATCAGGAAAACTCACCAGAAGATTGGTCTGCTATACAGGCACAATCACTATCTGAGCCCCTCCACCCAACAAACGCTTGCAACTACCTTCCACCTCCCATCTCTTATGTACGGCACTCCCCTATTTACCAACCTCCAACTAGGTTTTCAATTCAAACTGGAAACCTTCTACCATAAAATTAGCAAATTCGCTACCAAGTCCAAAAGTTCATCTCATCACTGCCACTTGTTACTCACCCTCAAATGGTTAGAACTACCCAACTACCTTAGATATCTGCAACCACCACCACTCACAAGCTCATCTTCAAACCATCAGACTGTCCATCCCTAACCAAAGTGCTAACACCCTACACTCCCTCCCGCTCCCTAAGATCCAAGAACCAAAACCTGCTTCAAGTACACAAACCCTCTCATCCCCCAGGCCAACTACTACTATCTTGCACAATACCCAAACTTTGGAACTCCCTCCCCTCTCACCTGCACAACATACCTAACCATAATAACTTCAAAACCCAGCTCTTCTCACATTTATCCTCCAAATGAGAATGTCCCTCTCATGCTCCTACCTAAATTACCTCCATCAATTTTGTTCCTACCCTCCTCTTTACATTTTTTTTCATGAATACCTAATGAGCTTTTTTTCTGTCAGTCATAGGTTCATAGGTTCATACTAGGCTATCTGCCCGAGGGCATTTATAAGCCTAGCCCATAGTTTTGTGGCTTACGCCACCCCTTTAGTTTGGAGAAACTATGCCCATTATTTTGCTGTGCCTCTGTCGAGCAGTGACACTGAGGTAACCCCTGGGGTGTATCTGCGATCTCCCATCCATTGGTCAAGATTCCTCTTGAACAAGGCCAGCGAGGTGCTCTGCCTTACATAAACCGGGATTTTGTTCCACAGCATAGGGAGTGTTTGGGTGATGAATCTATCCCTCCAGCACGTCCTATTAATAACCGTGTCGAGGTTTAAGTCTCCGCCCTTGTGGCTCTGAGGGATCTAGATTTTTGAGATGAAGCATGTTCATCAAATCTGGGTTTGACATGGCCTTGTATGTCAGGCATAGGTCACCTCTGAGCAAGCGGTAAGCAACTGAATATAACTGGAGTTCTTTCAGTCGGGCAGCATAAGACAGATTTTTGAGACCCTTTATCCTTTTGGTGAGGAACTTTTGTGGCCTCTCCAGCTGCTGCAAGTGTCGTGTCAGATACATTCCGAATGGGGCATTGTACTCGATCATTGGTCTGATGAGTGATGAGTATAGGGAGACTATGACTTCCCTTGATCTGGATTTGAATCCCTTCATGATAAGGTGGGCAATGTAGAAGGTCTTCCTAACTGCTTTAGCAATATGAGTGTCGAATGAAAGGCTACTGTCAACCTGGGTTCCCAGGTCCCTAATAACTTCTTCTGTGTTCAGGGGATTGCCACCTATATGGTAGCTAGGGGTAACCTTATTTTTCCTGAAGGGTATGGCTATGCATTTCTTGGCATTTAACTTTAGGCCATGGCTCTGGCACCAGTTATCCGTTTCTGTGAGACCTCTCTGAAGGATATCTGTGTCGGATGTGTTTTCCGCTACATAGCCCAGTTTGCAGTCATCTGCAAACTTTGTCAGCCATAACCCTCCTGTGTTTGCTTGTACTTCAGAAAAGTAGATGCCAAACAAGAGTGGGCCCAGGACTGAGCCCTGTGGGACACCACTTGTGACAGGCTTTGAGTCTGACATGGCGCCAGCAACTCTGACCCTGTAGGTTCTGTCACTCAGCCAGTTTGCAACCCATCTTGTAATGTATGGGTTTACATTTAAGTTGATGAGTTTTTCAATGATACCCGAGTGAGGTATTGTATCAAAAGCCTTCGCCAGGTCTAGGTAGGCTGTATGGACTGCCTTTTCCTCGTCAATGGCCTTGGTGACTGTTTCGAAAAAGTCAACCAAGTTTAGAAGGCATGATCTGCCTTTGACAAAGCCAAACTGGGTTGGATCCAAAGTCTGCAAGTTCCCTATGTCTTTATTTATGAGATCCATTATGATCCTCTCCATGGCTTTGCAGATAAGGCTTGTCAAGCTAATGGGACGGTAATTTCCAGGGTCGGTGGAGGCACCGCCTTTGTGAGTGGGACCACAGTCGCTGTGCGCCACTCCTGAGTGCGTATCCGGAGGTGAGACTAAGATTAAACAGCTGTCCTAACTGTGGGTTTAATTCCTCGTTGAGTTCATGGAGCACACAGCGGGGGACACCATCAGGTCCCATGGATGCTGTGTTCTTTGCCTTGGAGAGAGCAGTTCCCACCTGGGCGTTAGAGATGTTTGGGGGGCTACAATCATTTGGTATAGATATCTCTCCTTTAGGGGGGGGGGGAGTGTGCACCTGAACCTTTCAGCCAGTATGTTGGCAATGTCTGTAGGATCAGTAATCTTCACATCATTTTGAACTAATTCTGAGCATATCTGGGAGTTTCCTCCTAGGTTTCTGACATAGCTAAAGAATGCCTTATGGTTGTCTTTAGAGTCCTTAGCTATTTTTCTCAAAATTAGCTTTGGATGATTTTATGAGAGCTCTTAGCTGTTTACTTATAGTGATCAGCGGTGTCTTACCGTTTAAGGATTTTGCTCTATCTTGTAGTAGCTTTCTCCTTTTGTTGTAGAGTTTGTTTATGGCTGGGGTCCACCAGACTGGACGCTTGCCTTTGGTACAAAGAGTCTTTGTTTTGCTTGGGATTGCCTGATCCATGCAGCCCTGCAGGTGCTGGTAGAAGGCATTTGTAAGTGATTCAGCGGTTTGAGTAATGTTAACCGCTGGCTCAGGGGCCTTAAAGGAGACCACACTAGTCTTTAGAAGTGTGAAGTCGGCTTCGAAGTTCTTTACTGTGGTCTTTTTCTTTTCGGGTGGGGGGGGGATGAGGACCTCCAGCAAGATTAGTTTGTGATCAGATCTCACCAGTGAGGGGTATACTTCCGGCGTTGAACATTGTGCTCCCATGTTCATGATGATGAGATCAAGTATGTTTTCTCCTCTTGTGGGATGGTGACTAGTTGTTCCATGGCATTTGAGTTTATGAATTCCAGGAACTTTTGGGCTAGAGTGTTTGGGCTTGAGTAGTGTTCCCAGTCTATATTAGGGTAGTTGAAGTCACCTAGTATGATGGTGTTCGAGATACATTTATCCTCCAGTGTTTTCAGGAAGGCCATATGAGGTTCCTGAGTTTGCGAGTGGCCTGTAACATGCTACAAATTGCAGAGCAGTCTTGCCTGTGGTTAATTGCACCTGGATGGTTTCCGATGCATCGTGCGATGCCACCAATCTTGAGGTGTGGGTGTCCTTGATGAATATAGATACCCCTCCTCCTTTCTTGGTATTGTCCGGGTTTTGGGGCCGGAATGCATGATATGAGGTAAAACCTGATAGTGCTGGGGTGCTCTCAGGAGCCTTGAACCAGGTTTCTGTCACAGCACAGACATCGATGTTCTCCATACTGAGAAGGGCCTCGAAAAGGCGTGCATCTTGAGGTTGAGACTTCTGGCATTGAGCAGCATTACCCTAAGTTTTTTCTTTGTTTTGTTCTGGGGTGGTAGGTTTAGAATTTGAGCCTTGCCTAAAAAGGCACTATGGGGTGGCAAGAGCCTTTGCCAAAATCCGGAATCCCAGGGTGACAAGTGCAAGCCGTCCCTTGAAGCAGCGCGGCTTGTCCAGCATGTCATCCCAGGCAGACAGACATTGGATCCCTTGAATGACACCCAGAGTTTAAGCCAATTGTTAAAGCTGATCATCTTATCTCTGTATTGTGGCATCATTCTTGGTGAAGGTAGGATACTGCTCAAGGTCAGGGTCATACCTGCTTGGGCTACATAATCAGAGAGCTCCTCTATGTCTCTTTTCATGTAGTCTAAGGAGGTGCGTCTCAGGTCGTTAACACCAGCGTGGACAATGATTGAGTCGTACTTGTACCTGCTGTTGAGAGACCTGAGTGCATGCGTTATGTGGAGGATTCTAGCACCCGACAGGCAGCTTACTGTGACCTTCTCCTTACTCAGTCTGGTGAGCGGGACATCAGTGTGTCTGACTATGGAGTCACCAATGACTAGTTTCAAAAACCCCCTGCATAAAATTTCCTTGGAAAAATCAAAAAAAATTCCCCCCAAATTTAAAAATCCTAAAAAAAAAACCTTGGAATCACCCAATCCCCCCCAACCCCCCATCTGGCCCCCCAACCAAAAAAATTAAAAATAAAATTTAAACCTTTCCAAAAAAAAAAAAGGTTTTTTTTTTTTTTTGGTAAAAAAAAAAAAAAAAAAACTTTTTAAAAGACAACCATTTTAAAAAAAAAAAGGGGAAAACCCCCTTTTAATATCCATACTCTTCCCTCTCTCTAAAATACTAGAAAAAACTATCCATGCACAAATCATGCAACATCTAAACTTAAACAAACTTCTCTCCCACACCCAACATGGCATCCGCCCCAGCCACAGTACCTTCACTGCCTTCCTTTCCTTTCTAGAGACTAGCATGTCATAGTGGCAAATATGTGTCATCACTATTTTAGACCTTTCAAAAGCATTCAACACCATCTCCCATTCCTTACTTCTATTTCAGCTCCCATCCTTACATCTCTCTCCCTCCACCCTTGCCTGGTTCACCAGCTAACTATCCAGCCACCAACAAGCCATCCAGTGGAAAGGATCTATTTCTTCTTTCCTACCCACACCCATGGGGTCCCCCAATGTTTAGTTCTAGGTCCTCTACTCTTTAACATATTTATCAGCAACTTCCACCTCTCCATCCCTGAAGTCTCTATCATCCAATATGCAGACAACTCCACCATCATCTCTTCAGCCTCCTCCCCCTCTGAACTGCTAATAAAAACCCAACTTGCCTTTTCCAAAACAGAATCCTGGATGAAAGCCAGTCACCTTGCCCTAAATGCCACCAAACCAAAACCAATGATCTTTACCCCAACTAGAAATTCCACTTTAGACAGAAACCAGTTCTGCATTACAAGCCTAAATAAAACTCCATTAGAAATAGTCCACTCAACCAAACTGCTAGGCATCATTATTGATGAAAACCTAAAGTTTGACTCCCACATATACTCTGCTATCAAGAAAACTCACCAGAAGATTGGTCTGCTATACAGGCGCAATCACTATCTGAGCCCCTCCACCCAACAAATGCTTGCAACTACCTTCCACCTCCCATCTCTTATGTACGGCACTCCCCTATTTACCAACCTCCAACTAGGTCTTCACTCCAAACTGGAAACCTTCTACCATAAAATTAGCAAATTCGCTACCAACTCCAAAAGTTCATCTCATCACTGCCACTCGTTACTCACCCTCAAATGGTTAGAACTACCCAACTACCTTAGATATCTGCAACCACCACCACTCACAAGCTCATCTTCAAACCATCAGACTGTCCATCCCTAACCAAAGTGCTAACACCCTACACTCCCTCCCACTCCCTAAGATCCAAGAACCAAAACCTGCTTCAAGTACACAAACCCTCTCATCCCCCAGGCCAACTACTACTATCTTGCACAATACCCAAACTTTGGAACTCCCTCCCTCTCACCTGCACAACATACCTAACCATAATAACTTCAAAACCCAGCTCTTCTCACATCTATCCTCCAAATGGGAATGTCCCTCTCATGCTCCTACCTAAATTACCTCCATCAATGTTGTTCCTACCCTCCTCTTTATATTTTTTTTCATGAATACCTAATGAGCATTTTTTCTGTCAGTCTGGTCTAAATATGATTAGTGAGATTTCCTATTCTACTAATGTTACCTAATACATTAGACTTAATACTGCCTGTTAATAAGAAATGCAATGTAACCCTACATGTATGTAAATGTTAGGCAATGTAAATGAAATGCAATGTAATCTAACTATTCTTGTGGAGCTTTTCTCACCGGGCCTCCATTGAAAATGGGTCAACTCGGCCCAGTGGACTATCCCGGTCAACAAATGCAAATAAAAATAAAATAACTAAAAAATATAAGTTTGAGTATTTTTCTTTTATCATTCTTACTAATTGAGTTTTGAATGTGTTGAATAGGATATTTGTGGTCCAAACCACCCACCAAACCTATGTAAAAAAAGAAAAACATAATAATTAAATATGATGTTGTTGTTGTTGTGTCTTTCGGCTTTTCCCAGTCAGGGGTCGCCACAGTGGAACTCCAGTCCACTAATGATTGGCAGTTGATTTTTACGTGCTGAGTTGCCAGCCCTGATGCACAACCTTCAATGAAGGTATGCCCATTAAAGCATGTCTCCAAGCAGAAGATGCTCAAGTTGAGAGTCGAACCGATCAGTGACTTACTGTGAGGCGACAATGCTACCACAGCACCACCACTGCGGATCCAATATTTAGATATGATAAAGTTCTTTTTTTCCAAAATAGATGACAGCTTATTAATGTCCTTGATGACATTAAATGAGTGAGATAGTATCCAATAATTAGATATGATAAAGTTATTTTTTTCCAAAATAGATGACAGCTTATTAATGTCCTTGATGATATTAAATGAGTGAGACTTATCTTTTCAGTCAATTGTAGAATTATGATACTGTTTAAACATGCTTTCCTTTTTAGCTGACATAAAGTCTATACTTTAAAAAGGGTACTAATTAATTACCATCTATAAATCTTTTAAATGTAGTAGCTGGCATACAAGGCAACCTCTGACCCAACACTGATGGACCTACTTGCTTTAAGGAGACTAGCAGAATAATGATGCTGACATTTTATAAATGTCTTATACCAAATGACTTTACTTAGGCTAGTATTTCATTGTCACTGTTATGTTTAATACAGTTGTCAAATAAACAACTGGAATTAAGCCGCCATGAAAGGTTGCTGTCAATCTTTTAGGTTTCACACTCTGAATCCACTGTGTCCAATGTTTATTGGACACAGTGGATTCATTGAAACAACAGCGCTTCTCTTTGTCACCAGATGTTTGATCAAAGCTCAGAGTGTGAAACCTAAAAGATTGACAGCAACCTATCATGGTGGCTTAATTCAGAGAAGAGCAAAAGCTGAGTGTAATATTTTAATGACTTTCTCCCTCTTTTTTTGAGTTTGTACAATCACACTGAGCCATTGTAGGGTATACAGGGCTGTTTTTTGCTTTTTGATTTAATTGTGCGTGTGTGTTTTGCAAACTTGGGAGTATCAGTCTTTGACTACAGCCTCCAAATGTTTTAGATGTTTTGTGCTTGAATAATTACATTTTTGCAATTTTTCAGGTAGTGATAGTGTTTTGAATATATGCATTTTTTTATACAGGAACCATACTCAGCAGTGATAGAGTCAGCCACTAAAAATGAAATACCTGCTTCCCTCTCTGTTACAAAGAAAAGCAAGCCACAAATATTTCTTCATTTTCTAGAAATAAGCCATGTCATTATAAGTAGCCATTGTGTATATATACAACTAAATTAATGTTTAGCTAATTACCACAAAAAAAACATTAGCTGATACTCTGTCATATTCTAATTCCATTAACCTATCATCAAAACCGTAGCCAATTCAGAAGTACACAAAATAGCTATTATTTTTGTATGTAATATAAAATATGAAAATATAAATTGAAATACAACTAAAAAGAACTACAACCAAATTGTATATGGCAGAATGGCTGTATGGGAGAATTTCCCTCTCTCTTTGTCCCAGCATTAAATCTCTTTAACTTCTCACATGATTTACTTGGTCACCGTTCATGGATTTTAAACTCAGAATTCATAAGGAGCTGAATGTATTTCAAAGGAAATCTGTTACTATAGTTTGCTCTGTCATTTTCACTCCCATTGGCATTTCTCTAAAGGCTCAGAGACCACATTTGAGTATATTACTGCCAGTGGCATGTTTACGTGCTGTTGTTTTGCTGAAATGGTTGACCTGACCCTTTAGCCTGCAGATAGACACAATAGCATTAATTCTTTTCTCTTCTAAATAAGATAAAGTGTGACTGACAGAATGACACATTTGATAGATTTATTTTTTGCTCTTCCCAGCACATACAGATTATGGCACCTCAGCAAAACAACAAGAAAGCTTAGCACTAAACCAAAATTAATTGTTTTAGGCAACCAGGCTGTCATAAAGAGGATGATTTTTTTATATATATATTTTGTTTTGAGAAGGCATTTCCTTTATTCATAGTGTCTCAAATTTGCTCTAATTTTATTTCATTTTTAACTCAGTTAAGATATGAAGAATTAATTGTCATTTTATGCAATATTGTCAGATAGTAGCTGGATGTATACCTCTAACATACTGAAGGAAAAATTGACTTTTAATTGGTAGTGGTTTTGTCTATTGTATCATAAAGAAAACTATACATCTACTGAAAATATTATTGCATATTTTGAACTGTTGCTTACAAAGTGTCTTGCTTCTACACATAGAAAATACACTTCTAATTTAATCAGAAGTTAAGGAAAGTGAAAACTACATTAAGGTCAATTACCTAATGAACAAGAACATGAGTGAAGAGGTTGAATGGAAGGATTCATAAACACAGATCACTGTAATGACAGCTCAACATGTTAAACATAGCCTGCACAATGCATTTAATTCCAGGTGCCAGTTTGTATTTTTATGGGGGGGGGGGGTTGTTAAGAAAGTGGTTTCTGCTATTATTTATTCTAAGACAGTGGCTTCAGTAAAAGACTCTTCAGTGAAATGAAATTCATTTATATCTTACAGTGACTGGGATCACAAAAGTAAGAATAATACTATAGCATAAACCATGGATCACAATAATGGATAGATCAAGTGAGCATAAATCAATAAGTATATCATTACATCACACAATTGCATACAATGCTAACTACTGTAATAATGTACACAATGACACAGACTGACTCACTGTGTGGCATGACAGCACAACAATGTAGGAAACAGGTACTGAATAAGGTGTGATGCATCTGTCATACCTTACTTAACTGTTGGCCCCTACTAAACTATGTTTCACTGTTATATCTAACCACAATGCATAATGTTTTCATTCATTAGGTGTGATAGCAGAGCAAGAGTCATTAGCATAAGGTGGTAACGAGATCTTGTGCTGTGAGGAGTCCTGCCTACTGTGAAATGATGAATTGACTGACTCTCCTCACTGCACTATAACTATGTTCTCAGTGAAATTAGACAACTGTATTATGATCTTTTCTGATGCTATATACTTATTGTAGATGTCATTTTGATGGGATATACTTTACTGCAGTTGTACTATCCTTTATTACTGCTTTATTTAATATTGAGCACTGCCAGCTTGTTAATGCTTGTTGCATCGGTTATTACCTTTGGGCTCAGGGCATGGCTGAAGAGTCATTGGACCAGTCCATTTACTCAGTTAGCAAATTGTAATAAATATGACACTAGACCAATGACCTCTTTAAGGAGGTAACCCAAAATGATATTTATACTGATTATGGCAAATTTGTCCAGGGCACATAGAAGCTTCACCTAATTTTTAGAGCTACTAGATGGTGCCAGAGGGCTTCTATAGTAGCAAAGAAGAGACGATAGGGAAGCAGCAGCACAGAGTAGGACAGAAAAGCTATAGAGCTTGAAGGTGGAAATGAGAAGTTGAAGACTAATTTGTTTGATATGGAGCATCAGAATATAAACAAAGATTCATGTTTGGTGGATGATACAAATGAGCAGCAATTAGCTGTCTCAGTGGAGAAGGGAGTTGCACATATTCACATCAGAGGAGTTTGCAGATGATGTTCTGTTAAAAATAATTGAGCAGGGTGATCCAGGTGACAGTTCTGCTGTTTCATGGGGTGAGATGATAACCTTTTTTAGAAGTGCTGAGAATGGTAATGCAGAGAAGGAAACAGAGGATACAGCAGCAGACAAAGCAGCAGTTAGAACTTATGCAGCAGTAAGAAAAAGTAAAAGTGAATGCAGCAGCAAACGGAGAAGGTGTCCGGTTTTGTGGAAGCAGATGATACATGAACTAAAATGTGTAGCAGTGACAGCAGGTGAAAGGTAGAGCAGCAATAACCACTAAGTGAAACTGTTTTTACAAAAGAAGAGAAGACCAACTGTGAGAATATAAAGAAAAAAATGACACTGTAATAGAAGTATATTATGCATGTGATGATTTGGTAACTGCTTTGGGTTTTAAAGCTCAAGAAATTAACTTTTTATGCATATTAAGCAGAGACATTTTTTGACAATACTGTATCTGAAACTGAGGGTCTGATGTTGAAATTTCTGGAATTGTGTAACAACAAAAAGGGCATTTATCTATAGAACAATATATTTTTTTTTCTGGCAGTAACTTAAATGTTAAAAAAGTGTTACTTTTCAGTTTTGCAATGAGCTAGCAGATGAGGATGCTAAAAAAATGCATGCAAGGTTGTTAGGATGAAAGAGAGTGCATGCAGAAAGAGAAGTCAGGAGACGGGGTTTCATACTATTTTTTTTTTTTGAAGTTCTAGCCAGTGAAAAATCTAATGCTGATGATCAAGGCTTATTTGGAGAGGAATCTAGGAAAATATCCCTTTGGGAAAAGTGTATATATAAGGAAATGAAAATTTAAAAATATTTCCCCTAAACTTAAAAAAAAGGAACTGCAACAATTTCGGAGTACTTTTAGCGAATGTAATCAGTATTATTAGTGCTGTAAAATAGTAAGACTACTGGAATGGAGTGCTAAATGTGATGTGGACGGTATTCTGCTCAGGGGCATATGATTTGTGACAAGTGAAGAAAGACTACAACGAAAAAAAATGCTGTCTTTGTGGAAATATGATACACAACTTGGGAAGTAAACATTGTTCTGGAGTGGCTGTGTTCAATACAAAAACACTGAAAATACTAGGTGTAACATTGGTAAGGATGGCATAGTTAACTTTTACAGATGTTAGATGGAGAGAACATGTCTATATAATTGTAATATTATATGCATATATAACTAGCAAGACAAGAGGGAGAATGTGATTCACCAAATATTAGACTCTGGTGGTGAACATGAGAAGAAATTGCAGGGGACAATTGTGATTTAAGGGGAGGACGTAAGAATAAAGGGAAAGATGTAAACAAATACAGGAAGTGGTAAAATGTGGTAAATTAGCTGTATGGAACAAAAGTCAATGGACTTATAGAAGGGGAGCACTGGTATCTAAAACGATTAGTTTGTATTATCAGAAGAACTGGGAGAAGCAGATGGTGATTCAGACCATTTAGCAGTATTGATGGGGGTGACGGAAGAAAGGGAGTAGATTAAAACAAGACAAGGAATAAAAAGAATAAATGAAAAACAATGCAAAGAAACTAGAGAGTGGGAAATATTATAGTTATGGAATAATCATATAACCATGAAGGACTTCTATAAAATCTGACACTTCACATCCTAACAAATGAACTACTAAAGATTTAGCCTTGTAAACATTAGTGCTATTTCATTTTTTATGGCCATTATTAAATTGTCCTTCTCCACTATTAATCTGTCCCCAGGCATTTCTACCTCTTTTCCTTTGGTTTGGTGGAGGTTGTTCTACATTGCCATCCCTCCAAAAATGATTTTTGAATGCTGAAGGGTTCTGAGCCATCGGTAGCAGTGGAAAAGTCCCCCCTCACTATTCCACTCAGTCACCATAGTTGTATCTTCCAATGAGACAAATGAAACAACAAATGATGTTTTAAAACCTTCTTTTGAACTTGATGTTGTATTGCACTCTGGTTTATGTTTCCATAGAGATGCCCTGCCATTCTCATAGTCACACAAATCAAGTTTTAACTTGTTCTTCTTTCTATTAATCATGTCTGACTCATAGGATTTAAGTTTCTCATTTATTTCTGCCAGCAGGGTATCCAGTCACATGGGGCTAGTCTGTTGATGCAATTCTGCACAAACCGTGAGTACTTCTTCCATCATTCCTTTTTATTTAAGCTGATCTCTTTGCATAAAAATTTTAAGCCACTCAGTTGGACACCAATGTGCAGCTACAACCCATCGTGCCTTTAAATTTTTATCATCATCATCATTTAAGTCAAATGGTATGCTAGGGCTCTTAAAAGCCCTTAAGCCCCTGGGTGTACTGTTTAATTCCAAATATCTTTTAAGGCTGATAACATTAAAATGTATATCTGCTTCCCTAAACAGAACATTTTCCAACTTACTACAAATGTCCTGAAGCTCAACAGAAACTGTAGCAGATGCTCCCACTGTAGAGCAAGGATTATTAGCTCTATGTTTTTTTTTTTCTCCTCATGTCTATCCAAAATTTTAGCGGAGCTTCACCTGAGTTATTAGTACATTGTAATGTTCTATAGTGCATTGTGAACTTTCTAAACCATAATCACGGGACGTGTGATAAATTACTCGAAGGATCTGTAGCCATCAAAAAGTTGGAAAAAACACTTGATTGAAACAAAGCACCAAAATTAAACAAAATGACCACCACAGATCCAAGGAAAATGATTCTATAAAATCTAGTCTTAATGGTGGATTGAACTTCAAATGAAGTATAAAAGTCTTTTTTCAGTGGCACGATGATGTAAGAAAGTCAGAGAAAGGGAAGTATTGAACATTTGTAGAAAATATGCCATTTGGCAATACAGAGTTCCATAGTTAGATAGACTGTATTCAGGGCCAAGAACCATCTAAGAATGCAAATTTTCTTCTTAACCCTTATCTATATGTCATAAGACCACAAACTCATTTCTCTTTTGAAATTTTGCAAGGATCCTTCTTTGTATATGCATAAGTAATTTATACTATACGTGTAATATTGTTTCTGAAATATATGCATCTCTTTTAAATGTTCTGTTGAATATTATTATAGGTTATGTGTTTTGTATACTGATTAGCTAGTAATAATCCCAAGTTGTTCCATAAACTTTGTTCAATGAGCAAGGCATAATTTCCCACTAATAAATCTATAACAGTGTTGCATATATTTACATTGCCTGTATGTCAGTTTATTTGTTTCTTTAAAATTTTAAACCTTTGTTATACGTTTTTTTGTTGCCAAATATCCCTCATTTTTTGTTGACAAAAACAAAAATGATATTCAATAATCTGGCTTACTGTCGTTTTATGCAATGGATATAACACAGATAGTTCCCGTCTTTCAATCACTTAAAATATCCACATTTGTCTCATTGCTTTAACTTTTATTTTTGAAACTTGTTTTGTGAATACTTTTCCCACAATTAAGCTAGAATCTTTTCTAATTTAGATGATTTCTAAAGTATGTCTGTTTAACTCTCTTTTGATTTCTAAAGTGTTACTGAAACTGACTACTTAACTTTTTTAATATTAAACTTAGGCCTCTTTTAGATGTTCATTCACTAATACTTTGCAAATAGCTATTTAAATTGTAAACATACTCTATTGTCTTACCAAGAACACCTTTCTTGCTGTCATCAGAATAATTAGTCAACTAAAACTCTGCAGTAGATGCAAAATCAGAAAAAAGCATAGTAAACAAAGTGAGACTTAAGATCACTGCAATATTCTTATTCTTATTTTTTATACTTATTTCAACCCAGGCACTGTAGCACACTGATGTCCGCCCTTCAGCCATAGTTATACAGACTGACCTTCAGTTGTTCAAGACTGGCTAACATTATGTCATGTGATAATGTAGCAAATGTTTTGCTTAAGTCTAAACAGATAGCAATACGAGGATTTCCCAGATTCAGATTTTCTGGCACTTTATTATATACTGATTCATGGCACCTTAGTGCTGATCAATAAGACATTAATCCGTGTTGCAGAAGAAGCAAATAAGTACAGTACATATTAGATCACTGCAATTTTGCAGTTGCAAAGCATTTGTTTATTATTGAAGTAAGACTGCTGGACCTATAATTAGTCACCTTTTTATATAGGTGCCATAGCTCATATGACTCTATCTCTTAATACATATGCATTCTGAAGAAAAACTATTGAACATTAATATAAGAGGCTACATTACGTTCATCAGACAAATCTCTCCCAGTCATTACATTTTGGCCTGTAGTGCATGATCAGGTTTCTTTCACAACAGCCTTGCTTTCATCAATGTTCAATATAGGGCAGATTGTTACAAAGACCAAGTATCGTGCTACTGTTCTACACTTGTTGTTTATGCTGCTTAGGCTTACAAAATAATCAGTGAAAATATCTGACATTTTAGTTAAGGATGTTATCAAGCTCCCATTTAATTCAGCTGGACCATATTGTACCTTTCTTAAAGGGTTTACACGGTTGTAAAACATTTTGCCATTGTCATTTCTGTTTGTCAAAATAAATTCATAGTTTCTCTTTGTTAGATAATCCAGTCACTAAATTTCTAACTAATACATTTAGTTATATTTATTATATGTTGTTGAATTTATATTTATTATATGTTGTTGAATTTCTTTTATATGCCCTATCTGCTCTTCTCTGTCTTCTTAGTAATCTATTTTCTCACTAAAAAGGTTTATTTGATTTCTTCCTATTTGTTCTTAGTTTACACATTTGGTGTACATTTTGATTACACACCCTTTTGAGTGGATTCCAGCTACATTTTGTTTGAATATCATCCATTTTTAGTTCATTCAGTACTGTTTATCATATTTATGACTGATCTTATCTAACCTATGTCCCGCCAAGTAATGATTCTTTTGTAACTTGTTTAACTTTCATCTTAAAAAGGATGGAGTAATGATTCAACCTCTTTAATGGTGGTTGATGCATAGCTGGCAAATGTATATTTCTGGTAAGTATCAAGTCCAGAATACTGTTATCTTGAGTAAGTATATTCAGCAATTGCTGAAAACCTAAGACACTTATCAAGTCAATAAATGATGATGCAAATAGGAATTTGTATGGTAGGCTTCCAATTCTGAGGTTGGATAATTAAAATCTACAGCACCATGAATGGAGTATCATCCAACAAGTTCTTCAAGCATGCAATAAAGTGTTAGTATTGTTCAATATTTAGACTTTGACTTCCTTCTGACAAGACATTCCCAACAGTTCTTTACGGCAATATATCATGTAATTGTATAATCAAGATTTCTGGCTTTCTTCAACTTTGTCAAATGTAGAAATCAAAGAGTGATGTGTAAACCACATTTATTTATTTATCATTTGTTTGTTTACATTTGTTTACCAGGAAAGTCCAACTGAGCCAAAAAAGGCCCGTTTTCAGTGAAGGCCCAGGGAGAAAAGCTCTGTTAACACAGTGATTACAACAAGAGTATTACACTGAATGGACATACAAGCATAGGTGAAAAGTACATTATGCAATTACATATTTTATACATGACTAGGCCTTATATAACATGAAACGAAAACATTATTCAAACAGTATAAGTCATGCACTCGTGAATAATAGGGGAGGAGTCAGTGCAAAGAATATCAGTAGGGAATACAAGTGCGAATATGATTAGATCTTGCTGAACAGTCAAGTTATAGACTGGGGATGAGCTCTTGGGTTCGATACTTGAAAACAGAAGAAAAGGTAGAAAAGAGGGTGCATAGTATGAGACAGAGGGACAGTCTGTGACAGTTGTTGGGCAGCATGAGGTAGATCATCCAGGGATAGTACAAGAGCAGAGCCAGTTGTTGGTGAACTGTTCCTTTAGTTGGAGGTGTTGGTGGTGTTGATAATTGTTTGTGGCATGGAGTTCCAGTACTTTGATATTTTGTTTGATATCAGGGAGTCCCCATAGCTGTTGCTGGATTTAGTTACCTCCAGTTGGGTTTTGTTAGTAGATCTTAGGTGTTTACTGCTGTAGTAAGGGTGAACAAGGTCTTTGAGAGCAGGACAGTTGGGATGTTGAAGGATATTCTGAGTGAAAGTTAATTGGTTACAGATTAGAAGATTAGGTAGTTCGAGCCATTTTAGTTGTTGTAGTGAAGTGCAGTGGTGTGGTCGATAAGGAAGATGTGTTGCAAATTTTGCTGTTTTGTTGTAACTTGATTCATGTTTATTCACGTCTGTTTTTTTGAGGTTAATGAAGATAGGTTGGGTGTATAGAAGAAGGAAAGAATATGAGTCTTGGGTATAGAATTTGTGGTGGCATTGGTAAGGAAAGGCTTGACCCTACAGAACAATCATAGCTTAATGTGAACCTTTTTGATTGTACAGATAGATGTTTATCAAATCTGAGATTGTTGTCAATTGTGACCCTGAGGAGCTTTGTGTGTTCAACAAGTTCTATGGTTGTTTTGTTGGAGGAGTAGATGGTGAAATGTGGGTGGTTAAGGTGTGATTTGTTGCCACTGAAGAGCATGAGTTTTGTTTTGTTAGGGCTATGTACAAGTTATGAGTCTGTAAGGTATTTTTCAATGTCAAGGAATGCTTTTTGGTTTGTTTGTAGGAGGTCTGGTAGTGTGGGAGCTGGGTATATGAGAGGAGTCATCTGTGTACTGGACTATGGTTGCATGTTTGGTAGCTGTGTGGAGTTTGTTGGTGAAAATAATGAAGAGTAGTGGCCTGAGTATTGATCCGTGGGGTACACTGACAGAGACAGGTAAAAAGGGGGGGGCTGGTTTTGCCATTTGACTGCCTGTTGGCGGTCAGATAGACAGCTATGAAACCAGTGAAGTGCTGTTTGGGAGAGGTTTAAGGAGGCTAGCTCACTGAGCAGTTTTTTGACAGGAAACTATGTTGAAGGCTTTAGCCATATCAAGAAAGATGGAGGATACTAGTTGGCCAGAATTTCCAAGCTGGTTAACTGAGCTAATAGAACTAGTAAGGGCAGTAGTGGTACTATGCTTAGGTTTCAAACTATGTTGGGATGCAGACAGGGGGTTGTTGGCTAACAGAGAGTATAGTAGTTGAGAGTGGATGCATTTTTCAAGGATTTTGGCAATAGCGGGGAGGACTGCTATTGGCCGGTAGTTAGTGAATTCTGTTGAGGTGCCTCCTTTGTGCCAAGGGTTGCTGTAGGAGACCTTCCAAAGTTTTGGGATATACTTTTCAGTAGTGGACCGGTTGATTAGAATTGATATTAGTAGGAGATGGCATCTGATGCTATTTTGAGAAATTCATCTGGGAGCTGGTTTGATGAGAGGGAAGAGAGCTTTAGTTCGGACAGGAGTTTCTTTATTGTGTTGGTTTAGATTGGTTTCATTTAGAAGGCTCTGAGGTTTCCTACAGTTTTCTTGTCTATCATAGTGTAAAATGTCATATTTTGGTTTACCGGTTAATTTTATATGGTGAGATCTCCGTGTCCCTGCAACTACTATGGTCTTGTATTCATTGTTTCTAATAATTAATTATAGCTCTCCAATCTTATTGCATAACCTATGTTATGTATAACAGCATTTTATCAGATCTAATCTGCCCAGTTATTTACTTTCTTGTGTCTTACTCCTAAAGTAAAGTTTAATGTTTTTTTAATATATCTTAGTTATCAGTTCATTTCCTGTTTGACTTAAGTGAATTTGATCCATCAAAGACAAGCACTGTCATTTACATATTCCTCTCTTATTTTTATAATAGTAAGACTATGCTGTAATCCATATTGCCTTAACTAGTTATTGACAATCTTGGCATTAGAATATTGGTAGCCTTTGAATCCTGGGTAAAATTTTGCTATTCACAAATTGTATTCACCTTTTCTATAATATCTTTCATAGAATTAATGGAATGTATTGAGACTTTCCTAATTTCTTCTGCTGTGTCTATATGATTGTATGTTTTTGAGGTTGGTAACTGTTCTTAGAACATCAAAAGTATTTCACTCAGTTTTATTCCTGACAAAATTGTAACAGTTACTATTTATTTATTTCTTTGTGGCAGATAGAGACCTTAAGTATTTATTGATATGAGAGTCTTCAAGTAAGAGTATACCCATGTTTTTTCCTTAGTCTGACCCTTTTCATGTTCTTGATTCAAGTCATTTTCTAAGACTCTTAGTTATGTGAACTTGATTTTTTGTTATTGTATTTTCTTTGGAATGTTTTTTCCCCTGCAGCTAATTAATGATCCACAATCATTACAGCCAAATTCTGTTATTATATTCATTATATGTATTTTGTTTAAACAACTCATATTGTAATTAGTGACATTACCTATTTTTTCTCTTAATTTTTTTTGCTTTTTCTTTTTGATTTCTGTTCTGATTCTTTCGTGTTCCTGAATATTTATCTCTCATTTATATTCCTTTATAAAGTTTTGCTCTTCTGTTTGAATCATCAAATGCAGGAATACTTTCACATATATAGCTGTCTGAACTTTGTGTCATTTGTCTGACCATTCTTTTAAGTATCACCTCTGGAAATAGATGGTGACTAGGTATGTTACTATTGACATGTTCTTCTCCTCTAGAAATATTTTGTATAATGTTGCTGTTATCTATGTCACTGTCTCCATCTACAGACTGGTTTTGGTTTTCTGTTTCCATTTCTTTAACCTCCATTCTGTCTTGTAAGATATTTGACTGAATATTTTTTATGTCAATAATTTCTTCCTACATATATTATTTTTCTGCATTCATATCCTTTTATTATTTACAATTCTTAATTGGCTTTTTGTTAACTTAGGTGAACTAACTTGATAGCTTTCAGGGATTACTAACAATGTATATTCTCTGTCATATATATCTTATTTCTTAACTGATATATTTATATTAAATATCAAAATTCTGTTTATGTTTGCTCTAATTCTGTTTGTATTGTGCTGATCTATTGCTCTGCTTTATCTAAAACTCTGAACTTATACTTAAAATCAAGTCTCTTGCACTGTGCTGTTCTGTGACTTTAGATACATGAAGAGACATTGTCCATATTACCCTGTTTATATATACTGTATAATTTAAATGTCCAGACCATTATACCAGCCCACAGCACAGTATATGCCATTGTATTAAAGGAAAACATATCACTAGACACAAAATTCACTTTGGGGGAAGACTGACTAGTAAAAAATGCGTGCACCTTTAAATATTCACCAACTACCATGTCATTTTAAATTGCTGCAAAAGAGAAAATAGATTTCGCACTCAAAGTAATACTTTGAAAAGATCTAATAATATAAACTGTGTATATCTATACAATTATATTAGTGGTACATGATATAAAAACAATGGTTAATTTTTTCAACGACAACTTAACATAATTTCAGATTAATTGGTTGAATTTCCTGTATCGAAAAAAATGAAAATGTTAGAAATGTTCTGACTGTAATGTATCATGGAGAAGTACCTAATATGCTTATATTGGGTAAAATATTTGTTGTTGCAGTCGAATAAAAATAGAATCCATAGCTGGCAGCCTTTGGGATTTATAGAAAACTGATTTCACAGTTGTTCCAGTTTTCTGTTAAGCAGTGCCGAGTCCTGCATTTTGGAGATTAATTTTGTTTCTACTGCCCAGTATGTATATGAAAATAAGTAAAAGACATGCAGAGAGCACCGATTCAGTATACTGGTACGACAAGCCAAGAATCTAATAGAGTTTATTAGGTTAAGAAGACACAGGTAGAGATGCCGGGACAAGGATTAAAACAGAGTACTTATCCATGGTCAAACATATTTTTATTAAAATTTTGAAATGGAAAACTATGGAAACACAGAAAACAAGTCAGTTAACATGCTGATTAAAGTAAAATCAATTACTGTGTTTCACTGGCTATTTTTTTATTTTGATTTTATCCACTGTTTCTCAAGTCTTGTAAAATCTACATTTGCAGTAAGCTAAAGCAAAAACAAAAACAACAACTTTTAGTGTGCATCCACATAAAATTAATGTTGTATAATTTATTTAATATAATGTTTACGTAGGCATAAAGTGTAGGAGACAATTGAGGAGTTTACCATAATTTTCACAAAACACTGTTTGGTTAATTTACTGACAGAGTAGGCAAATGGAATAAAACTCTGTACCACAGAAAGTAGCAAAATGGAATAAAACTCTGTACCACAGAAAGTAGCAGCTCCTAGCTCTCAATGCTAACTACAAGACAAATTCATCCAAGCACCTTATGTAGGACTAGAACCTACATACTTGTGCTCTTAGAGCACCAAAGATAAGTGTGCTCCATATTCAGCCACTGCCACTAAATAACTTTTAATTAAAATATCATTTTAAAAACATAAAAAAGTATAATTTATACACTATAAAAACACATTTGTCCAAGGAACAGAAAGTGTTATTACATCTTTTAAACCATAAAGTCAGCCAAAAATTAACAATGCCAACTTCATCAGATTTGCAGAGTTTATGTTCCCCTAACTATAAATCAGTTATGTTAATAAATAGGTAAAGTTTTCAACATTTAAAACAGCAGAGAAAAGTTGTTCCATACCTAGGAAGCAATTCAGTGCATTTTAATAAAAGATGATAACTTCTGCCTGAAGTGAGGCTTTCCACACCATTAAACATTAACAGTCAAATAATTGTAACTGTAAGTGGGGAGGGGAATTCATCATTCTCAGGGCCGACATGGGAACATATATCTGCATATTAAATTGATTTTCTCGCAGACACTAATGTTATAGCAAAGGCTTTCTGATGTGCAGCAGTTGCTGCCTGGGGAACAAAAGTGTTTTGTGCAACCCTGAACTGAATCACTTTTCTAACATGTATGGATGACAACAGATGATGTTACAAATGAATAATCCAACTGTGACGTGAGGTTTAGAAGCTGCATTGTTTAAATAACAGAAGAAGGAAACCGGAAAAAAGCTCCATCATTATATAAAAGAGAATGTTATGTAACAGTGCAGCACCTGTATTCAGTGTCAAGTGTAGAAATTAAAAGTTTCTGAAGGACCTGAGTAAACATGTCTTCTGCAGGCAATCCTGGTCTCAGCTACTATTAAAGCTATCATACACTGAAAGTCTTACAACCAGTTGTTCACATTATTGTCTGGCATTGCCAAACTATAACATACCTGCTACATGATTTGCAGCATTAAAACCAGAACCAAAACACATGACCTCTCTACTTCAGACATTCTTCCTTATTTGTACCTGCTTTTTGCACATTCTGTTACTTGTTCTACCACTTTAATAATTACTTAAGTTTCCAGCCTTAAATCATCATCTATGTGATTCTAATACATAGGCAACATTCATTTACTTGTACAGCATCGGGGAAAAAATGGAAGCAAACTTCACTTTGCGTAGTATATTCTCTTAATTGCAAAAAAAAAAAAAAACTTAAGGCATCTGTTTTGATCAATATAATACAAATGAGGAAAGCTGACAACATTATTATTGTCATGTAGTTCTCATAACAGATGTGCTACATATATAAGCAGTTAAACGATATATTCACATCAGCATCATCTAATAGTTTTATTTGCACTGAACAGTTTTACTTGCACTGACCAAATAATGATGTGCAACAAAACAGAACTATGGGAAACATTATGCCCCTCCCCCTACCTCCATATTTAATATCTTTTAAGTTGAAGGTGTAAGAATCTCAAGGTAGTTGTCACATTATAGCACTGAATAATGCTGCTTCAGTCTTTGCATTAGACAGCCTCTGTTTGTCTGTGTTGTCGTTTAATCATGTACTGGCCTATCAGTAGCTTTGTCCAAGCAATGTGAATATGAAGAGTCGACAGACATGGTCAATTTAATGTAATGTAATTAATTAAATTAAAATGGCAAACTAACTCAGCATGTACAGTTTGGTGAAGGGAAACTAACTCAGCATGTACAGCTTGGTGAAGGGAAACTAACTCACCATGCACAGCTTGATGAAGACAAACTAACTCAGCATGCACATCTTGGTGAAGGTAAACTAACTCAGCATGCACATCTTGGTGAAGGTAAACTAACTCAGCCTGCACAGCTAGGTGAAGAGAAACTAACTCAGCATGTACAGCTTGGTGAATGGAAACTAACTCAGCATGCACAACTTGATGAAGGGAAACTAACTCAGCATGCACATCTTGATGAAGGGAAACTAACTCAGCATGCACAACTTAAAGCAAACTAACTCAGCATGCAGATCTTGGTAAAGGTAAAGTGACTCAGCATGCACATCTTGGTGAAGGTAAACTAACTTAGCCTGCACAGCTCGGTGAAGGCAAACTAACTTAGCATGCAGATCTTGGTGAAGGTAAAGTGACTCAGCATGCACACCTTGGTGAAGATAAACTAACTCAGCCTGCACAGCTCGGTGAAGGTAAACTAACTCAGCATGCACAGCTTATTGAAAGGAATTAACTCAGCCTGCACAGCTTGGTGAAAGGAAACTAACTCAGCATGGAAAGCTTGGTGAAGGGAAACTTTCTGATCTCTGTTTCCCATAGGAAACCACTACTACCATGGTTATTAAGTATTTTGTAAAATCGCTACCAAAAATATTTAGAAGCACAATTTTGCCAACATAAAATAAACTGCTAAGATAAAGCTGAAATGAAATATATATTTTGATACACAATAAGGAAAAACATACCTTTGTAGAAAGTACATTTCTAGGATTATCAACTGAATACTATTATATTCAATGCACTTCTGATTAAGAAAATAACTGAATTGTCATTAGTTCTGTTGCACTTTCTTTACAGGCCAAAACTCTCATCTTTCCCTGTATACTTGGTACTTGAACAATCACATCCAATTGCTCATAACACCACAGAGGTAAGGAGAAACACTCACAACCTCCAATTTATGATGATTTTTTTTTTTTACTCAAAGGAAACATCTGTAAAGTAGTTTTAGCAAGTGTTTTCAGTTTTTTCAACTGAGTATCCAGATTATCAGGAAAGTTAATGCTAGAAATGAATTTACTTTATTACAGTCAGTATGAATAAAAAACAATAACATTCTCTATTTTGAAACACCCAACTGTAAAATTAAGGTAGAATACATTATACGAATTCAGATCTGAAACAGTTTATTAACGTTTTTATACATCTACTAAATGGATTAATATACTAGATTATCCATATCACTTTAACACCGGCATAGCTAGATAGGTGAACATTACATGATAGTTCTACAGAATTTTAACTTACAATAAATGTTTCATTAATAACTTCAATAAACAAAAAAGCTCAGGTTAAAGATTAGATGAGAAACAAAACTAATTGAAAATAAGAAAAGGTTCAATACATGAGTGTTGCACCAGTAGTTGTAGCTTTCAAGAAGAAAAAAATGACTAATCATATAACGCAATAATATAATTAAAAAAGCAAAACTAATCAATAAAAATACATTTAAAAAAGGTAATGAAGATATGTGCACAGAGGTAATGCATATAATCACAAACTTCAATGGAATACCTTAATGGTCAACACGTAATAACTCTGACAAAACGGTTTAGCCTACCACATTTTGCATTAATAAATACTTGCCCTCTACCAACTCTTATTTACAATAAAAGTTGTAATTATTTTAGTAAAATGTTTAAAATTTTTACAGTTGGGTCTTTTGCAGAAAAAAATATTGTTCTATATCTAAGTGTGTTGATTCTTGAAATGAATTCTCCTTGATCTCCCAAGTATAATACAACCAGAGAATGGAAGAAGGTACTTCAGCTTTCATAAGGAAACTTGTGTTGCTCTTAGTGTGATAATGGAGTTTTTGTGGGGAACAGTTTCTTTTACATTGTTGCCTTGCTAGTGTGGCACTGTGGAGACTAATGTCCACACAGAAGTTAAGTCACTGACTGACATGGTGTGTCACACTGTGTAGGAGATAGCACGGCAGAGCCAAGCTATGCATAGGTAGGGTAATAAATGATTGGTCACTAGAAGGCTTAGTCTGATAGCACAACATAGACCTTTGTCACCATTCGATTGCTGTGTGATAGGCAGACTGCTGCAAAGATCACTTCTGGAATGGGAATACATAATCAGGAGGTTCCAACCACTGCTAGCTTGGTGTCAGTAAGTTCACAACTGAGTACATTCAGAATGGAGTGAGAAGAAAGGGAAGGTCCTGACTGTCTACTGGTTGGAGGCTGTTGGTAGGAGGTGCTCATGTACTTAACAGCATCACATATATTCAAGCAGCATTTATTACTGTAAAAGCTACCAAGAAAAGCATGCCAAACTCTCATGTCCACTTGTATTGCCTTTTATTTAATTATTTGATTTAGTTTTAACTGGGATATTTTAAATGGGCAGTAGGTATTTTACCTATAAGCTAGACAAAAACATGTCTGCCTCAAACATATGAAAACTTGGAGTTAAAGAATACAAATTGAGTTAAGGGCAGTGCTCACCACCTAGAGGTGAGAAAATTGTGTTATTACTACTGATGTGATACCTTGACCCATGTACAAAAAGGAAATGGTTGAGCATAAATGTTTATCTACTATGCATCATCAAAGGGTATAAAAGAATATAAAAATTCCATTAAAGCAATAGGATACTAACTAGTATAAAAAAATCAAAATATTAGCATAGGAGACTAGATGACATGTTTCAAGTACTGATAAAGGAAAACACACCCATTACGTACAGAGTTCTTAATATATTGAAAGAAATAACTAATGGATTGAAAGCTGCTCATGGATGCAGTTATTGAAAAGAAGGCATGAGAGTTAATGGGTTAATGCATAGATGTATACTCCCCCTGCCTTCTTTAGTAATGGATGTTAAGTCTAATTCTAATGGTGCCCCCTCTCATAACCCTAATCCTTACCCTAACCTTACACCTTACCTTCATAAAAACCTTCATAGTTTTCCTCCCTCAATATTATTTAATTCAATATTTTTCATTGTTGGTATTCAGTATGTTCAAACTTTTTGTTGGTGTTTTCAATTTGACATTAAATTAGTTCAATCATGCACAATAAAAGCATACGTGTTGTATATATCTATATATGACAGGGAAATCTGGTACTTGGGAGCAGCCTGAGAATCTTAAAAGAATCATAAAAAACAAATATGCTGCAGTGTAGACTGAGACTTCAGAATAATCAAGCAATTATAACTTGTTTAGAAATCAAAACTTATTTATTAAAGAACAGGTGAGTGCTTTCATCCTTGAAAGAGCTTCATCAAATCAGATCTGACAAGGGGGAACCAAAAAAAGGGTAGAACATTAGGAATGAATAAGTAATGAGCAGTATGGAGATGAGGAAATGGGGATTATTTTTGGGGGGGTTGGCTACCCATTTTATATGAATGAAGCGAAAGTAAGTTGGAGAAGGTAGTAGGGGAATTGAGAGGCTTAGGTTAGGTAGAAGGGGCACACAAAGAAACACAGAAGACAGACAAGTCTGTCAGCAAAGGTGCTGACACAAACAGAGGTGAGGAAGACAATGAAGAAGAAGGCATCAGACACACACTGGAAAGATAACGGTGGTGGGGCAGATTAAACATTAAACACAAGTAAGCAAAGACACAAAAGGGAGAGGAAAACTGGGATAGTGGACAGCTTGCCAGCCGCAACCCAGTTGGAGTTCATTCCCCACAGTGACTTCCTTCAGCATTGAGCCCTGGTTCTGATATTAATGCTGGTGGGGGGCAGGACACTGCCTGTTAATAATGTCCCCATGATTTCCTCCAGCTGCCGCTGGGTGATATAGTTGTCATTTTTACTGTTCCTACTTGCTGCAGTTGTTATTGCAACACCTTCCTGAGTAGGTACAGTGGAAGTGCATGTCACTGGTGTTGCTGGTCGGGGGGGGGGGTTTGACAGAAACAAAATAAAATAAGAAATAAATATATAGAATTGAAAGGATACAGAGAAAGATGGTGGGGGAGAGAAAATTACAAATACAATGAAAAAATTCAGATAATACATCTGAGTGTAACTGTTTTACCTGCACTATAATTCAAAGGTCATGAAACAACCACTCTTGTAATTATGATGTGCCAACAAGCAACATCTATGGTACTTGAACACACAACTTCCATTACCTGCAATTTCACAGACACTGCATTTACATGCTGCATTATATCATGAGCCTCAAAATAAGTCTGCAGTGAAACAAACACTAATGATGTGTATCACACACTTTCAGAATGAATGCGGCAACAATGTATAACTGCTAGGAGACTTGAGCCCATAACCTTCATTGCCTGTAATCTGCATAGCACTGCATTTACATGCTGAACTATGTCAGGAAATGAAAAAAAAAAAAACTTGTGTGGAAAAAGACAGTAATAGTGTGTGTCTCTATAATAATAATAAAAGATGCAACAATAACCAACTTCTAGGGGATTGTAACCCATAACACTCATAACCTGTGACTTCAGAGGTAATGACTTTGCATGCTACAGTATATCAAAAGCCTGAAATAGTCTGAAGTGAAACAAAAAAATAGTATTATTGTGTGTCACACACTTGCAGAAAGATAATGGAAATAATACCAAACTTCCTGGGACTTGAGCCCATAACCTTCATTACCTATAAAAGCCACAGTACTGTATTTACAAGATGGGCAATATCAGAAATCTAAAGGAAGCCTGCAGGGAAACACATAGCAATGATGTGTGTCACACACTTGCAAAATGAAAGAGACTGCTCCTAGGGAGCATTTTAAACAACATAATATGGTAGGATACAACCTTAATAACTTGACAGTTTACATTATAATTTGCTTGGATGGCTACAATTTCTGTATTGTCTATGATATCTCTGGCAACAGATAAATATGTAGAAATTAAATACTTCTCCTCTGTACATTTGAGAATGTGGCAAGACTGGGAAATACTTATCTATACTCAGAAGTGGTATGGCAATTGAATTGTTTGCTAACATGCCAAGCCACACCACCTGTAACAGGTGTACTCATCCCACTGCTCTGCAAGGTACCACCTCCTGTTCTGCTGAAGATTTTCTTCAGTCTGTTCATTGGCTATGGAGAAAGAAATGGGAGTCTGCTAGACATTGTATGGCAGATAATGTCAATTTGCATATTGATGTTTAAGCCATGGCTTAGTTATAGTATATAGATGATGACTGCTTCCTCACTTTGGCCTCCTATTATCCGAGGACATTGGAGTTGTTACATTTTACATCACTGTAATGTAATGGTCGTGACATATTTCATCAGCAGCATGGATAGCATCTTGTGACACATTGTTCCAGGCATCTTCCTTAATTTGTGACCCTTCGTACAGATCATCAAGGCACCTTGACCTGTAATGCTGATGGAGAAAGTGGAGGAATAGTTTGGATTCCCCAGAAAACCACTTTTGGGATCTAAACTCCTTTTCCAAAGTTATAGTTGGCAATGTAATAATTTGCAAAGAGAAATACTTCACATTTTACTGTTGCACCGGTTTTCATCTGTGCCAAGTGCTGTGCAATGTTATTCATCTCATTTGTATAACCAGTGGTGAAAAAGGCCAATATAAGTAGTGCATAGTAGTGGTTGTACATAGTAGTAGTAGGAGGTATGAAACATGGCAGCCTAGCTTCTCACTACTTGACCACACCCCCTGTTAAAATGCCAGATTTTGTGATATAAAAAAATGAGACCACAATAAATCATTTTAAAACTTTTCCCACCTTTAATGTGACCTATAACCTGTACAATTCAATTGAAAAACAAATCTGTTACAGGAAAATCTACAAAAAATAAAAAAAGTTCAATAAGCTGGTTGCATAAATGTGCACATCCTTAAACTAATAGTTTGTTGAAGCACCGTTTGATTTAATTACAGCATTCAGTCTTCTTGGGTAGGAGTCTATCTTGACTTGGCAATATTTGCCCAATCTTCCTTGCAAAAGCACTCCACATCTGTCAGATTGCAAGGGCATCTCTTGTGCACAGCCGTCTTCAGGTCATCTCACAGATTTTCTATTGGATTTAGGTCTGAGCTCTGGCTGGACCATTCCAAAACTTTAATTTTATTTTGGTGAAACCATTCTTTTGTTGATTTGGATGTATGCTTGGGGTCATTGTCATTTTGAAAGGTGAAATTCCTCTTCAGCTTCAGCTTTCTAGCAGATGCCTGAAGGTTTTCAATTAAAAGTGACTGGTATTTGGAACTGTTCATAACTCCCTCCAGCTTGACTAAAGCCCAGTTCCAGCTGAAGAAACACAACCCTGAAGCATTATACTGCCACCACCATGCTTCACTGTGGGGATGGTGTTCTTTTGATGATGCAAAGTGCTGTTTTTGAGCCAAATGTACCTTTTGGAATTGTGGCCAAAAAGTTCAGCCTTGGTCTCATCAGACCATAACACATTTTCCCACATGCTTTTGGGAGATGTGATGCATTGTTTTGCAAATTTTAGCTGGGCCTGGATGTTTTTCTGTGTAAGAAAAGGCTTCCGTCTTGCAACCCTACCCCATAGCCCAGACATATGGAGACTACAAGAGATTATTGTCACATGTAGGTCACAACCAGTACTTGCCAGAAATTACTGACGCTCATTCAGTGTTTCTGTATGTCTCTTGGCAGCCTCTCTAACCAGTTTTCATATTGTCTTTTCATCAATTTTGGAGGCACATCCAGTTCTTTGCAACATCACTGTTGTCCCATATTTTCTCCACTTTTTGATGACTGTCTTCACTGTGTTCCATGCTATATCCAATGCTGTGGAAATTTTTTTGTACACTCCTCTTGTCTTATACCTTTCAACAATGAAATCCCTTTGATGCTTTGATGGATCTCTGTGAACCATGGCTTTTGTTGTAGCAGGCAACTGAGTGAATGTCAGGAAAATCCTACTAGGACAGCTGAACTTTATTTGAGGTAAATCAGTCTCTTTAATTGATGGTAGGTGTGTACCCAAGAAGACTGAATGCTGTATTAAATCAAAAGGTGCTTCAACAAAGTATTAGTTTAAGGGTGGGCACACTTATGCAACCAGCTTATTGTACATTTTTTTCCCCCCTAATAGATTTGTTTTTCAAATGAATTATACAGGGTATAGGTCACATTAAAGGTGGGAACATTTTGAAATTATTTATTGTGGTCTCATTTTTTATATCACAAAAACCTGGAATTTTAACAGGGGTGTGTAAACTTTTTAAATCCACTATATCTCTTCTACGTGTACATCTGGGTTACAGGCACAAAGGTATACCACACAAGGAGAAATTGTTTACATTTTTTGTGTAGTTGTTTCCTGTGCTATTGCTGCATTACTAGGAAGCGGAAGTGTCACATATTAGCAGTGTTACACATGGATGCTTATATGTCTCCTTTCACAGGTACTGTGATTATAGGTCCTCTGCCACAGAACATGGTGTGTCTAATGCTGGTGCTGTATTGGATAATGACAGTGATGGCAGTCTTACACTGTGACTGTCTTGGGGTGAAGTATGAGTGTTGGTAATGGTTACTCTGGAGGGCACAATGCTACTCACATCTAGACATTCAGCTCTGTTGCTTGTGGAACTGTCTCCACCTCTCCGCAACCTATGGAAGGACAGGTCACACTCAGAAACCCTACTAATGGAGCACCCTCATTCTCTGCCTATGCATCATCAGTTGGCACTGGCTCCTGTACAGACCCTGATGGCAAGGTATCTGGAAGTGTGGGCCAGTGGCTGTCAGTGCCCCACCTCCCACTCATTGCCAGAACTGGGTGCAATAATAGATATTATTCAACACTTATGTAGGGCTGTCATCCAGGCAGATGCCGATGCCTCACCTGCTATGACAATGGTGATAGATGTACTACATGGACTATGTGAGAATGTATGGGAGGGACTGGCATGTTGGACATGTCCATTGGTGCATTTGCTGCATGCACTGTGCCATCTGCTTCTGCATGAGAGAGCGGATGCTGTTCCTATGGCTTTCACTCATCAAGCTTCATTGTGAACATTCTGTTCACAGCAGGTAGGTCAAGGTGAATACTGCTATGTCCTGCTCACCACCATTGGTAACCTGCCTGATGCAACATGGAATGGCTGCTCAGTCAATGTAACATATATGGTTCTTAGGCACATAAGACAGCCAGGTGGTCAAGGCCTCACAGCTAGCATTTGTCCTTGATTGTGGTTGCTACTGCCAGTGCAAATCATCAGAAGATATGCACATGCGGCTCTGGGCATTTGCTATCTGTGTTATCCCGACTGGGGAACTCACAGCAACTGTCACAGATACATGCATCAAGTGCAATCCCATATACAGCTTCTATGTCCCCTGGGACCCTTAGTGATCAAATACAAAATACATTTGGA